>NC_091286.1:250449963-250751668 GCF_032444005.1 Ranitomeya imitator | reverse complement strand
GAAGTCTCCCTAAGCTAGAAGATCGTTGGGTACAGCCGGGACCAGCTGCTTCGAAAGCATCACCAAACCAGGGATTCAAGCTTCAGGAGGCTAATTTGCATATTCCAGGTGCCTTCTGGGAGAAGCGAAGTCTCCCTAAGCTAGAAGATCGTTGGGTACAGCCGGGACCAGCTGCTTCGAAAGCATCACCAAACCAGGGATTCAAGCTTCAGGAGGCTAATTTGCATATTCCAGGTGCCTTCTGGGAGAAGCGAAGTCTCCCTAAGCTAGAAGATCGTTGGGTACAGCCGGGACCAGCTGCTTCGAAAGCATCACCAAACCAGGGATTCAAGCTTCAGGAGGCTAATTTGCATATTCCAGGTGCCTTCTGGGAGAAGCGAAGTCTCCCTAAGCTAGAAGATCGTTGGGTACAGCCGGGACCAGCTGCTTCGAAAGCATCACCAAACCAGGGATTCAAGCTTCAGGAGGCTAATTTGCATATTCCAGGTGCCTTCTGGGAGAAGCGAAGTCTCCCTAAGCTAGAAGATCGTTGGGTACAGCCGGGACCAGCTGCTTCGAAAGCATCACCAAACCAGGGATTCAAGCTTCAGGAGGCTAATTTGCATATTCCAGGTGCCTTCTGGGAGAAGCGAAGTCTCCCTAAGCTAGAAGATCGTTGGGTACAGCCGGGACCAGCTGCTTCGAAAGCATCACCAAACCAGGGATTCAAGCTTCAGGAGGCTAATTTGCATATTCCAGGTGCCTTCTGGGAGAAGCGAAGTCTCCCTAAGCTAGAAGATCGTTGGGTACAGCCGGGACCAGCTGCTTCGAAAGCATCACCAAACCAGGGATTCAAGCTTCAGGAGGCTAATTTGCATATTCCAGGTGCCTTCTGGGAGAAGCGAAGTCTCCCTAAGCTAGAAGATCGTTGGGTACAGCCGGGACCAGCTGCTTCGAAAGCATCACCAAACCAGGGATTCAAGCTTCAGGAGGCTAATTTGCATATTCCAGGTGCCTTCTGGGAGAAGCGAAGTCTCCCTAAGCTAGAAGATCGTTGGGTACAGCCGGGACCAGCTGCTTCGAAAGCATCACCAAACCAGGGATTCAAGCTTCAGGAGGCTAATTTGCATATTCCAGGTGCCTTCTGGGAGAAGCGAAGTCTCCCTAAGCTAGAAGATCGTTGGGTACAGCCGGGACCAGCTGCTTCGAAAGCATCACCAAACCAGGGATTCAAGCTTCAGGAGGCTAATTTGCATATTCCAGGTGCCTTCTGGGAGAAGCGAAGTCTCCCTAAGCTAGAAGATCGTTGGGTACAGCCGGGACCAGCTGCTTCGAAAGCATCACCAAACCAGGGATTCAAGCTTCAGGAGGCTAATTTGCATATTCCAGGTGCCTTCTGGGAGAAGCGAAGTCTCCCTAAGCTAGAAGATCGTTGGGTACAGCCGGGACCAGCTGCTTCGAAAGCATCACCAAACCAGGGATTCAAGCTTCAGGAGGCTAATTTGCATATTCCAGGTGCCTTCTGGGAGAAGCGAAGTCTCCCTAAGCTAGAAGATCGTTGGGTACAGCCGGGACCAGCTGCTTCGAAAGCATCACCAAACCAGGGATTCAAGCTTCAGGAGGCTAATTTGCATATTCCAGGTGCCTTCTGGGAGAAGCGAAGTCTCCCTAAGCTAGAAGATCGTTGGGTACAGCCGGGACCAGCTGCTTCGAAAGCATCACCAAACCAGGGATTCAAGCTTCAGGAGGCTAATTTGCATATTCCAGGTGCCTTCTGGGAGAAGCGAAGTCTCCCTAAGCTAGAAGATCGTTGGGTACAGCCGGGACCAGCTGCTTCGAAAGCATCACCAAACCAGGGATTCAAGCTTCAGGAGGCTAATTTGCATATTCCAGGTGCCTTCTGGGAGAAGCGAAGTCTCCCTAAGCTAGAAGATCGTTGGGTACAGCCGGGACCAGCTGCTTCGAAAGCATCACCAAACCAGGGATTCAAGCTTCAGGAGGCTAATTTGCATATTCCAGGTGCCTTCTGGGAGAAGCGAAGTCTCCCTAAGCTAGAAGATCGTTGGGTACAGCCGGGACCAGCTGCTTCGAAAGCATCACCAAACCAGGGATTCAAGCTTCAGGAGGCTAATTTGCATATTCCAGGTGCCTTCTGGGAGAAGCGAAGTCTCCCTAAGCTAGAAGATCGTTGGGTACAGCCGGGACCAGCTGCTTCGAAAGCATCACCAAACCAGGGATTCAAGCTTCAGGAGGCTAATTTGCATATTCCAGGTGCCTTCTGGGAGAAGCGAAGTCTCCCTAAGCTAGAAGATCGTTGGGTACAGCCGGGACCAGCTGCTTCGAAAGCATCACCAAACCAGGGATTCAAGCTTCAGGAGGCTAATTTGCATATTCCAGGTGCCTTCTGGGAGAAGCGAAGTCTCCCTAAGCTAGAAGATCGTTGGGTACAGCCGGGACCAGCTGCTTCGAAAGCATCACCAAACCAGGGATTCAAGCTTCAGGAGGCTAATTTGCATATTCCAGGTGCCTTCTGGGAGAAGCGAAGTCTCCCTAAGCTAGAAGATCGTTGGGTACAGCCGGGACCAGCTGCTTCGAAAGCATCACCAAACCAGGGATTCAAGCTTCAGGAGGCTAATTTGCATATTCCAGGTGCCTTCTGGGAGAAGCGAAGTCTCCCTAAGCTAGAAGATCGTTGGGTACAGCCGGGACCAGCTGCTTCGAAAGCATCACCAAACCAGGGATTCAAGCTTCAGGAGGCTAATTTGCATATTCCAGGTGCCTTCTGGGAGAAGCGAAGTCTCCCTAAGCTAGAAGATCGTTGGGTACAGCCGGGACCAGCTGCTTCGAAAGCATCACCAAACCAGGGATTCAAGCTTCAGGAGGCTAATTTGCATATTCCAGGTGCCTTCTGGGAGAAGCGAAGTCTCCCTAAGCTAGAAGATCGTTGGGTACAGCCGGGACCAGCTGCTTCGAAAGCATCACCAAACCAGGGATTCAAGCTTCAGGAGGCTAATTTGCATATTCCAGGTGCCTTCTGGGAGAAGCGAAGTCTCCCTAAGCTAGAAGATCGTTGGGTACAGCCGGGACCAGCTGCTTCGAAAGCATCACCAAACCAGGGATTCAAGCTTCAGGAGGCTAATTTGCATATTCCAGGTGCCTTCTGGGAGAAGCGAAGTCTCCCTAAGCTAGAAGATCGTTGGGTACAGCCGGGACCAGCTGCTTCGAAAGCATCACCAAACCAGGGATTCAAGCTTCAGGAGGCTAATTTGCATATTCCAGGTGCCTTCTGGGAGAAGCGAAGTCTCCCTAAGCTAGAAGATCGTTGGGTACAGCCGGGACCAGCTGCTTCGAAAGCATCACCAAACCAGGGATTCAAGCTTCAGGAGGCTAATTTGCATATTCCAGGTGCCTTCTGGGAGAAGCGAAGTCTCCCTAAGCTAGAAGATCGTTGGGTACAGCCGGGACCAGCTGCTTCGAAAGCATCACCAAACCAGGGATTCAAGCTTCAGGAGGCTAATTTGCATATTCCAGGTGCCTTCTGGGAGAAGCGAAGTCTCCCTAAGCTAGAAGATCGTTGGGTACAGCCGGGACCAGCTGCTTCGAAAGCATCACCAAACCAGGGATTCAAGCTTCAGGAGGCTAATTTGCATATTCCAGGTGCCTTCTGGGAGAAGCGAAGTCTCCCTAAGCTAGAAGATCGTTGGGTACAGCCGGGACCAGCTGCTTCGAAAGCATCACCAAACCAGGGATTCAAGCTTCAGGAGGCTAATTTGCATATTCCAGGTGCCTTCTGGGAGAAGCGAAGTCTCCCTAAGCTAGAAGATCGTTGGGTACAGCCGGGACCAGCTGCTTCGAAAGCATCACCAAACCAGGGATTCAAGCTTCAGGAGGCTAATTTGCATATTCCAGGTGCCTTCTGGGAGAAGCGAAGTCTCCCTAAGCTAGAAGATCGTTGGGTACAGCCGGGACCAGCTGCTTCGAAAGCATCACCAAACCAGGGATTCAAGCTTCAGGAGGCTAATTTGCATATTCCAGGTGCCTTCTGGGAGAAGCGAAGTCTCCCTAAGCTAGAAGATCGTTGGGTACAGCCGGGACCAGCTGCTTCGAAAGCATCACCAAACCAGGGATTCAAGCTTCAGGAGGCTAATTTGCATATTCCAGGTGCCTTCTGGGAGAAGCGAAGTCTCCCTAAGCTAGAAGATCGTTGGGTACAGCCGGGACCAGCTGCTTCGAAAGCATCACCAAACCAGGGATTCAAGCTTCAGGAGGCTAATTTGCATATTCCAGGTGCCTTCTGGGAGAAGCGAAGTCTCCCTAAGCTAGAAGATCGTTGGGTACAGCCGGGACCAGCTGCTTCGAAAGCATCACCAAACCAGGGATTCAAGCTTCAGGAGGCTAATTTGCATATTCCAGGTGCCTTCTGGGAGAAGCGAAGTCTCCCTAAGCTAGAAGATCGTTGGGTACAGCCGGGACCAGCTGCTTCGAAAGCATCACCAAACCAGGGATTCAAGCTTCAGGAGGCTAATTTGCATATTCCAGGTGCCTTCTGGGAGAAGCGAAGTCTCCCTAAGCTAGAAGATCGTTGGGTACAGCCGGGACCAGCTGCTTCGAAAGCATCACCAAACCAGGGATTCAAGCTTCAGGAGGCTAATTTGCATATTCCAGGTGCCTTCTGGGAGAAGCGAAGTCTCCCTAAGCTAGAAGATCGTTGGGTACAGCCGGGACCAGCTGCTTCGAAAGCATCACCAAACCAGGGATTCAAGCTTCAGGAGGCTAATTTGCATATTCCAGGTGCCTTCTGGGAGAAGCGAAGTCTCCCTAAGCTAGAAGATCGTTGGGTACAGCCGGGACCAGCTGCTTCGAAAGCATCACCAAACCAGGGATTCAAGCTTCAGGAGGCTAATTTGCATATTCCAGGTGCCTTCTGGGAGAAGCGAAGTCTCCCTAAGCTAGAAGATCGTTGGGTACAGCCGGGACCAGCTGCTTCGAAAGCATCACCAAACCAGGGATTCAAGCTTCAGGAGGCTAATTTGCATATTCCAGGTGCCTTCTGGGAGAAGCGAAGTCTCCCTAAGCTAGAAGATCGTTGGGTACAGCCGGGACCAGCTGCTTCGAAAGCATCACCAAACCAGGGATTCAAGCTTCAGGAGGCTAATTTGCATATTCCAGGTGCCTTCTGGGAGAAGCGAAGTCTCCCTAAGCTAGAAGATCGTTGGGTACAGCCGGGACCAGCTGCTTCGAAAGCATCACCAAACCAGGGATTCAAGCTTCAGGAGGCTAATTTGCATATTCCAGGTGCCTTCTGGGAGAAGCGAAGTCTCCCTAAGCTAGAAGATCGTTGGGTACAGCCGGGACCAGCTGCTTCGAAAGCATCACCAAACCAGGGATTCAAGCTTCAGGAGGCTAATTTGCATATTCCAGGTGCCTTCTGGGAGAAGCGAAGTCTCCCTAAGCTAGAAGATCGTTGGGTACAGCCGGGACCAGCTGCTTCGAAAGCATCACCAAACCAGGGATTCAAGCTTCAGGAGGCTAATTTGCATATTCCAGGTGCCTTCTGGGAGAAGCGAAGTCTCCCTAAGCTAGAAGATCGTTGGGTACAGCCGGGACCAGCTGCTTCGAAAGCATCACCAAACCAGGGATTCAAGCTTCAGGAGGCTAATTTGCATATTCCAGGTGCCTTCTGGGAGAAGCGAAGTCTCCCTAAGCTAGAAGATCGTTGGGTACAGCCGGGACCAGCTGCTTCGAAAGCATCACCAAACCAGGGATTCAAGCTTCAGGAGGCTAATTTGCATATTCCAGGTGCCTTCTGGGAGAAGCGAAGTCTCCCTAAGCTAGAAGATCGTTGGGTACAGCCGGGACCAGCTGCTTCGAAAGCATCACCAAACCAGGGATTCAAGCTTCAGGAGGCTAATTTGCATATTCCAGGTGCCTTCTGGGAGAAGCGAAGTCTCCCTAAGCTAGAAGATCGTTGGGTACAGCCGGGACCAGCTGCTTCGAAAGCATCACCAAACCAGGGATTCAAGCTTCAGGAGGCTAATTTGCATATTCCAGGTGCCTTCTGGGAGAAGCGAAGTCTCCCTAAGCTAGAAGATCGTTGGGTACAGCCGGGACCAGCTGCTTCGAAAGCATCACCAAACCAGGGATTCAAGCTTCAGGAGGCTAATTTGCATATTCCAGGTGCCTTCTGGGAGAAGCGAAGTCTCCCTAAGCTAGAAGATCGTTGGGTACAGCCGGGACCAGCTGCTTCGAAAGCATCACCAAACCAGGGATTCAAGCTTCAGGAGGCTAATTTGCATATTCCAGGTGCCTTCTGGGAGAAGCGAAGTCTCCCTAAGCTAGAAGATCGTTGGGTACAGCCGGGACCAGCTGCTTCGAAAGCATCACCAAACCAGGGATTCAAGCTTCAGGAGGCTAATTTGCATATTCCAGGTGCCTTCTGGGAGAAGCGAAGTCTCCCTAAGCTAGAAGATCGTTGGGTACAGCCGGGACCAGCTGCTTCGAAAGCATCACCAAACCAGGGATTCAAGCTTCAGGAGGCTAATTTGCATATTCCAGGTGCCTTCTGGGAGAAGCGAAGTCTCCCTAAGCTAGAAGATCGTTGGGTACAGCCGGGACCAGCTGCTTCGAAAGCATCACCAAACCAGGGATTCAAGCTTCAGGAGGCTAATTTGCATATTCCAGGTGCCTTCTGGGAGAAGCGAAGTCTCCCTAAGCTAGAAGATCGTTGGGTACAGCCGGGACCAGCTGCTTCGAAAGCATCACCAAACCAGGGATTCAAGCTTCAGGAGGCTAATTTGCATATTCCAGGTGCCTTCTGGGAGAAGCGAAGTCTCCCTAAGCTAGAAGATCGTTGGGTACAGCCGGGACCAGCTGCTTCGAAAGCATCACCAAACCAGGGATTCAAGCTTCAGGAGGCTAATTTGCATATTCCAGGTGCCTTCTGGGAGAAGCGAAGTCTCCCTAAGCTAGAAGATCGTTGGGTACAGCCGGGACCAGCTGCTTCGAAAGCATCACCAAACCAGGGATTCAAGCTTCAGGAGGCTAATTTGCATATTCCAGGTGCCTTCTGGGAGAAGCGAAGTCTCCCTAAGCTAGAAGATCGTTGGGTACAGCCGGGACCAGCTGCTTCGAAAGCATCACCAAACCAGGGATTCAAGCTTCAGGAGGCTAATTTGCATATTCCAGGTGCCTTCTGGGAGAAGCGAAGTCTCCCTAAGCTAGAAGATCGTTGGGTACAGCCGGGACCAGCTGCTTCGAAAGCATCACCAAACCAGGGATTCAAGCTTCAGGAGGCTAATTTGCATATTCCAGGTGCCTTCTGGGAGAAGCGAAGTCTCCCTAAGCTAGAAGATCGTTGGGTACAGCCGGGACCAGCTGCTTCGAAAGCATCACCAAACCAGGGATTCAAGCTTCAGGAGGCTAATTTGCATATTCCAGGTGCCTTCTGGGAGAAGCGAAGTCTCCCTAAGCTAGAAGATCGTTGGGTACAGCCGGGACCAGCTGCTTCGAAAGCATCACCAAACCAGGGATTCAAGCTTCAGGAGGCTAATTTGCATATTCCAGGTGCCTTCTGGGAGAAGCGAAGTCTCCCTAAGCTAGAAGATCGTTGGGTACAGCCGGGACCAGCTGCTTCGAAAGCATCACCAAACCAGGGATTCAAGCTTCAGGAGGCTAATTTGCATATTCCAGGTGCCTTCTGGGAGAAGCGAAGTCTCCCTAAGCTAGAAGATCGTTGGGTACAGCCGGGACCAGCTGCTTCGAAAGCATCACCAAACCAGGGATTCAAGCTTCAGGAGGCTAATTTGCATATTCCAGGTGCCTTCTGGGAGAAGCGAAGTCTCCCTAAGCTAGAAGATCGTTGGGTACAGCCGGGACCAGCTGCTTCGAAAGCATCACCAAACCAGGGATTCAAGCTTCAGGAGGCTAATTTGCATATTCCAGGTGCCTTCTGGGAGAAGCGAAGTCTCCCTAAGCTAGAAGATCGTTGGGTACAGCCGGGACCAGCTGCTTCGAAAGCATCACCAAACCAGGGATTCAAGCTTCAGGAGGCTAATTTGCATATTCCAGGTGCCTTCTGGGAGAAGCGAAGTCTCCCTAAGCTAGAAGATCGTTGGGTACAGCCGGGACCAGCTGCTTCGAAAGCATCACCAAACCAGGGATTCAAGCTTCAGGAGGCTAATTTGCATATTCCAGGTGCCTTCTGGGAGAAGCGAAGTCTCCCTAAGCTAGAAGATCGTTGGGTACAGCCGGGACCAGCTGCTTCGAAAGCATCACCAAACCAGGGATTCAAGCTTCAGGAGGCTAATTTGCATATTCCAGGTGCCTTCTGGGAGAAGCGAAGTCTCCCTAAGCTAGAAGATCGTTGGGTACAGCCGGGACCAGCTGCTTCGAAAGCATCACCAAACCAGGGATTCAAGCTTCAGGAGGCTAATTTGCATATTCCAGGTGCCTTCTGGGAGAAGCGAAGTCTCCCTAAGCTAGAAGATCGTTGGGTACAGCCGGGACCAGCTGCTTCGAAAGCATCACCAAACCAGGGATTCAAGCTTCAGGAGGCTAATTTGCATATTCCAGGTGCCTTCTGGGAGAAGCGAAGTCTCCCTAAGCTAGAAGATCGTTGGGTACAGCCGGGACCAGCTGCTTCGAAAGCATCACCAAACCAGGGATTCAAGCTTCAGGAGGCTAATTTGCATATTCCAGGTGCCTTCTGGGAGAAGCGAAGTCTCCCTAAGCTAGAAGATCGTTGGGTACAGCCGGGACCAGCTGCTTCGAAAGCATCACCAAACCAGGGATTCAAGCTTCAGGAGGCTAATTTGCATATTCCAGGTGCCTTCTGGGAGAAGCGAAGTCTCCCTAAGCTAGAAGATCGTTGGGTACAGCCGGGACCAGCTGCTTCGAAAGCATCACCAAACCAGGGATTCAAGCTTCAGGAGGCTAATTTGCATATTCCAGGTGCCTTCTGGGAGAAGCGAAGTCTCCCTAAGCTAGAAGATCGTTGGGTACAGCCGGGACCAGCTGCTTCGAAAGCATCACCAAACCAGGGATTCAAGCTTCAGGAGGCTAATTTGCATATTCCAGGTGCCTTCTGGGAGAAGCGAAGTCTCCCTAAGCTAGAAGATCGTTGGGTACAGCCGGGACCAGCTGCTTCGAAAGCATCACCAAACCAGGGATTCAAGCTTCAGGAGGCTAATTTGCATATTCCAGGTGCCTTCTGGGAGAAGCGAAGTCTCCCTAAGCTAGAAGATCGTTGGGTACAGCCGGGACCAGCTGCTTCGAAAGCATCACCAAACCAGGGATTCAAGCTTCAGGAGGCTAATTTGCATATTCCAGGTGCCTTCTGGGAGAAGCGAAGTCTCCCTAAGCTAGAAGATCGTTGGGTACAGCCGGGACCAGCTGCTTCGAAAGCATCACCAAACCAGGGATTCAAGCTTCAGGAGGCTAATTTGCATATTCCAGGTGCCTTCTGGGAGAAGCGAAGTCTCCCTAAGCTAGAAGATCGTTGGGTACAGCCGGGACCAGCTGCTTCGAAAGCATCACCAAACCAGGGATTCAAGCTTCAGGAGGCTAATTTGCATATTCCAGGTGCCTTCTGGGAGAAGCGAAGTCTCCCTAAGCTAGAAGATCGTTGGGTACAGCCGGGACCAGCTGCTTCGAAAGCATCACCAAACCAGGGATTCAAGCTTCAGGAGGCTAATTTGCATATTCCAGGTGCCTTCTGGGAGAAGCGAAGTCTCCCTAAGCTAGAAGATCGTTGGGTACAGCCGGGACCAGCTGCTTCGAAAGCATCACCAAACCAGGGATTCAAGCTTCAGGAGGCTAATTTGCATATTCCAGGTGCCTTCTGGGAGAAGCGAAGTCTCCCTAAGCTAGAAGATCGTTGGGTACAGCCGGGACCAGCTGCTTCGAAAGCATCACCAAACCAGGGATTCAAGCTTCAGGAGGCTAATTTGCATATTCCAGGTGCCTTCTGGGAGAAGCGAAGTCTCCCTAAGCTAGAAGATCGTTGGGTACAGCCGGGACCAGCTGCTTCGAAAGCATCACCAAACCAGGGATTCAAGCTTCAGGAGGCTAATTTGCATATTCCAGGTGCCTTCTGGGAGAAGCGAAGTCTCCCTAAGCTAGAAGATCGTTGGGTACAGCCGGGACCAGCTGCTTCGAAAGCATCACCAAACCAGGGATTCAAGCTTCAGGAGGCTAATTTGCATATTCCAGGTGCCTTCTGGGAGAAGCGAAGTCTCCCTAAGCTAGAAGATCGTTGGGTACAGCCGGGACCAGCTGCTTCGAAAGCATCACCAAACCAGGGATTCAAGCTTCAGGAGGCTAATTTGCATATTCCAGGTGCCTTCTGGGAGAAGCGAAGTCTCCCTAAGCTAGAAGATCGTTGGGTACAGCCGGGACCAGCTGCTTCGAAAGCATCACCAAACCAGGGATTCAAGCTTCAGGAGGCTAATTTGCATATTCCAGGTGCCTTCTGGGAGAAGCGAAGTCTCCCTAAGCTAGAAGATCGTTGGGTACAGCCGGGACCAGCTGCTTCGAAAGCATCACCAAACCAGGGATTCAAGCTTCAGGAGGCTAATTTGCATATTCCAGGTGCCTTCTGGGAGAAGCGAAGTCTCCCTAAGCTAGAAGATCGTTGGGTACAGCCGGGACCAGCTGCTTCGAAAGCATCACCAAACCAGGGATTCAAGCTTCAGGAGGCTAATTTGCATATTCCAGGTGCCTTCTGGGAGAAGCGAAGTCTCCCTAAGCTAGAAGATCGTTGGGTACAGCCGGGACCAGCTGCTTCGAAAGCATCACCAAACCAGGGATTCAAGCTTCAGGAGGCTAATTTGCATATTCCAGGTGCCTTCTGGGAGAAGCGAAGTCTCCCTAAGCTAGAAGATCGTTGGGTACAGCCGGGACCAGCTGCTTCGAAAGCATCACCAAACCAGGGATTCAAGCTTCAGGAGGCTAATTTGCATATTCCAGGTGCCTTCTGGGAGAAGCGAAGTCTCCCTAAGCTAGAAGATCGTTGGGTACAGCCGGGACCAGCTGCTTCGAAAGCATCACCAAACCAGGGATTCAAGCTTCAGGAGGCTAATTTGCATATTCCAGGTGCCTTCTGGGAGAAGCGAAGTCTCCCTAAGCTAGAAGATCGTTGGGTACAGCCGGGACCAGCTGCTTCGAAAGCATCACCAAACCAGGGATTCAAGCTTCAGGAGGCTAATTTGCATATTCCAGGTGCCTTCTGGGAGAAGCGAAGTCTCCCTAAGCTAGAAGATCGTTGGGTACAGCCGGGACCAGCTGCTTCGAAAGCATCACCAAACCAGGGATTCAAGCTTCAGGAGGCTAATTTGCATATTCCAGGTGCCTTCTGGGAGAAGCGAAGTCTCCCTAAGCTAGAAGATCGTTGGGTACAGCCGGGACCAGCTGCTTCGAAAGCATCACCAAACCAGGGATTCAAGCTTCAGGAGGCTAATTTGCATATTCCAGGTGCCTTCTGGGAGAAGCGAAGTCTCCCTAAGCTAGAAGATCGTTGGGTACAGCCGGGACCAGCTGCTTCGAAAGCATCACCAAACCAGGGATTCAAGCTTCAGGAGGCTAATTTGCATATTCCAGGTGCCTTCTGGGAGAAGCGAAGTCTCCCTAAGCTAGAAGATCGTTGGGTACAGCCGGGACCAGCTGCTTCGAAAGCATCACCAAACCAGGGATTCAAGCTTCAGGAGGCTAATTTGCATATTCCAGGTGCCTTCTGGGAGAAGCGAAGTCTCCCTAAGCTAGAAGATCGTTGGGTACAGCCGGGACCAGCTGCTTCGAAAGCATCACCAAACCAGGGATTCAAGCTTCAGGAGGCTAATTTGCATATTCCAGGTGCCTTCTGGGAGAAGCGAAGTCTCCCTAAGCTAGAAGATCGTTGGGTACAGCCGGGACCAGCTGCTTCGAAAGCATCACCAAACCAGGGATTCAAGCTTCAGGAGGCTAATTTGCATATTCCAGGTGCCTTCTGGGAGAAGCGAAGTCTCCCTAAGCTAGAAGATCGTTGGGTACAGCCGGGACCAGCTGCTTCGAAAGCATCACCAAACCAGGGATTCAAGCTTCAGGAGGCTAATTTGCATATTCCAGGTGCCTTCTGGGAGAAGCGAAGTCTCCCTAAGCTAGAAGATCGTTGGGTACAGCCGGGACCAGCTGCTTCGAAAGCATCACCAAACCAGGGATTCAAGCTTCAGGAGGCTAATTTGCATATTCCAGGTGCCTTCTGGGAGAAGCGAAGTCTCCCTAAGCTAGAAGATCGTTGGGTACAGCCGGGACCAGCTGCTTCGAAAGCATCACCAAACCAGGGATTCAAGCTTCAGGAGGCTAATTTGCATATTCCAGGTGCCTTCTGGGAGAAGCGAAGTCTCCCTAAGCTAGAAGATCGTTGGGTACAGCCGGGACCAGCTGCTTCGAAAGCATCACCAAACCAGGGATTCAAGCTTCAGGAGGCTAATTTGCATATTCCAGGTGCCTTCTGGGAGAAGCGAAGTCTCCCTAAGCTAGAAGATCGTTGGGTACAGCCGGGACCAGCTGCTTCGAAAGCATCACCAAACCAGGGATTCAAGCTTCAGGAGGCTAATTTGCATATTCCAGGTGCCTTCTGGGAGAAGCGAAGTCTCCCTAAGCTAGAAGATCGTTGGGTACAGCCGGGACCAGCTGCTTCGAAAGCATCACCAAACCAGGGATTCAAGCTTCAGGAGGCTAATTTGCATATTCCAGGTGCCTTCTGGGAGAAGCGAAGTCTCCCTAAGCTAGAAGATCGTTGGGTACAGCCGGGACCAGCTGCTTCGAAAGCATCACCAAACCAGGGATTCAAGCTTCAGGAGGCTAATTTGCATATTCCAGGTGCCTTCTGGGAGAAGCGAAGTCTCCCTAAGCTAGAAGATCGTTGGGTACAGCCGGGACCAGCTGCTTCGAAAGCATCACCAAACCAGGGATTCAAGCTTCAGGAGGCTAATTTGCATATTCCAGGTGCCTTCTGGGAGAAGCGAAGTCTCCCTAAGCTAGAAGATCGTTGGGTACAGCCGGGACCAGCTGCTTCGAAAGCATCACCAAACCGCGCGCCTTACGGCGCGCGAATTTTTGCCTGTAGGACATTATTGCAAGAGAGCTTGGCTGAGTAGATTACACAAGAAGGAAAACACACAGCAAGTCAGCAGGATCTAGGAGCAACATGGCAGATGTGACAACCTACATGGTGAGCTGCAGCATGTGCTACATGTTCACAGATCGACCAGAAGAAGAATCCAATTTCACCTGTCAGAAGTGTAGACTAGTAGCCCTTTTAGAAGAAAAGGTGCGGGGTCTGGAAGAAAGAATAGCAACTTTGAAACTCATCAAAGAGAATGAAGACTTTCTAGACAGAACAGAAGCATCTCTACTGGTCACAGAAGGTGCAAAAAGTGTCAGAGAACCTCCAAAAGCAGATGAGTGGAAGCATGTGACCAAAAGAAGCAAGAAGACCATGGAGAAATCACCAACCACACAACTGAAGAACCGATATCAAATCTTTGTAGAGGATGAAGATGGCACACCTAAGAATGAAGCAATACCAGCAAGCAAAAAAGAAAAGGGCACACAGCAACAAGTGACAGCAAAAAGTACAGCCAAGAAGCAACGAAGAGTGGTGGTGGTGGGAGACTCACTACTGAGAGGCACCGAAGCAGCCATCTGCAGACCGGACATAACTGCAAGAGAAGTATGCTGCCTTCCAGGTGCGATGATCAAGGATGTGACCGATAGGATACCAAAGCTCTTCAGCTCCAAGGACGTCCACCCATTTCTTCTGATACATGTTGGCACCAATGACACGGCAAGGAAGGACCTACCGACAATCTGCAAGGACTTTGAAGAGTTGGGGAAGAAAGTAAAGGAACTGGATGCACAGGTAGTTTTTTCTTCTATCCTTCCAGTAGACGGGCATGGCACCAGGAGATGGAACAGGATCCATGATGCAAACAACTGGCTAAGACGATGGTGCAGACAACAAGGATTTGGATTCCTGGACCACGGTGTGAATTACTGGTATGATGGACTCCTCGCCAGAGACGGACTACACCTCAACAAACCTGGGAAACACACATTCGCCAGAAGACTCGCTACACTCATCAGGAGGGCGTTAAACTAGAAGAAGAGGGGACGGGAAGAAAAACATTAGACTCGAACAAAGACGACCCAGGAAAACATACTCAGAAGGGAGGTAAGAACATTTCTAAAACAATCCACAGCGAGGAGATTGGAACAAAACAAAATCCTCTAAACTGCATGCTCGCAAACGCCAGAAGCCTGACAAACAAGATGGAAGAACTAGAAGCAGAAATATCTACAGGTAACTTTGACATAGTGGGAATAACCGAGACATGGTTAGATGAAAGCTATGACTGGGCAGTTAACTTACAGGGTTACAGTATGTTTAGAAAGGATCGTAAAAATCGGAGAGGAGGAGGGGTTTGTCTCTATGTAAAATCTTGTCTAAAGTCCACTTTAAGGGAGGATATTAGCGAAGGGAATGAGGATGTCGAGTCCATATGGGTTGAAATTCATGGAGGGAAAAATGGTAACAAAATTCTCATTGGGGTCTGTTACAAACCCCCAAATATAACAGAAAGCATGGAAAGTCTACTTCTAAAGCAGATAGATGAAGCTGCAACCCATAATGAGGTCCTGGTTATGGGGGACTTTAACTACCCGGATATTAACTGGGAAACAGAAACCTGTGAAACCCATAAAGGCAACAGGTTTCTGCTAATAACCAAGAAAAATTATCTTTCACAATTGGTGCAGAATCCAACCAGAGGAGCAGCACTTTTAGACCTAATACTATCTAATAGACCTGACAGAATAACAAATCTGCAGGTGGTTGGGCATTTAGGAAATAGCGACCACAATATTGTGCAGTTTCACCTGTCTTTCACTAGGGGGACTTGTCAGGGAGTCACAAAAACATTGAACTTTAGGAAGGCAAAGTTTGAACAGCTTAGAGATGCCCTTAATCTGGTAGACTGGGACAATATCCTCAGAAATGAGAATACAGATAATAAATGGGAAATGTTTAAGAACATCCTAAATAGGCACTGTAAGCGGTTTATACCTTGTGGGAATAAAAGGACTAGAAATAGGAAAAACCCAATGTGGCTAAACAAAGAAGTAAGACAGGCAATTAACAGTAAAAAGAAAGCATTTGCACTACTAAAGCAGGATGGCACCATTGAAGCTCTAAAAAACTATAGGGAGAAAAATACTTTATCTAAAAAACTAATTAAAGCTGCCAAAAAGGAAACAGAGAAGCACATTGCTAAGGAGAGTAAAACTAATCCCAAACTGTTCTTCAACTATATCAATAGTAAAAGAATAAAAACTGAAAATGTAGGCCCCTTAAAAAATAGTGAGGAAAGAATGGTTGTAGATGACGAGGAAAAAGCTAACATATTAAACACCTTCTTCTCCACGGTATTCACGGTGGAAAATGAAATGCTAGGTGAAATCCCAAGAAACAATGAAAACCCTATATTAAGGGTCACCAATCTAACCCAAGAAGAGGTGCGAAACCGGCTAAATAAGATTAAAATAGATAAATCTCCGGGTCCGGATGGCATACACCCACGAGTACTAAGAGAACTAAGTAATGTAATAGATAAACCATTATTTCTTATTTTTAGTGACTCTATAGCGACAGGGTCTGTTCCGCAGGACTGGCGCATAGCAAATGTGGTGCCAATATTCAAAAAGGGCTCTAAAAGTGAACCTGGAAATTATAGGCCAGTAAGTCTAACCTCTATTGTTGGTAAAATATTTGAAGGGTTTCTGAGGGATGTTATTCTGGATTATCTCAATGAGAATAACTGTTTAACTCCATATCAGCATGGGTTTATGAGAAATCGCTCCTGTCAAACCAATCTAATCAGTTTTTATGAAGAGGTAAGCTATAGACTGGACCACGGTGAGTCATTGGACGTGGTATATCTCGATTTTTCCAAAGCGTTTGATACCGTGCCGCACAAGAGGTTGGTACACAAAATGAGAATGCTTGGTCTGGGGGAAAATGTGTGTAAATGGGTTAGTAACTGGCTTAGTGATAGAAAGCAGAGGGTGGTTATAAATGGTATAGTCTCTAACTGGGTCGCTGTGACCAGTGGGGTACCGCAGGGGTCAGTATTGGGACCTGTTCTCTTCAACATATTCATTAATGATCTGGTAGAAGGTTTACACAGTAAAATATCGATATTTGCAGATGATACAAAACTATGTAAAGCAGTTAATACAAGAGAAGATAGTATTCTGCTACAGATGGATCTGGATAAGTTGGAAACTTGGGCTGAAAGGTGGCAGATGAGGTTTAACAATGATAAATGTAAGGTTATACACATGGGAAGAAGGAATCAATGTCACCATTACACACTGAATGGGAAACCACTGGGTAAATCTGACAGGGAGAAGGACTTGGGGATCCTAGTTAATGATAAACTTACCTGGAGCAGCCAGTGCCAGGCAGCAGCTGCCAAGGCAAACAGGATCATGGGGTGCATTAAAAGAGGTCTGGATACACATGATGAGAGCATTATACTGCGTCTGTACAAATCCCTAGTTAGACCGCACATGGAGTACTGTGTCCAGTTTTGGGCACCGGTGCTCAGGAAGGATATAATGGAACTAGAGAGAGTACAAAGGAGGGCAACAAAATTAATAAAGGGGATGGGAGAACTACAATACCCAGATAGATTAGCGAAATTAGGATTATTTAGTCTAGAAAAAAGACGACTGAGGGGCGATCTAATAACCATGTATAAGTATATAAGGGGACAATACAAATATCTCGCTGAGGATCTGTTTATACCAAGGAAGGTGACGGGCACAAGGGGGCATTCTTTGCGTCTGGAGGAGAGAAGGTTTTTCCACCAACATAGAAGAGGATTCTTTACTGTTAGGGCAGTGAGAATCTGGAATTGCTTGCCTGAGGAGGTGGTGATGGCGAACTCAGTCGAGGGGTTCAAGAGAGGCCTGGATGTCTTCCTGGAGCAGAACAATATTGTATTATACAATTATTAGGTTCTGTAGAAGGACGTAGATCTGGGTATTTATTATGATGGAATATAGGCTGAACTGGATGGACAAATGTCTTTTTTCGGCCTTACTAACTATGTTACTATGTTACTATGTTACTATGTTAAATAATCTGCGCCAATGCCCAAATTTTTTTTCAGCTTGATCCAGGTCTGGACGAAATAGGGTCTGAGCAGAATCCAAACCCTCGTCAACATATGTTAACCCCGGGGGGTGGAGATGATACTGACGAGACTCAGATTCTGGAGGCGCTCAAGGACTCTACAGTGCTGTCAGGGCAGGAAGAGGAGGAGGGTGACACTCAGGGTGAGGAGTGGGAGAACAGAGAAGATGACAATGAGGTTGTAAATTCCACTTGGTGTGAACTCAGAAGAACACAGCCAAGTAGCTCAGCAGAGGAGGTGGAGGTTGAGGAAAATGAGGGGGTTATGTTGCGACTTGCCACACAGACAAGGAGTGATGCAACCATTACAAGCACTACATCCTCAGCCACAACTCTGCCTGTGGCCAGCAGCGGTATGGGTGTGTAGTTAGCTGGAGAGGCAAGGATTGCCTAGCCTGGGCCTTTTTGAGACCTCAAAAGGGTGACTTAACTCAAATAATCTTACAAATTTGCAAAAAACTACTCAATAGAGGCAAAAATTTAAATAATTTGACTGCTACTTGCAAGAACTGGCACGTGCGTGATCAACATGTGTTAGTCTGGGAATCTTACAGCACTAAAATGCGGCTTAGAGTACCTCACCAAACACCGGCTTCTCCATCACTTGCATCTGGTGCCTCTATCTCCTCACTCACCATAGCATGTGTTCTCACACAGGTCTCCGGCTGCAGAACCTCCCCCTGTTTAGCTGCTACAGTTGGGGGTGAGCAAGAGCACATCCGCTGTTACGGAAGTGGACATGCCTGCTGATTTTGCCCAATCTCAGACATTGAGCACACCACATCTTTCTCAATCCATCATAACATCTCAGCCTGCACCTCACTCACAGTCCTGCAGTTGTCATGTACACCATACTCTTCCTTTTCTGCAAAGCAGCCAGTCTTTGGTTCTGCAATAGAGGTCATGTAAAGATTTTTTTCTCTTTCCCCCATGATGGCTCCCCAGGGACAGGAAACCTACAGATAAAAAGGAGGTACCTCTCTCCTACATCAGTTGGATTCCTGTTCCTGGGGAACCTACAGTCAACGTGGACAGCAACATACCTAAGGATCATCGTGGGATGCCATAGCTGACCAGTCTGATTGAGGCAGCAGGGGTTCCCTGCCTTGGCTGGGGTGGTTACCTGAAGCGCCATCGCCGGGGTCAACAGACCTTGAGGGTGTGCGTGGAGAGGTAGCGGAAGAAATTGATGAAGACCACCTCTCCTTGAGCGTGTCCCTGGCTTCTTCATTGTGCGTGGCATCTGGCACTCCAGAGTAGCAGTGCGCATGTGTGAGGTGCATGCCCTTATGATGCAGTGGGTGCCACAATGCATTACTGGGAAACCAGTACTGCACATGCACGAGGTCCCTAATGACGTGGATGGAGCATTGCATTGCTGGGAATGCTGTGGCCAGGCAGGCAGCGCTCCCTCATGGAACGGAGGCTGTGGGAGGTCCCGGAACAGGGATTTAAACAAAATGAATGCCTGGAACAGGGCTTCACATGGAGCTTGGCATCCCTACCCTACCAGCATGAGTGACCAGGATCTTCCAGAAGAGCAGGCCTTGCAGGGTCAGTCTCCCCATCATGGGCAGCAGTGGCAGCGGCACCAACAACAGCAACATCAGCTGCAGCAGACAGCTGTGACCACAGAAGAAGTGGATGGAGAGGGATTCTTCCCATCGACGCAGCGGCAGCAACCACTCGGGCTCTCAACACAGTAAGGGCTCCAGTGTGGTCATTAGCAGAAAAGAGAATCCATCTTTGGGGATGGTTTCTTCCCGAATCCGGCATCCTTGTTTCTGCTGGGATGGTAAGTGAGCTTCGTGAAAGTCCACTTTGTAATTAGGCTCCTGTTTTCTTCTTTTCTTATAATGGTAGAAGTGTACCACCAAGTCTAAACATAGGATTTGTGCGCTCTGTGCAGAGGAGATACCCGCTACACGGGGGAAGATGTTAGGGCTAGCGGAACGCACCAAATAATAAGACAGATGGAGTAAGGTGCGTTCGCAGCCCGGGGTCCACCGTGCAGAGATGGAACCCGCTGCCAAGTAATGACAGACTATATGGCGGTACAATATGAATACACACACAGGTTAACCTCACCCTGTGTGAAGGAAGCGTTCCCTGTAGCATCACAGGACCGCAGTACCGCACCAAAAGCGCAAGCAAGGAGTCTTAGAACTCAATCCCAAGACACAGGATTTGAGTACATATAGACCTCATGCGCTCGACACCGCTACTGAGGTGTCAGAGTGACTGAAATAACCACTAACCACCCAGACTTGGGTCAGGAAAGCGCTGTGAAAGCGCATGGCGCCGCACTGGCGGTCACAGCAATTAGAGGCTGTAATGTGTGTAACGTTCTGATGGTTAAGTCGGGCGCTAGGTAGCAATCATCCACCTTCCGCAAGCAGTCATACAATAGGGAGAGGATTTTAAAGAACGACTTTCATCCATCGACATACATCCATCAACACACACACATTATCAAGACCATACTAGCGCATGGCCATTCAGCCATGCGAGCCTTAAATAGTTGCAGCACGTTTAGGACCTTCAGAGAACGACCAATTGAGTTGCTGCAGTACCTGAGCATGTGACCCCAGATCTCCACTGAGAAATCTTGCCCTGGGCATGCTCAGAGTGCAAAACAGGACTTAGTCCTAGCACCCACAAGGACCTTCCAAGAAGGACCAATGAGCTAGCTGCAGTATCTGATCATGTGACCCTCGATCTCCACTGAGAGATCTCACTCTGGGCATGCTCAGAACGCGAAAAGCAGGACTTAGTCCAAAAAGCGTCAGCTCGCCGCTGCCCAGCACTGACTACAATGGCAGAAGCAGGAAATGCAGCAGTAACTCTATTAACAGAGTGAGACTTAGCAAGACGCTGGGACCGACGTTTCCGCTGAGCAGACTCCACTACTGCTGGAGAAGAATGGGAGACCACAGCGGAGATGGTTCGAGATTCCCCCTGTGCAGAAGCGGGAACTCGACACCTAACATTACCCCCCCTCCTAGGGCCCCCCTCCTTGGACCTCGCTATGCTCGAAGGCAGCAATGAGCTGTGGAGCTCGAATGTTTTCAGCAGGTTCCCAGGACCTGTCCTCAGGGCCATAACCATTCCAATCCACCAAATAGAATTTTTTGCCACGTATCACCTTGCACCCCAAAATAGCATTCACCTCGTAATCGTCCGTAGATGAATCCGATGTCCCAGCAGATGACTCGGAAAACCGGGACATGTATATGGGTTTCAAGAGGGACACATGAAAGGTGTCGGTGATACCCAAGCGTGGAGGAAGAGCCAGACGGTAGACCACAGGGTTAACCTGTTCGAGGACCTTAAAGGGACCCAAGTAGTGAGGTGCAAACTTAGTGGACTCAACACGCAGCCTGATGTTACAGGCAGAGAGCCACACTAAGTCGCCAGGTGCAAAGGTCGGAGCGGGGCGCCGATGTGCATCGGCAGAGGACCTCACTCTCTCCTTGGAGGCCCGAATGGCATCCTGAGTGCGGTCCCAAATGTCCCGTGCCTCCACAGCCCAGTCTGCCACCCTGGAGTCGGTGGAAGACACAGGCATGGGCACAGGAACACGCGGATGCTGGCTGTAATTTAGGAGGAATGGAGTCCAAAAGCAGATGAGTGGAAGCATGTGACCAAAAGAAGCAAGAAGACCATGGATAAATCACCAAACACACAACTGAAGAACCGATATCAAATCTTTGTAGAGGATGAAGATGGCACACCTAAGGATGAAGCAATACCAGCAAGCAAAAAAGAAAAGGGCACACAGCAACAAGTGACAGCAAAAAGTACAGCCAAGAAGCAACGAAGAGTGGTGGTGGTGGGAGACTCACTACTGAGAGGCACAGAAGCAGCCATCTGCAGACCGGACATAACTGCAAGAGAAGTATGCTGCCTTCCAGGTGCGATGATCAAGGATGTGACCGATAGGATACCAAAGCTCTTCAGCTCCAAGGATGTCCACCCATTTCTTCTGATACATGTTGGCACCAATGACACGGCAAGGACGGACCTACCAACAATCTGCAAGGACTTTGAAGAGTTGGGGAAGAAAGTAAAGGAACTGGATGCATAGGTAGTTTTTCCTTCTATCTTTCCAGTAGACGGGCATGGCACCAGGAGATGGAACAGGATCCTTGATGCGAACAACTGGCTAAGACGATGGTGCAGACAACAAGGATTCGGATTCCTAGACTACGTTGTGAATTACTTGTACGATGGACTCCTAGCCAGAGACAGACTACACCTCAACAAACCTGGGAAACACACATTCGCCAGAAGACTTGCTACACTCATCAGGAGGGCGTTAAACTAGAAGAAGAGGGGACGGGAAGAAAAACATTAGACTCGAACAAAGAAGACCCAGGAAAACATACTCAGAAGGGAGGTAAGAACATTTCTAAAACAATCCACAGCAAGGAGATTGGAACAAAACAAAATCCTCAAAACTGCATGACCGCAAACGCCAGAAGCCTGACAAACAAGATGGAAAAACTAGAAGCAGAAATATCTACAGGTAACTTTGACATAGTGGGAATAACCGAGACATGGTTAGATGAAAGCTATGACTGGGCAGTTAACTTACAGGGTTACAGTCTGTTTAGAAAGTATCGTAAAAATCGGAGAGGAGGAGGGGTTTGTCTCTATGTAAAGTCTTGTCTAAAGTCCACTTTAAGGGAGGATATTAGCGAAGGGAATGAGGATGTCGAGTCCATATGGATCGAAATTCATGGAGGGAAAAATGGTAACAAAATTCTCATTGGGGTCTGTTACAAATCCCCAAATATAACAGAAATCATGGAAAGTCTACTTCTAAAGCAGATAGATGAAGCTGCAACCCATAATGAGGTCCTGGTTATGGGGGACTTTAACTACCCGGATATTAACTGGGAAACAGAAACCTGTGAAACCCATAAAGGCAACAGGTTTCTGCTAATAACCAAGAAAAATTGTCTTTCACAATTGGTGCAGAATCCAACCAGAAGAGCAGCACTTTTAGACCTAATACTATCTAATAGACCTGACAGAATAACAAATCTGCAGGTGGTCGGGCATCTAGGAAATAGTGACCACAATATTGTACATTTTCACTTGGCTTTCACTAGGGGGACTTGTCAGGGACTCACAAAAACACTGAACTTTAGGAAGGCAAAGTTTGACCAGCTTAGAGATGCCCTTAATCTGGTAGACTGGGACAATATCCTCAGAAATAAGAATACAGATAATAAATGGAAAATGTTTAAGAACATCCTAAATAGGCACTGTAAGCGGTTTATACCTTGTGGGAATAAAATGACTAGAAATAGGAAAAACCCAATGTGGCTAAACAAAGAAGTAAGACAGGCAATTAACAGTAAAAAGAAAGCATTTGCACTACTAAAGCAGGATGGCACCATTGAAGCTCTAAAAAACTATAGGGAGAAAAATACTTTATCTAAAAAACTAATTAAAGCTGCCAAAAAGGAAACAGAGAAGCACATTGCTAAGGAGAGTAAAACTAATCCCAAACTGTTCTTCAACTATATCAATAGTAAAAGAATAAAAACTGAAAATGTAGGACCCTTGAAAAAATTGTGAGGAAAGTATGGTTGTAGATGACGAGGAAAAAGCTAACATATTAAACACCTTCTTCTCCACAGTATTCATGGTGAAAAATGAAATGCTAGGTGAAATCTCAAGAAACAATGAAAACCCTATATTAAGGGTCACCAATCTAACCCAAGAAGAGGTGCGAAACCGGCTAAATAAGATTAAAATAGATAAATCTCCGGGTCCCGATGGCATACACCCACGAGTACTAAGAGAACTAAGTAATGTAATGGATAAACCATTATTTCTTTTTTTTAGGGACTCTATAGCGACGGGGTCTGTTCCACAGGACTGGAGCATAGCAAATGTGGTGCCAATATTCAAAAAGGGCTCTAAAAGTGAACCTGGAAATTATAGGCCAGTAAGTCTAACCTCTATTGTTGGTAAAATATTTGAAGGGTTTCTGAGGGATGTTATTCTGGATTATCTCAATGGGAATAACTGTTTAACTCCATATCAGCATGGGTTTATGAGAAATCGCTCCTGTCAAACCAATCTAATCAGTTTTTATGAAGAGGTAAGCTATAGGCTGGACCACGGTGAGTCATTGGACGTGGTATATCTCGATTTTTCCAAAGCGTTTGATACCGTGCCACACCCCCGTGGTCTGGGGGAAAATGTGTGTAAATGGGTTAGTAACTGGCTTAGTGATAGAAAGCAGAGGGTGGTTATAAATGGTATAGTCTCTAACTGGGTCGCTGTAACCAGTGGGCTACCGCAGGGGTCGGTATTGGGACCTGTTCTCTTCAACATATTCATTAATGATCTGGTAGAAGGTTTACACAGTAAAATATCAATATTTGCAAATGATACAAAACTATGTAAAGCAGTTAATACAAAAGAAGGTAGTATTCTGCTACAGATGGATCTGGATAAGTTGGAAACTTGGGCTGAAAGGTGGCAGATGAGGTTTAACAATGATAAATGTAAGGTTATACACATGGGAAGAAGGAATCAATATCACCATTACACACTGAACGGGAAACCACTGGGTAAATCTGACAGGGAGAAGGACTTGGGGATCCTAGTTAATGATAAACTTACCTGGAGCAGCCAGTGCCAGGCAGCAGCTGCCAAGGCAAACAGGATCATGGGGTGCATTAAGAGAGGTCTGGATACACATGATGAGAGCATTATACTGCCTCTGTACAAATCCCTAGTTAGACCGCACATGGAGTACTGTGTCCAGTTTTGGGCACCAATGCTCAGGAAGGATAAAATGGAACTAGAGAGAGTACAAAGGAGGGCAACAAAATTAATAAAGGGGATGGGAGAACTACAATACCCAGATAGATTAGCGAAATTAGGATTATTTAGTCTAGAAAAAAGACGACTGAGGGGCGATCTAATAACCATGTATAAGTATATAAGGGGACAATACAAATATCTCGCTGAGGATCTGTTTATACCAAGGAAGGTGACGGGCACAAGGGGGCATACTTTGCATCTGGAGGATAGAAGGTTTTTCCACCAACATAGAAGAGGATTCTTTACTGTTAGGGCGGTGAGAATCTGGAATTGCTTGCCTGAGGAGGTGGTGATGATGAACTCAGTCGAGGGGTTCAAGAGAGGCCTGGATGTCTTCTTGGAGCAGAACAATATTGTATCATACAATTATTAGGTTCTGTAGAAGGACGTAGATCTGGGGATTTATTATGATGGAATATAGGCTGAACTGGATGGACAAATGTCTTTTTTCGGCCTTACTAACTATGAGTCTGACCGGTGGAGTCGGCTACGGCATTGTTAAGTGCAAACTCTGCCCACGGTAGCAAGGATGCCCAGTCATCCTGTCTGGCAGAAACAAAATGTTGTAAATATGTGACCAGGGTCTGGTTGGCCCTCTCTACCAACCCATTCGTCTCGGGATGATATGCCGAAGAGAGATTCAACTCAATACTGAGTAGATGACAAAGCTCTCTCCAGAATCGAGATGCAAACTGGGGACCCCGGTCACTAACAATTTTGTCTGGCATACCATGTAGGCGAAAGATATGTTTGATGAACAACACAGCCAAACCAGATGGCCGTTGCCGAGGGGACTTGTTCTTGGTACAAAAGACACACGCCCGAACATATTCTGTGACATCACGAGCCATATGCGGCCACCAGTATGTCCTCGCCAGTAACTCAGATGTCCTTTTGCCTTTTGGAACCAAAATGTCCACCCACCCTGGACAAGTGTGCCCACGAGAGAACCCCCTGTCGCAAACTGGATGGTACAAAAGTCTTGCCCGGAGGCACAGACTCTAGCGAAACCGGGGCCACAGTTCTCAGGCTCTCGGTGGGGACAATAAGCCGAGGCTCCTCTTCCTCCTCCACAGATGACACAATGGAGCAAGAGAGAGCGTTGGCCCGAATGTTCTCCCCAGAAAGGAAATGGCAAGAATTCAACCGCTGAGCTGTCTGAAGATACACCAAATTTTTATGGTCTGTGAAGACTTGGAAGGGAAAACGAGCTCCCTCCAAGAGATGTCTCCACTCTGAGAAAGCCAACTTCATGGCTAGCAACTCCCTGTCCCCGATGGAATAATTCCTATCTGCTGGTGAGAAGGTCTTAGAAAAGAAGAAGCAAGGATGCTTCCGACCTTGAGCATCCTTTTGGAAGAGGACTGCTCCAGCACCAACAGAAGAGGCATCCACCTCCATGATAAATGGCTTATCTACATCGGGGCGATGTAAGATGGGAGCGCTAGCGAAGTGTGACTTTATGGAGTTAAAGGCCTTGGAGACCTCCTCAGACCACAATTTGGGATTTGCTCCCTTCTTGGTGAGGGCAACCAAGGGAGCTACCAAAGTTGAGAAGTGCGGAATGAACTGGCGATAATAATTAATGAACCCCATAAAGCGCTGCACCGCTTTGAGAGAATGGGGTTCCTGCCAGTCCATCACAGCCTGTAGTTTGGCAGGATCCATAGCCAATCCCTGGGCTGAGATGATGTAGCCTAGGAAAGGTATGGTCTCCTGCTCGAACATACACTTCTCCAACTTGGCATAGAGGGAGTTTGCCCGTAGAAGGTCGAAGACTTTGCAAATATCTCTCCGGTGGGAGTCAATATCTGAAGAGTAGATGGGAATATCATCCAGATAGACTATGACCGAGGTGGAGAGCATATCCCGAAAGATGTCGTTCACATAGTCTTGGAAAACGGCTGGGGCATTACAGAGCCCGAAGGGCATCACCAGATATTCATAGTGCCCATCCCTGGTGTTAAAAGCCGTCTTCCATTCGTCCCCCCTCACGGATGCGAATCAGGTTGTAAGCACATCGCAGATCTAATTTAGTAAATACCCTTGCTCGCCCTTGCGCAGGGCCGCGCTTAGTAACCCGATATTTACCCTGGTCACCATTGTAAAAGTAAAAATAAAAAAACAGTACATACTCACATTCTGATGTCTGTCACGTCCCCCAGCGTCCACAGGGTTAAAACTGCTTTCGGCAGGAGCGCTGCTAATGCACGCGCTCTAGCCGAGAGCTTCCCTGCACTGACTGTCAGTGCTGGCCATAAAGCAGAGCACAGCGGTGACGTCACCGCTGTTACTGCCGGTGCTGACAGTCAGTGCAGGGAAGCTCTCGGCCGGAGCTTGTGCATTAGCAGCGCTCCTGCCGAAAGCAGTTTTAACCCTGTGGACGCCGGCGGGGGACATGACAGACATCAAAATGTGAGTATGTACTGTTTTTTTTACAATGGTAACCAGGGTAAATATCAGGTTACTAAGCGCAGCCCTGCACTTAGTAACCCGATGTTTACCCTGGCTACTCGGGTGCTGCAAGGGGACTTCGGCATCGTTGAAGACAGTTTCAATGATGCCAAAGTCTTTCCCCGGATCGTTGGTCGCTGGAGAGAGCTGTCTGTGTGACAGCTCCCCAGCGACCACACAACGACTTACCAACGATCACGGCCAGGTCGTATCGCTGGTCGTGATTGTTGGTAAATCGTTTAGTGTAACGGTACCTTTAGACCTAAAGGGTGCATACTATTATGTCCCCTTCCACGAGGACTATTGCAGATTCCTCAGGGTGGCAGTCACAATGCAGGGGGAGATAAAACATTATCAGATCAGAGCCATTACATTTGGTCTGGCTATAGCCCCAAGGATATCCAACAAGATAGTGACAGAGGTAATGACACACTTAAGGGAGCAAAATATCTTGATAGTCCTGTATCTAGATGATAAATATTTGTATTTAGTTATTCATGTTGTTGATCTGAAGTTCCTTTAGTGCTCTGTAAAACAGCTGATGCAGGAGAGAGGTACCACCTTTTTATCTGTAGGTTTCCTGTCCTTGGGGGCGGATCCCCTCTCTCCGTGGTGCCGTCATGGGTTCAGAGAAATACCATTTTCAGTAAGTAACTATATTTTTCCTCCTACATATGCCAGCATTAAGAGCTTGAACTTCATCATCTCAGATCAATTGGCCATGGAAATGCTGCCTTTCTGCCTTGTGAACACAGACGGTTTCTGAAAGCTGTTGCCCAGTCACCATTACTTCTCTAATAAAGCTGTACCTATGCTTCACCAGCATGTCGCAGACATCACTCATTCCCTGAATACATCTATGTCTGACAGGGTTCAATTCACCACTGACTCCTTGACAAGCAAGCATGGCCAGGGCCGTTACATCTCGCTGACTGGGCACTGGGTGACTCTGGCGGCTGCGGTGGCAGACGGGAAAGGGGCTGCTCCACAAGTCTTGAAATCCCCAAGGTTTGTGGTATAAACCTCTGTGTTTAACACTTCCTCCACTGCTTCTGCCTCCACCACCTCCTCAAAGACCTCCAACTGCACCCTCAAGCTCTTCCTTAATGAGGCATGTGTTCCAACTGTGCAGAGAGAATCACCCCTACTTCCATACTGAGCAGCCAAGGCTCACCACAATCAGACAGTGTTTAAATTATTATGCCTTGGAGATCGCAGTCACACAGCTCATGAATTGTGGCCAGCTATCCAGGGCAAGTTTCCACTGAACATTAAGCCAGGGAAAGTTGTGTAAGATAACTGTGTGAACCCGTCGGCAGCCATATGCCGGGGTAATATCATACACATGGCTTTCATGGCTGGCAACCTCATCCTGGTGGTACAGCAAATTCTCCACCACTTTCCTGACCTGGATACGCTGCTACAGAAAGCACGGTCATTGTGTGCTCACTTCTGCCATTTGCACCCTGCAGGCCATTGATTTGACTTTCGGACTACCGTTTACCCGGTTGATATGCGATATGCCAACACTGTGGAATTCTATTCTCACATATTAAGGGATAAAATAATGTCAAACACAATTTTCATCTTTATAGCTGATAACAATTTGCTTCCAGTTTACCAAAATCACTATGAGAGTTGCTTCACAACAACGACACTGAAGTAATCACACTTTTTAAAAAAATGGAACATTTTTGGTTGCTCCCGTATACACAGTCTATATATATTTATATACACACATACACAAAAGTGTATTCAGCATAGTAACTTCTCTCATGACTACTCTTTACACACACATTTACCCACATACATACATGCACACACTATATAATAGCAAGTTCTTCCCACCTACAAAGAATGGAGAGGTCTGTAATTTTTTACAGGTAGATTTCAACTGTGAGAGACATGCATGATTTTTACATAATCAATTTGCATTTTATTGCATGTAATAAGTATTTGATGCAATAGAAAAATAGAATGTAATATTTGGGACAGAAACATTTGTGTGAAATTACAGAGATCAGACGTTTCTTTTAGTTCTTGACCAAGTTTGAATACACTGCAGCAGGAATTTTTACCCACTCCTCCCTACTGATTTTCTCCCGATCTTTCAGGTTTAGGTGCTGTCTATAGGCAACATTGAGTTTCAGCTCCCTCCAAAAACTTTCTATTGGGCTAGGCCACTCCAGCACCTTGAAATTCTTCTTATGGAGCCACTCCTTAGTTGCCCCGGCTGTGTGTTTTGGGTCATTGTCATGCTGGAAGACCCAGCGACGACCCATCTTCAATGCTTTGAGGGAAGAAGGTAATTGTCCAATATATTGCAATACATGGCCCCATCCATCCTCCCTTCCGTACTGTGCAGTCGTCATGTCCCCTTTGCAGAAAAGCATCCCCAAAGTATAATGTTTCCCCCACCATGAATAATGATAGGGAAGGTGGTCTTGGCTTTGTTCTCATCTTTTTTTCCTCCAAACACAGCGAGTGGAGGAAAGTACAGAATTGACCACATTGTTTACTTCAAATATTTTTCTAATTTCCACCTCTAAAACCTAGGTTCAACAATAATCCCAACCCATAAGTTTGGAGGAATAAAGAGGGATGAACATAGAGTTTTAAAATTACAATATTTTATTATGAATAAATTAAAATGAGGTCCAGAGGAAAGGATGTGGGTCTTGGCATCAGAGGTGAGTGCTCCCAGGCTGGTTCGCTCATTTCACGCTTCCGAAAAGCCTGATCCCGAGTGTCCAGAGGCCACTTGTAGAAGGGGGTTCTGTCATTGGGTGTGTCAGAGGGTGCAGACAGTGCACTGCATCTGGCTGCAGAAGGTCTCAGCAGTTGGCTTTGCAAACTAGTGGCCACCTCCCCCGGCCATAATCGTGTCACCTGGATCTGGGTGTTTATAACTCCCAAATTCCAGTTGGGAGTTGCGGGTGTTATTTTCATTTGCATTTAACTGTTGAGGCTTGGAGCTGTAGCAGTCGGCTATCATCCTCTTTGGAGTTTGGAGGACGTTGGTGTTTCTCTCTGAGTCCAACCAAGCTAAGTGTTCCTCTTGTTTCCTTTTTCTATCCCAGTTGTCTTTAGAGGTAGTAGGGATAGACTAAGGGTACCGTCACACAGTGGCATTTTGATCGCTACTTTGTGACGTTCCAGCGATATATCCGTGACGTTCCAGCGATCTCGCTGTGTCTGACACGCTCCTGCGATCAGGGACCCCGCTGAGAATCGTACGTCGTAGCAGATCGTTTGAAACTTTCTTTCGTCGTCTAGTGTCCCGCTGTGGCGGCATGATCGCATGGTGTAACAAAGGTGTGCACGATATTGTATACGATGTGCGCATAGTAACCAACAGCTTCTACATCGCACATACGTCATGAAATTATTGCTCCAGCGTCGTACATTGCAAAGTGTGACAGCAGTCTACGACGCTGGAGCGATATTGTTACGATGCTGGAGCGTCACGGATCGTGCCGTCGTAGCGATCAAAATGCCACTGTGTGACGGTACCCTAATGCTTATCCTGTCCTTCTCACTGCAGGGCTTATCACGAAGGTCAAGCAAGGATTAGATATCCTGCTCGACGATAGGTATATAGGGATGATAGGGATGATAGGGGAGGCAGGGTGACGTATGATCTGCCTAGGCGTCTCTGCTCCCTCCTTCCCTAGAGTTTGGTTCTCTTTCCCTTATCCCTTTGTGTTTCACTTAGCCTTTCCTTCAAGTTGCGTGACTTTGGGTCGTAGCAGTGGCACATCTTTAGTTAGGTTGATACCAATGTAAGTAGTCTCATTTCCAATGATTGCTCTCTGTTGGTTTGTGGTCACTTGACGTTTAATGTGTTATACTCCAGCAGTACTAGGTACACTTGTCTTAACAAATCTTTTGCTTCTGAAATACTGATCATTGTTATACATCACTATAAGCAGATTGCACCTTCATATATAGTAGTGTTAGGCACATTCTATTCCTAATGATTGCCTTGCAGTTCCCTGCTGTTCTATGGTCACTTGACCTGTAATGTAATATGTCCCAGCATTATTAGGCACATTTGCTTCTAAAAACTCTTTGCTTCTGAAGCACTGATTTTAGTTATATATCATTATAAACACATTGCACTTTTACCTATAGTTGATCTTCACACTGATTGACCTGGTCCTCTACATATGTTAATCATAAGTAACGTCTATCTCTTGTTCTTAGAGTGCTGCCAAGCCTCCAGCTATTTGATAGTTTACACTTTGCTACTTTTATTTGAAAACCTTTTGTTTAAATTTTAATTAACTTTTTTTAATTTTTTTCATAATAAAATATTTTAATTTTAAATCTCTATGTTCATGCCTCTTAATCCCTCCAAATTTATGGGTTGGTATTGTTGTTGAATTTATACTTATGAGGATACATCATACTTTGCTTTGGACTTTTGTGATGAAAATTCTAAAACCTTAGTGCATCTTATAGTCTGGTGTGTCTTATAGTCCGAAAAATATGGTATTCTTACAATAGATATCACACTCTAAAGCATATGTCGCGCAAGAACAAATCACATCTCACATGACACATTATATCTTGATATTCATAAAGACGCAGTTCACAATTCAAATAACATTACAGCATTAAAACATCTCTTCATGGGGAAAACGTGGGCAACATGTCCATATACTGTACTTACAAATGCCTGCTGTTTAGTGATGAGCGAATATACTCATTACTCAAGATTTCCCGAGCACGCTCGGGTGTCCTCCGAGTATTTTTTAGTGCTCGGAGGTTTAGTTTTTATTGCCGCAGCTGAATGATTTACATCTGTTAGCCAGCTCAAGTACATGTGGGGATTCCCTAGCAACCAGGCAACCCCCACATGTACTTATGCGGGCTAACAGATGTAAATCTTTCAGCTATGGCAAGAAAAACTAAATCTCCGAGCCCTAAAAAATACTCGGAGGACACCCGAGCGTGCGCGGGAAATCTCGAGTAACGAGTATATTCGCTCATCACTACTGCTGTTATATTACACATTGACTAAGATTACATCAGAGAGGGCTCACATTATCTCATAATCTCAGGCATGGCCATGCTGACTTCCCCATAATGCCTTGCAGTTATCACATTGCATATTATATCTCAGGCAATTAGAAGGTACTTTAAAAAAACGAGGCAGTAAAAGATGTGGACATTTTAGAGTTTTATGGAGAGAAAGACCTAAAACAGATTGGACAAAATGGGAGTGATATTAGTAGTCTGTGAATAATACATAGATTCAAATGACAGGGGAAGAACGTGATTGACAACAGTAGTTTTCTAGCTGCTTAGAAACTCAATTACAAAACTTTTTGCTTAAATTCTTGAAACACTAGAAACCATGAAAGTAGTTTAAATGTAAATTAATTGATTTACACATGTATTTAGGAGACCTGGCTCCTATAAAAACTAAACCCATAGAATAGATTTTAGAGGTTTAGCTACCTGAAAAAAAATTATTTCTTACGCACATAAAGTAGCTTTGGTGCACCCTTTGTGTGGCCAAGGATCTGTTACACTGCCCCCTCAATTTGCATACTGAGCGATTTGTCATACTTTATTGATAGCACTCAAGTGTGCACTACCTGAACCCAATCAGCAGCTCTGCATATTAGTGGTGAGAAAGCTAAGAGCGTAATTGAATATATGGCACATCACATGTCATTCACAGATGGATTTTATTTCCTCTTGTCAGTTTGAATCAGTGTGCTGCAGAGAGTTCTCCTCTGCCACTATAACATTTCATCTTTTATATAGCAGCTTTTAATTGCATGAATTGAATTACACCTCTATCCATTCAGTCCATTAGTCCCCCAACACAAAGCGCCCAGAAGCTAAGCAATAGAAAGGTTTTTCAAAACAACTTTTTTCAAGTTCAATTATTGTATGACCTTTGCACTTGTATGACATGCTTTCTTGAAGGCTCATTCACCTGTGGTGGTAGGGGCACTGACACTGCTAGTAATACTCTGAGTCAGAGTAAATAAACAAGTTGGAATTGGGCAAGGAGCTCAGCAAATTTCTTACACTAAGACAACTCTCTCTCAGGGTTTTGGATAGGACAAGCTACTTGTCTCTGTCCTTCGCTGTAGCCTTCTGACTAATAGGGGAACGGTGTTTTGGGGGCCTTTCTCCTATAGGAGTGGGTTACAACTGACCGAATCCCAGTGCACTTTTTGTGACACCTTTTAGTCACTTTTTTTAAGCACCCTTGGCTAGAGAGAACACGTTCAATTAATAAAAATGATTATGAAGATGATGATGATAATTATATAGTGGCAATACCTGGGATTAAGATTGGGGTACCAAGGAGGTGATATCATCATTGAAAGAGGCCTCAGCAATACACAAAGGAGGCAACATGTCTGCAAAAGCCAAAAAAATCTGCTGAAACAAAATCTGCTTTTGCGGTCAGCTTAAGGGCAGGTGGTGCCGCACATGCTGTTTTTCGAGAAGACTCTACAGGACCTGGAAGGTGTGGTTGACATCATCGTCATAGTGGTGGTGTGTTCTGTATGCATTAATCCTAGGTGTGGGAGTCCTTTTCCAAGTTGATGAAAGAGAAATCACTGGCAGTCGGCAGGTTTTGCAGTAGGTAATATTCTGTGAATTACCGGGCTTGAATAGATTAGGAATAGTGATGAGCAAGTATACTCGTTGCTTGGGTTTTCCCGAGCACGCTCGGGTGGTCTCCGAGTATTTGTTAGTGCTCAGAGATTTAGTTTTCGTCATCGCAGCTACATGATTTACAGCTGCTAGACAGGCTGAGTACATGTGAGGAATGCCTGTTTGTTATGGAATTCCCAGATGTATTCAGGCTGTCCAGCAGCCATAAATCATGCAGCTGAGGTGACAAAAATTAAATCTCCGAGCACTAACAAATACTCGGAGATCACCTGAGCATGCTCGGGGAGACCCGAGCAACAATGGTATTCGCTCATCACTCATTAGGAACTATGATTCCACCATCATCATCCACAACTACTGCTTGTTGTATTTCCAGTAATAGTCTTCCTTCTCTGTGACACAGCCATATACAGCTCTGGCAAAAATTAAGAGACCGCCACATCAAAACCCTGTCATGGGCAGCCCAATCTCCAGGCCTGAACCTCATTGAAAATCTCTGGAATGTAATCAAGAGGATGATGGATAGTCACACAAGCCATCAAACAAAGAAGAATTGATTACATTTTTGCGCCAGAAGCAGTGTGAAAGACTGGAGGAAAGCATGCCAAGTGAGAAAATTTATTGCTTGGAAATTTTGAGACTTGTTGTCAGAAGTTTATAGAATAAATGAACAATTTACATTTTACTCAAAAAAATATCTATAAAGAGAAAAATCAGACAAACTGAACATTGTGCAGTGGTCTCTTTATTTTTGACAGAGCTGAATATTTATCTCAGATTGTGTATAAAAGAAACAGACATGGATAATGGCTTTAAATATGAATACAAATAGGATAATCAATCTTTTAGATGATTTGTCATATATTTATTGAATTGATGTATTTACAGTTAGGTCCATATATATTTGGACAGAGACAACATTTTTCTAATTTTGGTTATAGACATTACCAAAATTAATTTTAAACAAAACAATTCAGATGCAGTTGAAGTTCAGACTTTCAGCTTTCATTTGAGGGTATCCACATTAAAATTGGATGAAGGGTTTAGGAGTTTCAGCTCCTTAACATGTGCCACTCTGTTTTTAAAGGGACCAAAAGTAATTGGACAATTGACTCCAAGGCTATTTTATGGATAGGTGTGGGCAATCCCTTCGTTATGTCATTCTTAATTAAGCAGATAAAGGGCCTGGAGTTGATTTGAGGTGTGGTGCATGCATTTGGAAGGTTTTGCTGTGAAGTAAACATGCGGTCAAAGGAGCTCTCCATGCTGGTGAAACAAGCCTTCCTTAATCTGCGAAAACTGAAAAAACCCATCCGACAAATTGCTAAAATATTAGGAGTGGCAAAATCTACAGTTTGGTACATCCTGAGAAAGAAAAAAGCACTGGTGAACTCATCAATGCAAAAAGACCTGGGAGCCCATGGAAGACAACAGTGGTGGATGATCGCAGAATAATCTCCATGGTGAAGAGAAACCCCTTCCCAACAGCCAACCAAGTGAACAACACTCTCCAGGAGGTAGGCATATCAATATCCAAATCTACCATAAAGAGAAGACTGCATGAAAGTAAATACAGAGGGTTCACTGCACGGTGCAAGCCACTCAAGCATCAAGAATAAAAAGGCTAGACTGGACTTTGCTAAAAAACATCTAAAAAAGCCAGCACAGTCCTGGAAGAACATTCTTTGGACAGATGAAACCAAGATCAAACTCTACCAGAATGATGGAAAGAGGAAAGCATGGCAAAGGCGTGGTACAGCTCATGATCCAAAGCACACCACATCATCTGTAAAACACGGCGGAGGCAGTGTGATGGCTTGGGCATGCATGGCTGCCAGTAGCACTGAATCACTAGTGTTTATTGATGATGTGACACAGGACAGAAGCAGCCGAATGAATTCTGAAGTATTCAGAGACATACTGTGTGCTCAGATCCAGCCAATGAAGCCAAACTGATTGGTCGTTGTTTCATACTACAGATCGACAATGACCCAAAACATAAAGCCAAAGCAACCCAGGAGTTTATTAAAGCAAAGAAGTGGAATATTCTGGAATGGCCAAGTCAGTCACCTGATCTCAGCCCAATTGAGCATGCATTTCACTTGTTAAAGACTAAACTTCAGACAGAAAGGCCCACAAACAAACAGCAACTGAAAACCACCGCAGTGAAGGCCTGGCAGAACATCAAAAAGGAGGAAACACAGCGTCTGGTGATGTCCATGAGTTCAAGACTTCAGGCAGTCATTACCAACAAAGGGTTTTCAACCAAGTACTAAAAATGAACACTTTATTTAAAATTATTGAATCTGTCCAAATACTTTTGGTCCCTTTAAAAGCAGGGTGGCACATGTTAAGGAGCTGAAACTCCTAAACCCTTCATCCAATTTTAATGTGGATACCCTCAAATGAAAGCTGAAAGTCTGAACTTCAACTGCATCTGAATTGTTTTGTTTAAAATTAATTGTGGTAATGTCTATAACCAAAATTAGAAAAATGTTGTCTCTGTCCAAATATATATGGACCTAACTGTATGTGTGCTTAATTCCATCAGCTTATAGTAAATGTTGAATTGCAGATGTATGCTATTTATGCAAAGCAATAAGTGATTGGGTCTTACTGATTTTAAATATTTTACTGGACATTCTAATAATTACTAAGAATTCCAAGAAAATTTGAAATTTGTTAGTTATGTACATATTGAATTGGGAATATTAATATGAAGTAATAATTACACAATATATTTAATTGCTGAGCTACACCATAGACACATGGAGTAATAACTATGGGCAGAGACAGTATACAAGTTTACCGGCTCACTGGGTGAGTGTTTTGGGTGACAGCGATGCATTAGTAATGTCAGGACAAGCGGTAAAGACTCCAAAATTGGGAGCTATATTTGCGTTCACCACCATGAGCCAGTTCTTCTTCTCCTTTTATTCTTCCTCTTCTTCCTCAACAGACACAACCTCAGCAGCAGCTTTCACCACCATGAACCAGTTCTTCTCCTTTTATTCTTCCTCTTCTTCCTCAACAGACACAACCTCAGCAGCAACAATACACGGTGATACATCCACCTATCACCCTCATTCTTTTCACTCAAGCAAGGTAACGTGCTGTTAAGCAGTTTTACAGATTGAGAGCATTGGAAACCAAAGCCATGCAACCGACCAGTTGCTGCTGTGCAATATGCAGTAAATATCACACTGGAGGGTTCCCATCAACTCAGGGGCGGACACTGTCAGCTTGGGGCCCCTGTGCAAGAAATGTCTGGGCCCTCTCCTTTTATGGTGACAAAGCTATATATATATATATATATATATATATATATATATATATATACATTGCAGACCAAAAGTTTGGACACACCTTCCCATTTAAATTTTTTTCTGTATTTTCATGACTATGAAAATTGTAAATTCAGACTGAAGGCATCAAAACTATGTATTAACACATGTGGAATTATATACTTAATAAAAAAGTGTGAAACAACTGAAATTATGACTTATATTCTAGGTTCTTTAAAGTAGCCACCTTTTTCTTTGATGACTGCTTTGCACACTCTTGGCATTCTCTTGATGAGCTTCAAGAGGTAGTCACGGGAATGGTTTTCACTTCACTGGTGTGCCCTGTCAGGGTTAATAAGTGGGATTTCTTGCCTTATAAATTGGGTTGGGACCATTAGTTGTTTTGTGCAGAAGTCTGGTGGATACACATCTGATAGTCCTACTGAATAGACTATTAGAATTTACAATATGGCAAGAAAAATGCAGCTAAGTAAAGAAAAACGAGTGGCCATCATTACTTTAAGAAATGAAGGTCAGTGAGTCCAAAAAATTGGGAAAACTTTGAAAGTGTCCCCAAGTGCAGTGGCAAAAACCATCAAGCGCTACAAAGAAACTGGCTCACATGAGGACCGCCCCAGGAAAGTAAGACCAAGAGTCACCTCTGCTTCTGAGGATAAGTATATCCAAGTCACCAGCCTCAGAAATCGCAGGTTAACAGCAGCTCAGATTAGAGACCAGGTCAATGCCACACTGAGTTCTAGCAGCAGACACATCTCTACAACAACTGTTAAGAGGAGACTTTGTGCAGCAGGCCTTCATGGTAAAATAGCTGCTAGGAAACCACTGCTAAGGACAGGCAACAAGCAGAAGAGACTTCTTTGGGCTAAAGAACACAAGGAATGGACATTAGGCCAGTGGAAATCTGTGCTTTGGTCTGATGAGTCCAAATTTGATATTTTTGGTTACAACCACCGTGTCTTTGTGTGACGCAGAAAAGGTGAACGGATGGACTCTACATGCCTGGCTCCCACCATGAAGCATGGAGGAGGAGGTGTGATGGTGTTGGTATGCTTTTCTTGTGACACTGTTGGGGATTTATTCAAAATTGAAGGCATACTGAACCAGCATGTCTACCACAGCATCTTGCAGTGGCATGCTGTTCCATCCGGTTTGCGTTTAGTTGGACCATCATTTATTTTTCAACAGGACAATGACCCCAAACACACCTCCAGGCTGTGTAAGGGCTATTTGACCAAGAAGGAGAGTGATGGGGTGCTACGCCAGATGACCTGGCCTCCACAGTCACCAGACCTGAACCAAATCGAGATGGTTTGGGGTGAGCTGGACGGCAGAGTGAAGGCAAATGGGTCAAGAAGTGCTAAGCATCTCTGGGAACTCCTTCAAGACTGTTGGAAGACCATTCCCGGTGACTACCTCTTGAAGCTCACCAAGAGAATGCCAAGAGTGTGCAAAGCAGTCATCAAAGCAAAAGGTGGCTAATTTGAAGAACCTAGAATATAAGACATAATTTCAGTTGTTTCACACTTTTTTGTTAAGTATATAATTCCACATGTGTTAATTCATAGTTTTGATGCCTTCAGTGTCAATGTACAATTTTCTTAGTCATGAAAATACAGAAAAATCTTTAAATGAGAAGGTGTGTCCAGACTTTTGGTCTGTACTGTGTATCTATACAGTGCCTTTTGCTCGGCTTCCTGGAACTTTTCAACCTTTTCAAACGTATCATGCTTCAAACATAAAGATGCCAAATGTAACTTTTTGGTGAAGAATCAATAAAAAGTGGAACACAATTGTGAAGTTGAAAGAAATTTATTGGTTATTTTAAATTTTTGTGGAAATTCAAAAACTGAAAAGTGGGGCATGCAATATTATTCAGCCCCTTTAACTTAATACTTTGTTGCGCCACCTTTTGCTGCGATCACAGCTGCAAGTCACTTCGGGCATGTCTCTATTAGTTTTGTACAGTTTTGTATTAGTTTTGTTCAGTCGAGAGACTGAAATTCTTGCCCATTCTTCCTTGGCAAACAGCTTGAGCTCAGTGAGGTTTGATGGAGATCGTTTGTGAACAGCAGTTTTAAGCTCTTTCCACAGATTCTCGATTGGATTGAGGTTTGGACTTTGACTTGGCCATTGTAACACCTGGATACGTTTATTTATGAACATTCCGTTGTAGATTTTGCTTTATGTTTGGGATCATTGTCTTGTTGGAAGACAAATCTCCGTCCCAGTCTCAGGTCTTTTGCAGACTCCAACAGAATTTCTTCAAGAATGGTCGTGTATTTGGCTCCATCCATCTTCCCAACAATTTTAACCATTTTCCCTCTCCCTGCTGAAGAAAAGCAGACCAAAACCGTGATGCTGCCACCACCGTGTTTGACAGTGAGGATGGTGTGTTGAGGGTGATGAGCTGTGTCGCCTTTATGCTGAACATATCATTTGATATTGTTGCCAAAAAGTTTGATTTTGGTTTCATCTGACCAGAGCACCTTCTTCCACACGTTTGGTGTCTCCCAGGTGGCTTGTTGCAAACTTTAAACAACACTTTTTATGGCTATCTTTGAGAAATGGCTTTCTTCTTGCCACTCTTCCATAAAGGCCAGATTTGTGCAGTGTACGATTGATTGTTGTCCTCTGGAGAGACTGTCCCACCTCAGCTGTAGATCTCGGCAGTTCATCCAGAGTGATCATGGGCCTCTTGGTTGCGTCTCTGATCAGTCTTCTCCTTGTTTGAGATGAAAGATGAAAGTGTAGAGTGACGGACGGGTCTTGATTACACACAGGTGGATTATATTTATCATCATTAGGCATTTAAGACAACATTGGATCATTCAGAGATCCACAATGAACTTCTGGAGTGAGTTTGCTGCACTGTAAGTAAAGGGGCCGAATAATATTGCAAGCCCCACTTTTCAGTTTTTGAATCTCCACAAAAATTTAAAATAACCAATAAATTTCATTCAACTTTACATCTGTGTTCCAATTGTTGTTGATTCTTCACCAAAAATGTACATTTAATATCTTTATGTTTGAAGGTTGATATGTGGGAAAAGGTTGAAAAGTTCCAGGGAGCCTAACACTTTTGCAAGGCACTGTGTATAAACAACCCCTGGCAAAAATTATGTAATCACCGGCCTTGGATGATGTTCATTGAGTTGTTTAATTTTGTAGAAAAAACGCAAGATCACAGACATGGCACAAAACTAAAGTCGAGTCGAGGGGTTCAAGAGAGGCCTGGATGTCTTCCTGGAGCAGAACAATATTGTATCATACAATTATTAGGTTCTGTAGAAGGACGTAGATCTGGGTATTTATTATGATGGAATATAGGCTGAACTGGATGGACAAATGTCTTTTTTCGGCCTTACTAACTATGTTACTATGTTACTATGTAAAGTCATTTCAAATGGCAACTTTCTGGCTTTAAGAAACACTAAAAGAAATCAAGAACAAAAAATGTGGTAGTCAGTAATGGTTACTTTTTTAACCAATCATAGGGAAAAAAATTTGGAATCACTCAATTCTGAGGAAAAAAATTATGTAATCATGAAAAAAAAACACTCCAAAACATCACTAGTGTTTTGTTGCATCACCTCTGGCTTTTATAACAGTTTGCAGTCTCTGAGGCATGGACTTAATGAGTGTCAAACAGTTCTCTTCATCAATCTGGCTCCAACTTTCTCTGATTGCTGTTTCCAGATCAGCTTTGCAGGTTGGAACCTTGTTATGGACCATTTTCTTCAACTTCCACCAAAGATTTTCAATTGAATTGAGATCCAGAATATTTGCAGGCCATGACATTGACCTTATGTGTCTTTTTTTCAAGGAATGTTTTCACAGTTTTTGCTCTATGGCAGGATGCATTATCATCTTGAAAAATGATTTCATCATCCCCAAACATCCTTTCAATTGATGGGATAAGAAAAGTGTCCAAAATATCAATATAAACTTGTGCATTTATTGGAGATGTAATGACAGCCTTCTCCCCAGTGTCTTTACCTGACATGCAGCCCCATATAATCAATGACTGTGGAAATTTGCATGTTCACTTCAGGCAGTCATCTTTATAAATCTCATTGGAACCGCACCAAACAAAAGTTACAGCATCATCACCTTGCCCGATGCAAATTCGTGATTCATCGCTGAATATGACTTTCATCCAGTCATCCACAGTCCACAATTGCTTTTCCTTAGCCCATTGTAACCTTGTTTTTTTTCTGTTTTAGTGTTAATGATGGCTTTCATTTAGCTTTTCTTTATGTAAATCCCATTTCCTTTAGGCAGAATCTTACATTTTGGGCACAGACGTTGACTCCAGTTTCGTTACTCATTTGTTTTGTTGTGCATTTCCTGTTTTGGAGACATATTGCTTTAAGTTTCCGATCTTGACGCTTTGATGTCTTCCTTGGTCTACCAGTATGTTTGCCTTTAACAACCTTCCCATGTTGTTTGTATTTGGTCCAGATTTTAGACACAGCTGACTGTGAACAACCAACATCTTTTGCAACATTGCGTGATGATTTACCCTATTTTAAGAGTTTGATAATCATCTCTTTTATTTCAATTGACATTTCTCGTGTTGGAGCCATGATTCATGTCAGTCCACTTAGTGCAACAGCTCTCCAAGGTGTGATCACTAATTTTTAGATGCAGACTTATGAGCAGATCTAATTTGATGCAGGTGTTAATTTTGGGTATGAAAATTTACAGGGTGATTCCATAATTTTTTCCTCAGAATTGAGTGATTCCATAATTTCTCCCACACGCTTGATTAAAAAAAGTAACCATTACTGACTACCACATTTTTTGTTCTTGATTTCTTTTAGCGTTTCTTATAGCCAGAAAGTTGCCATTTGAAATTACTTTAGTTTTTTGCCATATCTGTGATATATTTTTTTTCTAGAAAATTAAACAACTGACTGAACATCCTCCAAGGCCAGTGATTCCATACTTTTTGCCAGGGGTTGTAAACACACTGCTCAAAAAAATAAAGGGAACACTAAAATCCCACATCTTAGATATCACTGAATTAAATATTCCAGTTGTAAATCTTTATTCATTACATAGTGGAATGTGTTGAGAACAATAAAACCTAAAAATTGTCAATGTAAATCACAACTAATATCCCACGGAGGTCTGGAGTTGGAATGATGCTCAAAATTAAAGTGGAAAATGAAGTTACAGGCTGATACAACTTGAGTGGAAATACCTCAAGACAAGGTAATGATGGTCAGTTGGGTCTGTGGCCTCCACGTGCCTGTATGACCTTCCTACAATGCCTAGGCATGCTCCTGATGAGGCGGTGGATGGTCTTCTGAGGGATCTCCTCCCAGACCTAGACTAAAGCATCCGCCTGTGGTGCAACGTGACATTGGTGGACGGTGCGAGACATAATGTCCCAGATGTGTTCAATCGGATTCAGGTCTGGGGAATGGGCGGGCCAGTCCATAGCTTCAATACCTTCATCTTGCTGGAACTGCTGACACACTCCAGCCACATGAGGTCTGGCATTGTCCTGCATTAGGAGGAACCCAGGGCCATCAGCACCAGCCTATGGTCCCACAAGGGGTCTGAGGATCTCATCTCGGTACCTAATGACAGTCAGGCTAGCTCTGGTGAGCACACGGAGGGCTGTGCGGTCCTCCAAAGAAATGCCACCCCACACCATTTCTGATCCACTGCCAAACCAGTCATTCTGAAGGATATTGCAGGCAGCAGATCGCTCTCCACAGCGTCTCCAGACTCTGTTATATCTGTCACATGTGCTCAGTGTGAACCTGCTTTCATCTGTGAAGAGCACAGGACACCAGTGGCGAATTTGCCAATCCTGGTGTTTTGTGGCAAATTCCAAGTGTCCTGCATGGTGTTGCACTGTGAGCACAACCCCCATCTGTTGACATCTGGCACTCATACCATCCTCATGGAGTCGGTTTCTAACCGTTTGTGAAGACATTCACATTTGTGGCCTGCTGGACGTTATTTTGCAGGGCTCTGGCAGTGCTCCTTCTGCTCCTCCTTGCACGAAGGCTGAGGTAGCGGTCCTGCTGCTGGGTTGTTGCCCTCCTACGGCCCCCTCCACATCTCCTGGTGTACTGGCCTGACTCTTGGTAGCGCCTTCAGCCTCTGGACACTACGCTGGCAGACACAGCAAACCGTCTTGCCACAGCTCGCATTGATGTGCCATCCTGGATGAGCTGCACTACCTGAGCCACTTGTGTGGGTTGTAGAGTCCGACTCATGCTACCATGAGTGTGAAAGCATAACCAACATTCAATAGTGACCAAAACATCAGCCAGAAAGCATTAGTACTGAGATGTGGTCTGTTGTCCCTACCTGCAGAACCACTAATTTATTGAGTGTGTCTTTATAATTGCCAGTAGTTTCCATCTGTTGTCTATTCCACTTGCACAACAGCATGTGAAATTGATTGTCAAACAGTGTTGCTTCCTAAGCAGAAAGTTTGATTTCACAGAAGTTTGATGTACTTTGAGTTATATTCTGTTGTTTAAGTGTTCCCTTTATTTTTGAGCAGTATATATTTATATATATATACACAGCTCTTGAAAAAATTAAGAGACCACTGCAAAATGTTCAGTTTGTCTGATTTTTCTCTTTATAGGTATAGTTTTGAGTAAAATGCAAATTGTCCTTTTATTCTATAAACTTCTGACATGTCTCTGAATTTCCAAGCTATGAATTTTGTATTTTTTTCTGATAAAATAAAAAAAATCGCTTTCAGACCTTAAATAATGCAAAAAAACAAACAAAACAAGTTAATAATCATTTAGAAACAACAATACTAACGTTTTAACTCAGGAAGAGTTCAAAAATCAATATTTTGCGGAATTACCAAGATTTTTAATCACAGTTTTCATGCGTCTTGGCATGCTATCCTCCAGTCTTTCACACTGCTTCCGCTGCAAACATGTTAGCTGTTCTTCTTTGTTTCATGACATGTGACTATCCATCATCCTCTTGATTACATTCCAGAGGTTTTCTATGGGGTTCAGGTATGGAGATTGTGCTGCCCATGACAGGGTTTTGATGTGGTTGTCTCCTAATTTTTTCCAGAGCTGTGTAAATGCAATGATGGCTGATGGAGCATGGGAAAGCTTATTTTCTAATAGAGATGATTATGGACTGGTAGTCTGGTCACCGGCTCCTCCATCAAGAATACACTATGTAAGAGACAGCACTGTACATAACAGCAGAGGAAGCGAAGATATATAATAAGGGATGGCACCATAAATAACTAGAGAGGATGGTATGTAATAGGGGACAGTGTTATACGAGATAAAAGAGGAAACTATGTAACTAAGGATGGTGTTATACATAATAAGTGACTACACTATATACTAAGGGACTGTGCTATACATAAAACAATGACTACACTATATACTGAGGGATGGCACTATACATAATAAGCGAGTAAACTATATACTAAGGGACTGTGCTATACATAATAAGTGAGTACAGTATATACTAAAGGGCTATGCTATGTATAATAAGTGAGTACACTATATACTAAGGGACTGTGTTAAACATAATAACGTCTACCTCCACCTCAGCGTTCCTAAATCCATTATAAATCCCTCTTCCCTCCTTCCCAATCCACCACACCTCTCATTGTCCTCCTCACCATGCATCCCATTATTGCCCTCTCCCCATCCCCTTCCTTTCCTTCTCCCCCAGCACCCCCATCATTGCAATTTCCACCACCTCTATCAATGCATTCTCCCCACCACCTCATCATTGCCCATTCCACCACCTCCATAATTACCTCCTCCTCTGTCACCCCCATCATTGCACTTTCCACCATCATTGTCCTTTTCACTACCATCATCATTTCCTTTTCCCCACCACCCCTATCATTGCGCATTCCACCAGCTCCATAATTTCCTCCTCCCCACCTCCATTATTGCCCTTTCCACCACCTCATCATTGCTTTCTTCCCCACCACTCCATCATTGCCCTCTTTGTCACCCCCATCAATGCCTTCACATCACCCCATCATTGCCTTTTACCCCATCACCCCCATAATTGTCCTCTCCTCCACCTACACACACAGACACACACAGCACCATTCAACTCTATGCACGTTCAGCCAGAGCGCTACACACGCACGCACACACACACACACACACACACACACCACCACTTATCTCTACACATAGGGGGCCAGGGGGCCCCCGGAGCCTCATGGCCAGATAAACAGGCAAGATTGCCCTCATTACTAGCCACTCTACAGGGGCCCCTGGAGTCTCTGGGCCCCTGTGCAGCCGCACCGCCGGCACATGCGGTCTGTCTGCCCCTGCATCAACAGCATCCAGACATTGCCATTATCAACAGTGCCCAGAACAGTCTGATAATTTTACTTTTGAGCAAAATAATATACTTCCTGCATGGTGCTCATTATTAACTTAATAGTTGAAAAATTCTTACAGAAATATACCCACTTGAGGAAAGTGGTGGTCAAGGCTACAAAAATGTGTGGCCATTTCAACCAGTCATACCGAATAAAGCATAGCCTTTAGGATTTGTAAAAAACAATAGTCTGCTAGATTGATGACTGATTTGTGGCATCACAACTAGAGATGAGGGAACATGTTCGGAAAAAGATCGGCAAACATAGGTTCGGCACAAATGCAGCACATTCAGATTCCTGATTTTTCTTTATTGTCTATTAAAATGGAGGACCCCCAAAAATGACTATAATTAATAACCAGCAAAGGCTATGCAGACAGCTGTGGGCCTGATATTTGTAGCCTACAAAGGGCCATCAATACTGACCCCCTCCAGGCCAAAAACTACAGCTCTCAGCCTTCTCAGAAAAGGTGCATTTATAAGATGTACGTACCAATTCTGGCTCTTAGCCTCGCTTTTTGCCCTGTAGCGGTGGCAAGAGGGGTGATAGTTGCGCATTTTTACTATCAAGCAAAATGATTACTATTAGACTGACATCCTTTAAAATCCTTGCTATGAAAGGGTCATTTCTTTGAGCTAATGAAAGGAAGTCAAAATCAGTGCGTTACCAAGATAAACTATATTCCTTGCTTGGCGAAGCGTTTGCTATACATACACTTTCCAACAGCACATCTGACCAAGAGGTCCCTCTGAGCTCACTATGGAGCCAATGCTCCCCTGCCTGTTCCTTTTCTGAGGCTAGAGTAATTAGTCGAGAAAGCAGTAGCATCGATGACTGTATACAACTGTGTGAAAAAGTGTTTGCCCTTTTCCTGATTTGATATTCTTTTGCATGTTTGTCACACTTAAATGTTTCATATCACAGAAAATAAATTTAATTATTAGACAAAGATAAAAAAAAGTAAACACAAAATTCAGTTTTTAAATGAAAGTATTTATTATTAAATGAAAAAAATCCAAACCTACAGGGTTCTGTGTGAAAAAGTGATTGCCCCTGATTTAAAACATAAATTAACTGTGGTTTATCACATCTTTGGAAAGTGGAGTTCAAATTCCCTAGCTAAACACAAGCCCGATTACTGCCACACCCATTCTCAATCAAGAAATCACTAGGAGCTGCCCGACAGAGTGACATAGACCAAAAGATGTTCAAAAGTTAGACATCATGCCGCAATCCAAAGAAATTCTGAAACAAATGAGAAACAAAGTAATTGAGATCTTTCAGTCTGGAAAAGGTTATAAAGCCATTTCTAAAGCTTTGGGACCCCAGCAAACCACAGTGAGAGCCATTATCAACAAATCGCAAAAGCATGGAACAATGTTGAACTTTCCCAGGAGTGGCCAACCAACCAAAATTACCCTAAGAGTGCAGTGATGACTCATCCAAGAGGTCACAAAAAACTCCTCAACAGCATCCAAAGAACTGTAAGCCTCACTTACCTCAGTTAAGGTCAGTGTTAATGTCTTGACTTAATCCGATTAAGATGCTGTGGAATGACCTTAACCCCTTAGCGACCGCCGATACGCCTTTTAACGGCGGCCGCTAAGGGTACTTAAACCACAGCGCCGTTAATTAACGGCGCTGTGGAAAAAGTCCATAGCGCCCCCCAGAGGCCGATTTTCTCCGGGGTCTCGGCTGCCGAGGGTAGCCGAGACCCCAGAGAACATGATTCGGGGGGTTTTTAACCCACCCCGCATTTGCGATCGCCGGTAATTAACCGTTTACCGGCGATCGCAAAAAAAAAAAAAAAAAGCGATCTCTTTTTAATTTCTCTGTCCTCCGATGTGATCGCACATCGGAGGACAGAGAAAAGGGGTCCCAGGTGGCCCCCCAATACTCACCTAGCTCCCCCGATGCTCCTCGTGTCTCCCGGTGGGCGCCGCCATCTTCAAAATGGCGGGCGCATGCGCAGTGCGCCCGCCGGCCGGCATCGGAAGAATCTTTGGGGTCTCGGCTGCCGGGGGTAGCCGAGACCCCAAAGAGCACGATCGGGGTCGGTATTACCGACCCCTGTTTTGCGATCGCCGGTAATTAACTGTTTACCGGCGACCGCAAAAAAAAAAAAAAAGTAAAGTGTAATTCTCTGTCCTCTGATGTGATCGCACATCAGAGGACAGAGAAATAGGGGGATTTGGGGACCCTAGCATACTCACCTAGGTCCCTGGATCCTCTTGCTGCTCCTCCTGGCCGCCGGCAGCAGAACATGGCGGACGCATGCCCAGTGCGCCCGCCATCTGTCTCCATCTGCCGGCTGGCAGGAGAACAGCAGTTGGGGCTAAAATTAGGGGTAGGGTTAGGGTTAGGGTTAGGGTTAGGGGTAGGGTTAGGGGTAGGGTTAGGGTTAGGGGTAGGGTTAGGTTAGGGTTAGGTTAGGGGTAGGGTTAGGGGTAGGGTTAGGGGTAGGGTTAGGTTAGGGTTAGGGGTAGGGTTAGGTTAGGGTTAGGGGTAGGGTTAGGGTTAGGTCAGGGTTAGGTTAGGGGTAGGGTTAGGGGTAGGGTTAGGTTAGGGTTAGGGTTAGGGGTAGGGTTAGGTTAGGGTTAGGGGTAGGGTTAGGGGTAGGGTTAGGGGTAGGGTTAGGGTTAGGGGTAGGGTTAGGGTTGGTTAGGGTTAGGTTAGGGGTAGGGTTAGGGGTAGGGGTAGGGGTAGGGTTAGGTTAGGGTTAGGGGTAGGGGTAGGGTTAGGTTAGGGGTAGGGCTAGGGTTGGGGCTAAATTTAGGGTTAGGGTTGGGGCTAAATTTAGGGTTAGGGTTGGGGCTAAACTTAGGGTTAGGCTTCTTTCACACTTACGTCGGTACGGGGCCGTCGCAATGCGTCGGCCCGACATACCGACGCACGTTGTGAAAATTGTGCACAACGTGGGCAGCAGCTGTAGTTTTTCAACACATCCGCTGCCCAATCTATGTCCTGGGGAGGAGGGGGCGGAGTTACGGCCACGCATGCGCGGTCAGAAATGGCGGATGCGACGTACAAAAAAACGTTTCATTGAACTTTTTTTGTGCCGACGCTCCGCCAAAACACAACTGATCCAGTGCACGACGGACGCGACGTGTGGCCATCCGTCACGATCCGTCGGCAATACAAGTCTATGGGCAAAAAACGCATCCTGCGGGCACATTTGCAGGATCCGTTTCTTGTCCAAAACGACGGATTGCGACGGAATGCCAAACGACGCAAGTGTGAAAGTAGCCCTAGGGCTAGGGTTAGGGTTGGGGCTAAAGTTAGGGCTAGGGTTGGGGCTAAAGTTAGGGTTAGAGCTGGGATTAGGGTTAGGGTTTGGATTAGGGTTCGTATTAGGGTTAGGGTTGGCATTAGGGTTACGCTTGGGATTAGGGTTAGGTTTGGGATTAGGGTTAAGGTTAGGGTTGTGATTAGGGGTGTATTGGGATTAGGGTTAGGTTTGAGGTTAGGGTTGAGATTAGGATTAGGGGTGTGTTGGATTTAGGGTTTTGATTAGGGTTATGGTTAGGGTTGACATTAGGGTTGTTTTGGGGTAAGGGTTGTGATTATGGTTAGGGTTAGTGATTAGGATTATGGATGAGGTTGGGATTAGGGTTAGGGGTGTGTTGGGGTTAGGGTTGGAGCTAGAATTGGGGGGTTTCCACTGTTTAGGTACATCAGGGGGTCTCCAAACACGACAGCCAATTTTGCGCTCAAAAAGTCAAATGGTGCTCCCTCCCTTCTGAGCTCTGCCGTGCGCCCAAACAGTGGGTTACCCCCACATATGGGGCATCAGCGTACTCGGGATAAATTGGACAACAACTTCTGGGGTCCAATTTCTCTTGTTACCCTTGTGAAAATAAAAACTTGGGGGCTACAAAATCTTTTTTGTGAAAAAAAATATATTTTTTATTTTCACGACTCTGCATTCTAAACTTCTGTGAAGCACTTGGGCATTCAAAGTTCTCACCACACATCTAGATAAGTTCCTTGGGGGGTCTAGTTTCCAAAATGGGGTCACTTGTGGGGGGTTACTACAGTTTAGGTACATCAGGGGCTCTGCAATCGCAACATAATGCCCACAGACCATTCTATCAAAGTCTGCATTCCAAAAAGGCGCTCCTTCCCTTCCGAGCTCTGCCGTGCGCCCAAACAGTGGTTTACCGCCACATATCGTGCATCAGCGTACTCGGGATAAATTGGACAACAACTATTGCAGTCCAATTTCTCCTGTTACCCTTGTGAAAATAAAAACTTGGGGGCTACAATATCTTTTTTGTGGAAAAAAAAATATTTTTTATTTTCACGACTCTGCATTCTAAACTTCTGTGAAGCACTTGGGCATTCAAAGTTCTCACCACACATCTAGATAAGTTCCTTGGGGGGTCTAGTTTCCAAAATGGGGTCACTTGTGGAGGGTTTCTACTGGTTAGGTACATCAGGGGCTCTGCAAACGCAACATAATACCCGCAGACCATTCTATCAAAGTCTGCATTCCAAAACGGCGCTCCTTCCTTCCGAGCTCTGCCGTGCGCCCAAACAGTGGTTTACCCCCACATATGGGGTACCAGCATACTCAGGACAAATTGGACAACAACTTTTGGGGTCCAGTTTCTCTTGTTACCCTTGTGAAAATAAAAATTTGGTGGCTAAAAAATCTTTTTTGTGGAAAAAAAAATATTTTTTATTTTCACGGCTCTGCATTATAAACTTCTGTGAAGCACTTGGGCATTCAAGGTTCTCATCACACATCTAGATAAGTTCCATGGGGGGTCTAGTTTCCAAAATGGGGTCACTTGTGGGGGATTTCTACTGTTTAGGCACATCAGGGGCTCTCCAAACGCGACATGGCGTCCGATCTCAATTCCAGCCAATTCTACATTGAAAAAGTAAAACGGCACTCTTTCTCTTCCAAGCTCTGCGGTGCGCCCAAACAGTGGTTTACCCCCACATATTGGGTATCGACGTACTCAGGAGAAATTGCACAACAACTTTTGTGGTCTAATTTCTCCTGTTACCCTTGTGAAAATAAAAATTTGTGGGCAAAAAATCATTTTTGTAGAAAAAATGCAATTGTTTTTTTCACGGCTCTACTTTATAAACTTCTGTGAAGCACATGGGGGTTCAAAGTGCTCGCCACACATCTAGATAAGTTCCTTAAGGGGTCTAGTTTCCAAAATGGTGTCACTTGTGGGGGGTTTCCACTGTTTAGGCACATCAGGGGCTCTCCAAACGCGACATGGCGTCCAATCTCAATTCCAGCCAATTCTGCATTGAAAAAGTCAAACGGCACTCCTTCTCTTCCAAGCTCTGCGGTGCGCCCTAACAGTTGTTTACCCCCACATATTGGGTATCAGCGAACTCAGGAGAAATTGCACAACAACTTTTGTGGTCTAATTTCTCCTGTTACCCTTGTGAAAATAAGAATTTGTGGGCAAAAAGATCATTTTTGTGTAAACAAAAGCGATTTTTTATTTTCACGGCTCTACGCTATAAACTTCTGTGAAGCACTTGGGGGTTCAAAGTGCTCACCACACATCTAGATAAGTTCCTTAAGGGGTCTAGTTTCCAAAATGGTGTCACTTGTGGGGAGTTTTTACTGTTTAGGTACATCAGGGGCTCTCTAAATGTGACATGGTGTCCGATCTCAATTCCAGCCAATTCTGCATTGAAAAAGTCAAACGGCGCTCCTTCACTTCTAAGTTCTGCGGTGCGCCCTAACAGTGGTTTAACCCACACATATGGGGCATTGGCGTATTCAGGAGAAATTGCATAACAAAATTTATGGTTACATTTCTGTTTTTACACTTGTGAAAATAAAAAAAATGGTTCTGAATTAAGATGTTTGCAAAAAAAAGTTAAATGTTCATTTTTTCCTTCCACATTGTTTCAGTTCCTGTGAAGCACGTAAAGGGTTAATAAACTTCTTGAATGTGGTTTTGAGAATCTTGAGGGGTGTAGTTTTTAGAATGGTGTTACACTTCATTATTTTCTATCATATAGACCCCTCAAAATGACTTCAAATGTGATGTGGTCCCTAAAAAAAAATGGTGTTGTAAAAATGAGAAATTGCTGGTCAACTTTTAACCCTTATAACTCCCTAACAAAAAAAAAATTTTGTTTCCAAAATTGTGCTGATGTAAAGTAGACATGTGGGAAATGTTATTTACTAACTATTTTTTATGACATATCTCTCTGATTTAAGGGCATAAAAATACAAAGTTTGAAAATTGCAAAATTTTAAAAATTTTCGCCATATTTCATTTTTTTCATAAATAATCGCAAGTAATATCGAAGAAATGTTACCACTAACATGAAGTACAATATGTCATGAAAAAACAATCTCAGAATCAGCGGGATCCGTTGAAGCGTTCCAGAGTTATAACCTCATAAAGTGACAGTGGTCAGAATTGCAAAAATTGGCCTGGTCATTAAGTACCAAATTGGCTCTGTCACTAAGGGGTTAAAAAGGCGGTTTATGCTTGGAAACCCTCCAGTGTGGCTGAATTGCAACAATCCTGGAAAGTTGAGTGGGACAAAATTCCTCCAGAGTGTTACAAAAGACTCTATGCCAGTTATCACAAATGCTTGATTGCAGTTGTTGCAGCTAAGGGTAGCCCAACCAGTAGTTAGGCTTAGGGGGCAATCAATTTTTTTACACAGGGCCCTGTAACTTTTTTATTTCTTTATCCATTATTAATAACGACTTCCTTTTAAAAACTGCATTTTGTGTTTATTAGTGACAGGGCCACCATCAGGGCATTACTGCCCTTATTGGCATATGGGGCCTAGTGAGCAGAGGGAGCCCGCAGCATCTAAGATGCAGGTTCAGTTAAAATCTATTGCTGTGTGCGCCCAAGGGGACGTCGCCACTGGACTATGGCCAGGTAAGAAGAAAGTGTTTGTTTTTTTAAATTATTGAAAGCGGCAATCCACAATATGTTTGGGCAGCAGGATGGAGACACATGGACCATGTGTCTCCATCTTGCCCCATGATCCTGCACCATGTGAAATGGTGCAGGATCATGGGGCAGGATGGAGACAGATAGGGCAGGAAGGAGACAGATGGGGCAGGATGGAGACAGATGGTGCAGGGTCATGTTGCAGGATGGAGACACATGGTGCAGGATCATGGGGCAAAATGGAGACACATGATGCAGGAGGGAGACAGATGGAGCAGATTGTAGGCTTATGGTGCAGGATGGAGACACATGGGGCAGAATCATATAACAGGATGGAGAAAAATGGGACAGGATGGAGACAGATAGGGCAGGATCATGGTGCAGAATGGAGACACATGTGGAGGATCATGTGGCAGGATGAAGACAGATGGGAAAGGATGGAAACAGATGGTGCAGGATCATTGGGCAGGATGGAGACACATGGTGCAGAATCATGGGGCAGGATGAATACAATGGTGACACATGAGGCAGGATCATGAGACAGATGGGGCAGGATAATTGGAGAAATGGGGCAGGATCATGGGACAGATGGGGCAGGATCATGGGACAGATGGGGCAGGATGGGGAGATCATATGGGGCAGGATGTGACATCAAATGGGGCAGAATGGAGACACATCAGGGCAGAATGGGAGAACATATAGGGCTAGGATGGTAGAACATATGGCTGAAGCCAGGAATGAGACACAAAGGGGCCAGGATGGGGGATATTATTACTGTAGGGATAATTAAGGGATATTATTACTGCAGTGATGTATTTTCTTTTTGAGAATACCGTTTTCAATGGTGGGGTCCTTTTACTATGCAAAGTGACACTATGTTTCCTTTTTTCCTTCATGTGGTGTAGTGTAGAAGTTGGGAAAAAATAAGTAGTGTGCTCTGCAAGCGGTGCTTTAGATAACTGTTATTTCTTGAAGAGAGGAGTCCTGGATGGAAGAAGTGATAGCGGTCTGGGCTGGATGAAGATTAAAAAGCGAAGGTGAAGGACTTCAACTAGAGACATCACTAGTTAGTCAGTGTAATACATATACACGCACACTATAAACTGTATATTATATACAGCGCTCTTGTGTATAATGTCACCTATGATCCCTGTATTACCTGTACATTGACACTGTATACAGAGCTTCTATCTACTGGCTAACACGGTACCAAGATATATTTATTTCCTGTACCTGTTTATAATGTCACTGATGATCACTAGGGTTGAGCGAAACGGGTCGAACATTTTCAAAAGTCGCCGACTTTTGGCTAAGTCGGGGTTTCATGAAACCCGATCCGACCCCTGTGCGGGGTCGGCCATGCGGTACGCGACTTTCGCGCCAAAGTCGCGTTTCAATGACGCGAAAAGCGCCATTTCTCAGCCAATGAAGGTAAACGCAGAGTGTGGGCAGCGTGATGACATAGGTCCTGGTCCCCACCATCTTAGAGAAGGGCATTGCAGTGATTGGCTTGCTGTCTGCGACGTCACAGGGGCTATAAAGAGGCGTTCCCGCCGACCGCCATCTTACTGCTGCTGATCTGAGCTTAGGGAGAGGTTGCTGCCGCTTTGTCAGAAGCAGGGATAGCGTTAGGCAGGGTCCATTAACCACAAAACCGCTTGTGCTGCAGCGATTTGCACTGTCCAACACCACCCTCGGTGTGCAGGGACAGTGGAAGTTTTTTTTTTTTTTTTTTTCCCCTCAGCGCTGTAGCTCATTGGGCTGCCCTAGAAGGCTCCCTGATAGCTGCATTGCTGTGTGTACGCCGCTGTGCAAACCAACTGCTTTTTTCAAAGCACAAATCCTCTTGTTCCTTCCTTTCTGCACAGCTATCTTTTTTGTTTGTCCACACTTTTTATTTCATTTGTGCATCAGTCCACTCCTTATTGCTGCCTGCCATACCTGGCTGAGATTACTGCAGGCAGGGAGATAGTAGCTGCCTGCCATACCTGGCTGAGATTACTGCAGGCAGGGAGATAGTAGCTGCCTGCCATACCTGGCTGAGATTACTGCAGGCAGGGAGATAGTAATTGTAGGACATTCCCTGTTTTTTTTTTTTTTTTTTTTTTTGGTGGGAGATTAAGATTGGCAATTTGGCATTTCTGCTAGAGTGCCATCCCTGTGTGTGCCATCTCTCTCACATAGTGGGCCATAGAAAGCCTTTTCATTTTTCTGTATTTTTTTTTGTGGGGTGTATAAATTCTCCCTGATAAAAATACAGTGGGAGATTAATATTGGCCTTTGGGCTTGTGTGCCAGTCCTGAGTGTGCCATCTCTCTCACAAATAGTGGGCCATAGAAAGCCTATTTTATTTTTTTGGGGGTTTTATAAATTCTCCCTGAAAAAAAGGGAGATTAATATTGGCCTCTGGGCTTGTGTGCCAGTCCTGAGCGTGCCATCTGTGCCAGCCCTGAGCGTGCCATCTCTCTCACAAATAGTGGGCCATAGAAAGCCTATTTATTTTTTTTTTTTGTTTTATAAATTTTCCCTGAAAAAAGGGAGATTAATATTGGCCTCTGGGCTTGTGTGCCAGTTGTGAGCGTGCCATCTGTGCCAGTCCTGAGCGTGCCATCTCTCTCACAAATAGTGGGCCATAGAAAGCCTATTTAAATTTTTTTTTGGTTTTATAAATTCTCCCAGAAAAAAAGGGAGATTAATATTGGCCTCTGGGCTTCTGTGCCAGTCCTGAGCGTGCCATCTGTGCCAGTCCTGAGCGTCCCATCTCTCTCACAAATAGTGGGCCATAGAAAGCCTATTTTATTTTTTTTGGGGGTTTTATAAATTCTCCCTGAAAAAAAGGGAGATTAATATTGGCCTCTGGGCTTGTGTGCCAGTCCTGAGCGTGCCATCTGTGCCAGCCCTGAGCGTGCCATCTCTCTCACAAATAGTGGGCCATAGAAAGCCTATTTATTTTTTTTTTTTGTTTTATAAATTTTCCCTGAAAAAAGGGAGATTAATATTGGCCTCTGGGCTTGTGTGCCAGTTGTGAGCGTGCCATCTGTGCCAGTCCTGAGCGTGCCATCTCTCTCACAAATAGTGGGCCATAGAAAGCCTATTTAAATTTTTTTTTGGTTTTATAAATTCTCCCAGAAAAAAAGGGAGATTAATATTGGCCTCTGGGCTTCTGTGCCAGTCCTGAGCGTGCCATCTGTGCCAGTCCTGAGCGTCCCATCTCTCTCACAAATAGTGGGCCATAGAAAGCCTATTTTATTTTTTTTGGGGGTTTTATAAATTCTCCCTGAAAAAAAGGGAGATTAATATTGGCCTCTGGGCTTGTGTGCCAGTCCTGAGCGTGCCATCTGTGCCAGCCCTGAGCGTGCCATCTCTCTCACAAATAGTGGGCCATAGAAAGCCTATTTATTTTTTTTTTTTGTTTTATAAATTTTCCCTGAAAAAAGGGAGATTAATATTGGCCTCTGGGCTTGTGTGCCAGTTGTGAGCGTGCCATCTGTGCCAGTCCTGAGCGTGCCATCTCTCTCACAAATAGTGGGCCATAGAAAGCCTATTTAAATTTTTTTTTGGTTTTATAAATTCTCCCAGAAAAAAAGGGAGATTAATATTGGCCTCTGGGCTTCTGTGCCAGTCCTGAGCGTGCCATCTGTGCCAGTCCTGAGCGTCCCATCTCTCTCACAAATAGTGGGCCATAGAAAGCCTATTTTATTTTTTTTGGGGGTTTTATAAATTCTCCCTGAAAAAAAGGGAGATTAATATTGGCCTCTGGGCTTGTGTGCCAGTCCTGAGCGTGCCATCTGTGCCAGCCCTGAGCGTGCCATCTCTCTCACAAATAGTGGGCCATAGAAAGCCTATTTATTTTTTTTTTTTGTTTTATAAATTTTCCCTGAAAAAAGGGAGATTAATATTGGCCTCTGGGCTTGTGTGCCAGTTGTGAGCGTGCCATCTGTGCCAGTCCTGAGCGTGCCATCTCTCTCACAAATAGTGGGCCATAGAAAGCCTATTTAAATTTTTTTTTGGTTTTATAAATTCTACCAGAAAAAAAGGGAGATTAATATTGGCCTCTGGGCTTCTGTGCCAGTCCTGAGCGTGCCATCTGTGCCAGTCCTGAGCGTCCCATCTCTCTCACAAATAGTGGGCCATAGAAAGCCTATTTTTTTTTTTTTTTGGGTTTTAGAAATTCTCCCTGGAAAAAAAAAGGGAGATTAATATTGCCCTTTGGGCTTGTGTGCCAGTACTAAGCGTTCCATCTCTCTCTCTCTCTCTCTCAGTCAGTGGGCCATAGAACGCCTATTTTTGGTTTTATTTGTTTTCTAAATTCTCCCTGAAAAAATCATTTTATTTTATTTGGTTTCTAAATTCTTCCTGATAAAATCACATTTTTTTTATTATTTTTTTTTCTAAAGTCTCCCTGAAAAAAAAAAAAAAAAACAGTGGGAGATTAATATTGGCCTTTCTGCTTGTGTGCCAGTCTTGACTCCTGGGTGCGTCATCTCTCAGTCAGTGGGCCATAGAACGCCTATTTTTGGTTTTATTTGTTTTATAAATTCTCCCAGAAAAAATCATTTTATTTTATTTGGTTTCTAAATTCTTCCTGATAAAATCACATTTTTTTTATTATTTTTTTTTCTAAAGTCTCCCTGAAAAAAAAAAAAAAAAACAGTGGGAGATTAATATTGGCCTTTCTGCTTGTGTGCCAGTCTTGACTCCTGGGTGCGTCATCTCTCAGTCAGTGGGCTATAGAACGCCTATTTTTGGTTTTATTTGTTTTCTAAATTCTCCCTGAAAAAATCATTTTATTTTATTTGGTTTCTAAATTCTTCCTGATAAAATCATATTTTTTTTATTATTTTTTTTTCTAAAGTCTCCCTGAAAAAAAAAAAAAAAAAACAACCAAAAAAAACAGTGGGAGATTAATATTGGCCTTTCTGCTTGTGTGCCAGTCTTGACTCCTGGGTGTGCCATCTCTCTCTCTCTCTCTCTCTCTCTCTTTCTCTCTCTCTCTCTCTCTCTCTCCAATTGTGGTCCATAGAAAGCCTACATTTTTTTTCCTTGATTTGGGTTCCAAAATCTACCAGAGAAAATAACTCCATCAATCATTGGTAGAAAAATATTGGCCTCTGGGCTTGTGTGCCACTCCTGATTCCTGTGTGCGTCATCTCTCACTCAGTGGCCCATAGAAAGCATATAGTTTGTTACATTTGTTTTCTAAATTCTCCCTGCAAAAATCTTTTTTTTTTTGGGGGGGGTTTCTAAAGTGTTCCTGAAAAAAATAAAAATAAAAAAAAAATAATAGTGTGACATTAATATTAACATTTGTGCTTCAGTGACAGTCCTGCGTGTGGGGCATCTCTCTAATTTGCAGCCACCAAAAAAAGAGTGTGTAACATTGGGCCTGATTTTCGCTGTGGTCTCACCAACCTGTAAAGGGGTAGCTAAATCATACTGAAGTTATAGCTCACCGTGTAAGTTGTGTGACTGCAACAAATAACGTTAGTTTGGTTACGTTTTTAAAACAATGAGGAAGTCTAGTGGAAGAGGTCGTGGCCGGGGGCGTTCATTGTCAGCTGGTAATGAGGGTAGTGGTAGTGGTGGAGCATCAGGTGGTCGTGGGGGAAAAAATATTGCACCTAAGTCTGGAGCTGTGGAGCCAGGTTCGTCGTCCGGCTACACAAGGCCTCGAACGCTCCCTTTTCTGGGATTAGGAAAACCGCTTTTAAAGCCGGAGCAGCAAGAGCAAGTTTTGGCTTATCTTGCTGACTCAGCCTCTAGCTCTTTTGCCTCATCTCGTGAAACTGGTAAAAGTAAAAGCAGCGCGTCGTTAGTGGATGTTCACGGTCAGGGACAAGTCACTTCCTTGTCCTCTTCAGCAAAAACAACAACAGAGAAGAATGCAGCAGGCGACACAACGGGTTACTCCATGGAGCTCTTTACACATACCGTCCCTGGCTTAGAAAGTGAAGCAGTTAACAGTCCATGCCCATTACAAATTGAATCTGACATGGAGTGCACTGACGCACAGCCACAGCCAGACTACTATGCTGGTCCTTTGACTCAGACCACAACATTGCCCTCGCAGGGTGCTGATCAAGAATCAGACCCTGATGAGACTATGTTGCCCCATCACGAACGCTATACCACCGAACGACACGGTGACACAGACGAAGTTGCGCAGGAGGTACAAGAAGAGTTATTAGATGACCCAGTTCTTGACCCCGATTGGCAGCCATTGGGGGAACAGGGTGCAGGCGGCAGCAGTTCTGAAGCAGAGGAGGAGGAGGGGCCGCAGCAGGCATCAACATCGCCACAGGTTCCATCTGCCGGGCCCGTATCTTGCCCAAAACGCGTGGCAAAGCCAAAACCTGGTGGAGGACAGCGTGGCCATCCGGTTAAAGCTCAGTCTGCAATGCCTGAAAAGGTATCCGATGCTAGAAAGAGTGCAGTCTGGCATTTTTTTAAACAACATCCAATTGATCAGCGCAAAGTCATCTGTCAAAAATGTTCTACTTCCTTAAGCAGAGGTCAGAATCTGAAAAGTCTCAATACTAGTTGCATGCATAGACATTTAACCACCATGCATTTGAAAGCTTGGACTAACTACCAAACGTCCCTTAAGGTTGTTGCACCCTCGGCCAATGAAGCTAGTCATCAACGCAACATCCCTTCCGGCAGTGTAGGACCACCATTTAGCGCACCACCTGCTGTATCTGTGCAGGTATCTTTGCCAGGCCAAAGCAGTCAGGGTCAGGGAATCACCAGTTTCGTAGTAGGAAACACTGCATCTAGGGCACCGGCGGCAACAATACCATCTCCCACCGTCTCTCAGTCTGCCATGTCCACCGGCACCCCCGCTAGTTCCACGATCTCCAGCTCTCCAGTCCAGCTCACCCTACATGAGACTATGGTTAGAAAAAGGAAATACTTAGCCTCGCATCCGCGTACACAGGGTTTGAACGCCCACATAGCTAGACTAATCTCGTTAGAGATGATGCCCTACCGGTTAGTTGAAAGCGAAGCTTTCAAAGACCTGATGGACTACGCTGTACCACGCTACGAGCTACCCAGTCGACACTTTTTTTCCAGAAAAGCCATCCCAGCCCTCCACCAGCATGTTAAAGAGCGCATCGTCCATGCACTCAGGCAATCTGTGAGCACAAAGGTGCACCTGACAACAGATGCATGGACCAGTAGGCATGGCCAGGGACGTTACGTGTCCATCACGGCACACTGGGTAAATGTGGTGGATTCAGGGTCCACAGGGGACAGCAAGTTTGGGACAGTTCTGCCTAGCCCACGGTCTAGTAAACAGTTGTCTGTAGCCGTTCGCACCCCCTCCTCCTCCTCCTCCTCGTCCTCCTGCAGAAGCAAGAGCTCGTCCACAGACCGCAGTCGCACAAACACTCCATCCGCACCTGCCACTGTTGCACACCAGGTCTCCCATTATGGGGCAGCTACTGGCATACGTCAGCAGGCTGTATTGGCTATGAAGTGTTTGGGCGACAATAGACACACCGCGGAAGTTCTGTCCGAGTTCTTGCAGCAAGAAACGCAGTCGTGGCTGGGCACTGTAGATCTTGAGGCAGGCAAGGTAGTGAGTGATAACGGAAGGAATTTCATGGCTGCCATCTCCCTTTCCCAACTGAAACACATTCCTTGCCTGGCTCACACCTTAAACCTGGTGGTGCAGTGCTTCCTGAAAAGTTATCCGGGGTTATCCGACCTGCTCCTCAAAGTGCGTGGACTTTGCGCACATATCCGCCGTTCGCCTGTACACTCCAGCCGTATGCAGACCTATCAGCGTTCTTTGAACCTTCCCCAGCATCGCCTAATCATAGACGTTGCAACAAGGTGGAACTCAACACTGCACATGCTTCAGAGACTGTGCGAACAGAGGCGGGCTGTTATGTTTTTGTGGGAGGATACACATACACGGGCAGGCAGTAGGATGGCAGACATGGAGTTGTCAGGTGTGCAGTGGTCGAAGATTCAAGACATGTGTCAAGTCCTTCAGTGTTTTGAGGAATGCACACGGCTGGTTAGTGCAGACAACGCCATAATAAGCATGAGCATCCCCCTAATGCGTCTGCTGATGCAAAGTTTGACGCACATAAAGGATCAGGCGTCTGCACCAGAGGAAGAGGAAAGCCTTGATGACAGTCAGCGATTGTCTGGTCAGGGCAGTGTACATGACGAGGTACCGGGCGAAGAGGAGGTGGAGGATGAGGAGGATGATGGGGATGAGTATATTTTTAATGAGGAAGCTTTCCCGGGGGCACGGGAAATTGGTGGCGTGGCAAGGCCGGGTTCTGGTTTTTTGAGGGACACAAGTGACGTAGATTTGCCTGCAACTGCCCCTCAACCAAGCACAACCGCAGATTTGACAACGGGAACTTTGGCCCACATGGCGGATTATGCCTTGCGTATCCTCAAAAGGGACACACGCATTACAAAAATGATGAACGATGACGATTACTGGTTGGCCTGCCTCCTTGATCCTCGCTATAAAGGCAAATTGCAAAATATTATGCCACATGAGAACTTGGAACTAATATTAGCAACAAAACAATCAACTCTTGTTGACCGTTTGCTTCTGGCATTCCCTGCACACAGCGCCCGTGATCGTTCTCACACGAGCTCCAGGGGCCAGCAGACCAGAGGTGTTAGAGGGGCAGAAATCAGAAGTGGCGTTGGCCAGAGGGGTTTTCTGACCAGGTTGTGGAATGATTTTGCTATGACCGCAGACAGGACAGGTACTGCAGCATCAATTCAAAGTGACAGGAGACAACATTTGTCCAGTATGGTTACAAACTATTTTTCATCCCTTATCGACGTTCTCCCTCAACCGTCATTCCCATTTGATTACTGGGCATCCAAATTAGACACCTGGCCAGAATTGGCAGAATATGCATTGCAGGAGCTTGCTTGCCCGGCAGCTAGTGTCCTATCAGAAAGAGTATTCAGTGCTGCAGGTTCAATACTAACAGAAAAAAGGACTCGTCTGGCTACCCAAAATGTAGATGATCTAACCTTCATTAAAATGAACCACAACTGGATTTCAAAATCTTTTGCCCCACCCTGCCCGGCTGACACCTAGCTTTCCTATGAAAAGGTCTTGCCTGTGGACTATTCTGAATGACTTTTCCAATCTCGTAATTTTCTTCACCTGATTGTCCAGCATACGACATGTTTCCACCTCACGAAATGGCCAAACTCCCCACACGGGGCCGTGCTATCGCCACTTTGCGCTTGGACCCTTGAGAGTGCTGTTTGTCTGAAGAGGTGGGTGTGGCCGCTTTTGGTCGACGGCACTGCCACTGGGTCCCTCATAGTACAATAAAGTGTCTCTGGCGGTGGTGGTGCGCACCCAACGTCAGACACACCGTTGTAATATGAGGGGCCCTGTGCCTGTAACGCCGGCCACAAGACAGTTCCCCCCCCAGCTCAAACAGTGCTCTACCACTAGCAAAATTATCTCTCACAGCTTCACCAATGTGTAGTCTAGGCGCTGACATCCTTCAATGCCTGGCACTGACAATACCATTGTTTTGACATTTTTGTTATGTTAGGCCTTCGAAGCCTGTCTGCGGTCCCTTCTTTCTACAACTACTACACTGACCAGGCCACTGCTGGCCGTGTTACCCTGGAACCAATTTAAAAGTGCCTACAGTCAGCCCAATTTTGTTATGTTAGGCCTTAGAAGACTGTCTGCCGTCACTCCTTCCACTAGACTTCCACTGACCATACACTGCTGCCCATGTACCCCTGGAACCAATTTAAAGTGCCTACAGCCAGCCCAATTTTGTTATGTTAGGCCTTGGAAGCCTGTCTGCGGTCACTCCTTCCACTAGACTTCCACTGACCAGACCACTGCTGCCCGTGTACCCCTGGAACCAATTTAAAAGTGCCTACAGCCAGCCCAAGTTTGTTATGTTAGGCCTTGGAAGCCTGTCTGCGGTCACTCCTTCCACTAGGCCTCCACTGACCACACCACTGCTGTCCGTGTACCCCTGGAACCAATTTAAAATTGCCTACAGCCATGTGTTATTATTTTAGGCCTTCGATGCCTGTCTGCGGTCACTCCTTCCACTAGGCCTCCACTGACCACACCACTGCTGTCCGTGTACCCCTGGAACCAATTTAAAATTGCCTACAGCCAGCCCAATTTTTTTATTTTAGGCCTTCGATGCCTGTCTGCGGTCCATTCTTTCAACTACTACTACACTGACCAGGTCACTGCTGCCCGTGTACCCCTGGAACCAATGTAAAATTGCCTACAGCCATGTGTTATTATTTTAGGCCTTCGATGCCTGTCTGCGGTCACTCCTTCCACTAGGCCTCCACTGACCACACCACTGCTGCCCGTGTACCCCTGTAACCAATTTAAAATTGCCTACAGCCAGCCCAATTTTTTTATTTTAGGCCTTCGATGCCTGTCTGCGGTCCATTCTTTCAACTACTACTACACTGACCAGGTCACTGCTGCCCGTGTACCCCTGGAACCAATTTAAAATTGCCTACAGCCAGCCCAATTTTTTTATTTTAGGCCTTCGATGCCTGTCTGCGGTCCATTCTTTCAACTACTACTACACTGACCAGGTCACTGCTGCCCGTGTACCCCTGGAACCAATTTAAAAGTGCCTACAGCCAGCCCAAGTTTGTTATGTTAGGCCTTGGAAGCCTGTCTGCGGTCACTCCTTCCACTAGACTTCCACTGACCAGACCACTGCTGCCCGTGTACCCCTGGAACCAATTTAAAAGTGCCTACAGCCAGCCCAAGTTTGTTATGTTAGGCCTTGGAAGCCTGTCTGCGGTCACTCCTTCCACTAGGCCTCCACTGACCACACCACTGCTGTCCGTGTACCCCTGGAACCAATTTAAAATTGCCTACAGCCATGTGTTATTATTTTAGGCCTTCGATGCCTGTCTGCGGTCACTCCTTCCACTAGGCCTCCACTGACCACACCACTGCTGCCCGTGTACCCCTGGAACCAATTTAAAATTGCCTACAGCCAGCCCAATTTTTTTATTTTAGGCCTTCGATGCCTGTCTGCGGTCCATTCTTTCAACTACTACTACACTGACCAGGTCACTGCTGCCCGTGTACCCCTGGAACCAATTTAAAATTGCCTACAGCCATGTGTTTTTATTTTAGGCCTTCGATGCCTGTCTGCGGTCCATTCTTTCAACTACTACTACACTGACCAGGGCACTGCTGGCCGTGTTACCCTGGAACCAATTTAAAAGTGCCTACAGTCAGCCCAATTTTGTTATGTTAGGCCTTCGAAGACTGTCTGCCGTCACTCCTTCCACTAGACTTCCACTGACCATACACTGCTGCCCATGTACCCCTGGAACCAATTTAAAGTGCCTACAGCCAGCCCAATTTTGTTATGTTAGGCCTTCGAAGCCTGTCTGCGGTCACTCCTTCCACTAGACTTCCACTGACCAGACCACTGCTGCCCGTGTACCCCTGGAACCAATTTAAAAGTGCCTACAGCCAGCCCAAGTTTGTTATGTTAGGCCTTGGAAGCCTGTCTGCGGTCACTACTTCCACTAGACTTCCACTGACCAGACCACTGCTGCCCGTGTACCCCTGGAACCAATTTAAAAGTGCCTACAGCCAGCCCAAGTTTGTTATGTTAGGCCTTGGAAGCCTGTCTGCGGTCACTCCTTCCACTAGGCCTCAACTGACCACACCACTGCTGTCCGTGTACCCCTGGAACCAATTTAAAATTGCCTACAGCCATGTGTTATTATTTTAGGCCTTCGATGCCTGTCTGCGGTCACTCCTTCCACTAGGCCTCCACTGACCACACCACTGCTGCCCGTGTACCCCTGGAACCAATTTAAAATTGCCTACAGCCAGCCCAATTTTTTCATTTTAGGCCTTCGATGCCTGTCTGCGGTCCATTCTTTCAACTACTACTACACTGACCAGGTCACTGCTGCCCGTGTACCCCTGGAACCAATTTAAAATTGCCTACAGCCATGTGTTATTATTTTAGGCCTTCGATGCCTGTCTGCGGTCACTCCTTCCACTAGGCCTCCACTGACCACACCACTGCTGTCCGTGTACCCCTGGAACCAATTTAAAATTGCCTACAGCCATGTGTTATTATTTTAGGCCTTCGATGCCTGTCTGCGGTCCATTCTTTCAACTACTACTACACTGACCAGGGCACTGCTGGCCGTGTTACCCTGGAACCAATTTAAAAGTGCCTACAGTCAGCCCAATTTTGTTATGTTAGGCCTTGGAAGCCTGTCTGCGGTCACTCCTTCCACTAGGCCTCCACTGACCACACCACTGCTGTCCGTGTACCCCTGGAACCAATTTAAAATTGCCTACAGCCATGTGTTATTATTTTAGGCCTTCGATGCCTGTCTGCGGTCCATTCTTTCAACTACTACTACACTGACCAGGGCACTGCTGGCCGTGTTACCCTGGAACCAATTTAAAAGTGCCTACAGTCAGCCCAATTTTATGTTAGGCCTTCGAAGACTGTCTGCCGTCACTCCTTCCACTAGACTTCCACTGACCATACACTGCTGCCCATGTACCCCTGGAACCAATTTAAAGTGCCTACAGCCAGCCCAATTTTGTTATGTTAGGCCTTCGAAGCCTGTCTGCGGTCACTCCTTCCACTAGACTTCCACTGACCAGACCACTGCTGCCCGTGTACCCCTGGAACCAATTTAAAAGTGCCTACAGCCAGCCCAAGTTTGTTATGTTAGGCCTTGGAAGCCTGTCTGCGGTCACTCCTTCCACTAGACTTCCACTGACCAGACCACTGCTGCCCGTGTACCCCTGGAACCAATTTAAAAGTGCCTACAGCCAGCCCAAGTTTGTTATGTTAGGCCTTCGAAGCCTGTCTGCGGTCCATTCTTTCAACTACTACTACACTGACCAGGTCACTGCTGCCCGTGTACCCCTGGAACCAATTTAAAAGTGCCTACAGCCAGCCCAAGTTTGTTATGTTAGGCCTTGGAAGCCTGTCTGCGGTCACTCCTTCCACTAGACTTCCACTGACCAGACCACTGCTGCCCGTGTACCCCTGGAACCAATTTAAAAGTGCCTACAGCCAGCCCAATTTTTTTATTTTAGGCCTTCGATGCCTGTCTGCGGTCCATTCTTTCAACTACTACTACACTGACCAGGTCACTGCTGCCCGTGTACCCCTGGAACCAATTTAAAATTGCCTACAGCCATGTGTTATTATTTTAGGCCTTCGATGCCTGTCTGCGGTCACTCCTTCCACTAGGCCTCCACTGACCACACCACTGCTGTCCGTGTACCCCTGGAACCAATTTAAAATTGCCTACAGCCATGTGTTTTTATTTTAGGCCTTCGATGCCTGTCTGCGGTCCATTCTTTCAACTACTACTACACTGACCAGGGCACTGCTGGCCGTGTACCCCTGGAACCAACATCAGAAAATATAAAAATAAGTATTTTGCTTATAAAAAAGAAAATACTGGTGAGATATCAAATGCAGACATTTTAACATTAAAAACAAACACACAACTAAAATCTGGTACAGTACTAAAAATGGCCACCAGCTACAATTACTTTCTCCTGCAAGTAGTTAACTGAAAGTTTTTTTAAATTGAAAACACACATATGGCATCCACCGAGTGTTGTCCTGTCGCGTCTTCTTTATATTATTGCCGAGAAGATGCAAAATAATGAAAATAATAAAATCATTAATTACCAAAATAATAGAGAAAGTCAACACCACATTGCAAATAAACATTCATTCCAAATAAAGAAGCAGGGCGCGTCCGAGGGTGAGTATATACCTAATAAGAATCTAATCACCCTCGGACGCGCAATGCTTATTTCCAACAGCCTTCCTTCCTAAGAATCAGCCCTTCCGTCGTGTAGAGAGACGTTGTGTTACACTCCAAGGTGTTCCCCAGGTTGCCTTTCCTGAGCTTCGATCTTCCGGCTCTCGTTTAGTAGTTCTTGGAAACTACACTGCATTAGGCCTTCAAATTGGGTATGGGGTGTAGAGAGAGGGTGTGTTACACTCCAAGGTGTTCCCCAGGTTGCCTTTCCTGAGCTTCGATATTCCGGCTCTCGTTTAGTAGTTGTCGGAAACTACGCTGCATTAGGCCTACAAATTGGGTATGGGGTGTAGAGAGAGGGTTTGTTACACTCCAAGGTGTTCCCCAGGTTGCCTTTCCTGAGCTTCGATATTCCGGCTCTCGTTTAGTAGTTATCGGAAACTACGCTGCATTAGGCCTACAAATTGGGTATGGGGTGTAGAGAGAGGGTGTGTTACACTCCAAGGTGTTCCCCAGGTTGCCTTTCCTGAGCTTCGATATTCCGGCTCTCGTTTAGTAGTTGTCGGAAACTACGCTGCATTAGGCCTACAAATTGGGTATGGGGTGTAGAGAGAGGGTTTGTTACACTCCAAGGTGTTCCCCAGGTTGCCTTTCCTGAGCTTCGATCTTCCGGCTCTCGTTTAGTAGTTGTTGGAAACTACGCTGCATTAGGCCTTCAAATTGGGTATGGGGTGTAGAGAGAGGGTGTGTTACACTCCAAGGTGTTCCCCAGGTTGCCTTTCCTGAGCTTCGATATTCCGGCTCTCGTTTAGTAGTTATCGGAAACTACGCTGCATTAGGCCTACAAATTGGGTATGGGGTGTAGAGAGAGGGTGTGTTACACTCCAAGGTGTTCCCCAGGTTGCCTTTCCTGAGCTTCGATATTCCGGCTCTCGTTTAGTAGTTGTCGGAAACTACGCTGCATTAGGCCTACAAATTGGGTATGGGGTGTAGAGAGAGGGTTTGTTACACTCCAAGGTGTTCCCCAGGTTGCCTTTCCTGAGCTTCGATCTTCCGGCTCTCGTTTAGTAGTTGTTGGAAACTACGCTGCATTAGGCCTTCAAATTGGGTATGGGGTGTAGCGAGAGGGTGTGTTACACTCCAAGGTGTTCCCCAGGTTGCCTTTCCTGAGCTTCGATCTTCCGGCTCTCGTTTAGTAGTTCTTGGAAACTACACTGCATTAGACCTTCAAATTGGGTATGGGGTGTAGAGAGAGGGTGTGTTACACTCCAAGGTGTTCCCCAGGTTGCCTTTCCTGAGCTTCGAAATTCCGGCTCTCGTTTAGTAGTTGTTGGAAACTACACTGCATTAGGCCTACAAATTGGGTATGGGGTGTAGAGAGAGGGTGTGTTACACTCCAAGGTGTTCCCCAGGTTGCCTTTCCTGAGCTTCGATATTCCGGCTCTCGTTTAGTAGTTGTCGGAAACTACGCTGCATTAGGCCTACAAATTGGGTATGGGGTGTAGAGAGAGGGTTTGTTACACTCCAAGGTGTTCCCCAGGTTGCCTTTCCTGAGCTTCGATCTTCCGGCTCTCGTTTAGTAGTTGTTGGAAACTACGCTGCATTAGGCCTTCAAATTGGGTATGGGGTGTAGCGAGAGGGTGTGTTACACTCCAAGGTGTTCCCCAGGTTGCCTTTCCTGAGCTTCGATCTTCCGGCTCTCGTTTAGTAGTTCTTGGAAACTACACTGCATTAGACCTTCAAATTGGGTATGGGGTGTAGAGAGAGGGTGTGTTACACTCCAAGGTGTTCCCCAGGTTGCCTTTCCTGAGCTTCGATATTCCGGCTCTCGTTTAGTAGTTATCGGAAACTACGCTGCATTAGGCCTACAAATTGGGTATGGGGTGTAGAGAGAGGGTGTGTTACACTCCAAGGTGTTCCCCAGGTTGCCTTTCCTGAGCTTCGATATTCCGGCTCTCGTTTAGTAGTTGTCGGAAACTACGCTGCATTAGGCCTACAAATTGGGTATGGGGTGTAGAGAGAGGATTTGTTACACTCCAAGGTGTTCCCCAGGTTGCCTTTCCTGAGCTTCGATCTTCCGGCTCTCGTTTAGTAGTTGTTGGAAACTACGCTGCATTAGGCCTTCAAATTGGGTATGGGGTGTAGCGAGAGGGTGTGTTACACTCCAAGGTGTTCCCCAGGTTGCCTTTCCTGAGCTTCGATCTTCCGGCTCTCGTTTAGTAGTTCTTGGAAACTACACTGCATTAGACCTTCAAATTGGGTATGGGGTGTAGAGAGAGGGTGTGTTACACTCCAAGGTGTTCCCCAGGTTGCCTTTCCTGAGCTTCGAAATTCCGGCTCTCGTTTAGTAGTTGTTGGAAACTACACTGCATTAGGCCTACAAATTGGGTATGGGGTGTAGAGAGAGGGTGTGTTACACTCCAAGGTGTTCCCCAGGTTGCCTTTCCTGAGCTTCGATATTCCGGCTCTCGTTTAGTAGTTGTCGGAAACTACGCTGCATTAGGCCTACAAATTGGGTATGGGGTGTAGAGAGAGGGTTTGTTACACTCCAAGGTGTTCCCCAGGTTGCCTTTCCTGAGCTTCGATCTTCCGGCTCTCGTTTAGTAGTTCTTGGAAACTACACTGCATTAGACCTTCAAATTGGGTATGGGGTGTAGAGAGAGGGTGTGTTACACTCTAAGGTGTTCCCCAGGTTTCCTTGCCATTGCTTCGGTCTTCCGACTCTCGTTTAGTAGTTGTAGAAAAGTACACTGCATTAGGCCATACAAAATGGGTATGGGGTGGAGAGAGATGGTGTGTTACACTCCAAGGTGTTCCCCAGGTTGCCTTTCCTGAGCTTCTATCTTCAGGCTCTCATTAAATTGTGGTTAAATGGAACAACTGCATTTGGCGTACTAGTTGGTTTGGGGCCTACTATCGGTGTCTGCCACTCCTTGCTGTTCTCCTCCACTGAACAAAGCTGTGCCGCCTGTTTACTACGGTTGCCAATTTTGAACTGCATTTCGACTACTTACTGATTTGGCCCTACTCTCTGTGTCAGCCTCTCATTCCAGTTGTCCTCCACTGCAATGCCCCCTGGTTATTCCTGTGTTACCAATTTTGAACTGCATTTAGCCCACTTTCTTCTTTGGGCCTATATCTGTGTTTCCACTTCATCGTGCCCATTGCCCAGCCAGTGATAGATGAGTCTGCTGGTACATTGACCCATAACGCAACATTCCCCGTGCACGCTACACAACAACATTGTGACCCTGCTGAAAGTCAGGTTGCTCTTCCCGCATACCATACCACCTTACACGGGGACAAAGAGGAAGGTGCAGATGAAAGTGCAGGTTCCTTCATCAGGTGGGGGGAGGAATACTAGTTGGCGACGTCACTGGCACAGGGCCTCTCATAGTACGCAAAAGTGTTGCTGCCGGTGGGAGGCGCCCCCGCCGTGCAAACACACCGCTGTACTTTGAGGGGCCCTGTGCCAGTGCCAATGCCAACGAGTGGGCCCCCCCTGCTTGCTCAGGTTCACAGCACTTGCAAAGTTGAAATACTTACCTCTCCCTGCTCCACTGCCGTGACGTGGTCCAGATTTCCTGGGCCCACTAATTACTTGAACCAGCCCTACCCCCCACAACTTTAGCCAAATGACCCCCAATTTCAAATGCCTTCCAATTATTATAAGGTAAATTACGCTTGACAAGCTTCATTAAGAAGAATGGATGGTTTTGACATTAAAATGGGCACTCTAGGTGTTTTCCTGGCCCCCACTCACTGCCGACTATGCTGCCCCATTGACTTGCATTGGGTTTCGTGTTTCGGTCGATCCCGACTTTACGTCATAATCGGCCGATTTCACTCGACCCGACTTTGGACATAGTCGGGTTTCGCAAAACCCGGCTCGACTCTAAAAAGGTCAAGGTCGCTCAACTCTAATGATCACTATATTATCTGTGCACTATCACTATATACAGAGCTCCTGTGTATAATGTCACTGGTGATCACTGTATTACCTGTACACTGACACTGTGTACTGAGCTCCTTCGGATAATATCACTGTTGATCACTGTATTATCTGTACACTGACACTGAAAACTAAGTGCAGATCTCCTGTGTAATTACATTAATGGTGATATTAGTATTGTGTTTTTTTTCAGTGATCAGTAATCCAGTATCCAGTCACTGTGGTGGTAATATGTGGTCCGGGTATGGTGTGGCAGTATTTGTTCCTTGTATGTGGTATTATTTGGTCACTATGTGGTGGTAATTTGTGGTCTGGTCATGGTGTGGTGGTATTTGTCCCTTGTATGTGATATTATTGGTCATTTACAAAATTACAAAAAATAATTAATAAAAGTATACCTAAAGAGTATTGGATAATTTAACAAAATATTTAATAACTTAGAGCCCAGCCAATAGAGTCTATCTGGTCGTGGTGGCGGATTAAACAATCTTTTGGCCAAAATAAAAGCTGCTGGCTATATATGTGATCTGGTGATGGGAACTGTTAATGTGTGATTGGTGAGGACTTGGTGCAGAAGTGGAGTTTTTCCAGGAGAGGGTGGTGGGACTGTGGAAGGCTAGAGGGGTATAGGCAGGGCTAGGATGGAGCCAGTATGGGGCCTGAAATTCCTGGTGGCAGCCCTGATTAGTGATATCTTTGTCTAATATTTAAATTTGTTTGGTGATATGAAACATTTAAGTTTGACAAGCATACAAAAGAATAGGAAACCAGGAAGGGGGCAAACAATTTCACACAACTGTACATAACATGATAAGCCAGATGTTTTATCTGTTGCTAGTCCAACCTGATACACTTCATTAAATGAAAATGGATTGCCTGAAAAGGTGGATTAATAAATGGACTGTGTCGTTTCATGGACTTCTGGGTCAAGAAATTGGACCAGTCAAAAAAACTAACCCAGCTTTGCAATGGACATACTTTCATGTCCATCCTGCAGTGCACTGTCAGAGAGTGTATTCAGCATGGCAGGTGGCTTGGTTATGCCAAAATGGACTAAATGGTCTTTGTCAAGCATGGAAAGCCTTAAATTGGTAAAAGAGATTCAGGAATAAATCAGTGATGAATTTCATTTACTTATGGCTGGCAACTATATGATCCACCAATGATGACATTAAATCGAGTGTGGCATCTAAATGCCTGTCCATTGTGTTCTACAAAACCCTTTCATGGGCAGCCCAATCTCCAGACCTGAACCCTATTGAAAACCTCTGGAATGTAATCAAGAGGATGATAGATAGCCACAAGCCAGCAAACAAAGAAGAACTGCTTAAATTTTTGCGCCAGAAACAGTGTGATTAAAAATCATGGTTATTCCACAAAATATTGATGTCTGAACTCTTCGTGAGTTAAAACATTAGTATTGTTCTTTCTAAATGATTATTAACTTGTTTTCTTTGCATTATGTGAGGTCTGAAAGCACTGGGTTTTTTGCAATTTTGCCAATTTCTCCTTTTCAGAAAAAAATACAAAAAATATTGCTTGGAAATTAAGACACATGTTGTCAATAGTATATAGAATAATAGAAAAATGGACATTATACTCAAAACTATGCCTATAAAGAGAAAAATCAGAGAAACTGAACTTTTTGCAGTGGTCTCTTAATTTTTGCCAGAGCTGTATGGTGTGCTACTATCAGGCACAGAGATACCATATCATACTTGCATTGCCTATTTTTCACAAACTGTTAGCAGAAGCTTGAGAAACCTTCATCAATTTTTGCTTTTATTGTGACAAAAAGTGATGAAACTCTGATGGTAAAAACTGACACACAGATGAAGCTGTGATGACAATCGTATTAAAAACATCTAACACCCAACTTGTCATTTGTTCACTGAGTAAGTAACCTCTCCATATTTTAGGAATCCAAAGTAATAACTTTTAACTGAAATTGGAGCAGATGGAAAGGCATCAAATTAATGATGTTCATTGGATGTACGATTTAAAAAGCCCTAAAAGTTTGTCGTCAGTTGTTACTTTGTAGAATTGTCTTTGTTTAATAGGGAGTCATGAACTCTGGAAGAAAAGTTCAATCTTTTCTAAATGTGTTAAATATTGTTATATATTTGAATTTTTAAACTGTAATTTGATAATTTTGTTATTTTTGAACAATTTCTTTAATGTCAAATCTTTTTTTTACATAAATTTTATAAGTTGAAGCCTAATTAAAAAATTTTTGAAGGCATTTACAAAAAAGGATGCTTTTTCTATCCAGCAATATAAAACGGTTCTAGGATGTTTTGCCCCCAGCAGTTCGCCCCCAGCAGTTCGTCCCCAGCAGTTCGCCCCAGGGTACAATTTTGCCCCCGCACATTTTGCAACAGCATTTGGCCCCCAGGATGTTTCGCTCCCGCACATTTCATCCCCAGCAGTTCGCCCCAGCAGTTCGCCCCTGGGTACATTTCGCCCCCGCACATTTCGTCTCCAGCATTTGGCCCCCGGATGTTTCGCACCCGGCAGTTCACCCCCAGCAGTTCGCCCCCGGATGTTTGTACCCTTATGGTTCATGAATTCCCATCCGTCATCAATGTTTCGCCCCAGCAGTTCGCCCCTGAATGTTTCGCCCCCAAATGTTTCTCCTACAGCATTCTGTCCCTGGATGTGTCGCAATCTAATGTTTCGAACCTAACATTTTTACCCCAGATGTTTCACCCTCAACTTTTGGGGTCAACATGCAGGGATCAAAACATCTAGGGCTGAACATACCTGGGGGTAAAATATATAGGACCCCAATTTCTGGGGATTCCTGCGGCTGCCTTTTCAGCAGCTCACCCAGTGTCTCTTCTGGCTGTCCTTAAATGAGTATTATCACCCTAGAACAATAAAAACTGACATACTTACCTGTCACAGGTTCAGCTCCTTGGGTCACGGAGTGCAGTCTCGCAGTTCCCTGTGATGTCTTCTCCTGCTTCTGGCTGTCTTTTCATCTTCCCTGGATCACTGATCCATTAAGCATGAAGAATGCCACAGCAGTGAGGCCGAATGTCTCCAGGCCGCTCACTGATCTGACATCACTCCTGCCCCATTCATCAGTCAATTCAGGGGGCAGGATGCCTCTCCTGTCACCAAGACTTGTGGTGGGCTCCGGATCCAGCATGGCCATCGCCAGCCCACACAGCCAGGAAAAGATCAGGCAAAGATGAGCAGAAGACCTCTAGGTAAGTACCAGGAGGGGAAGATCGGCAGCATGCTTACCGCAACATGATTGCTGAAGCATGCTGCCTTATTTTGATTTTGCTGTTCGACATGAGAATACCCCTTTAATGCAGGCTATGTATGGAAGCAGGGGGATTGTTGACTGACTACAGGGTTAATCCCACCAACCATCTCTGCAGAAATGAGATATTGGCTTTGCTGAACCAAAGTTGTGGTTATCCAGCTTCTATAGAACCTCTTTATCAGGTCTTCAGATGGGGGGATTTTGGGATTAGCCCTCACAGAACACTCTGCCAGTAGATAAAAGTGGTATTCTCACTTTAGGATCCCTTTTTCTGTTGATGCCCATTCCTCAGATTAGGCCAGGAATAGGGTCCAGTTGTATTCTGCATTGAACCAGCTGTTTATCAACAACTTTCAGCACCAAGCACAATGACAAGTGACTGGAAGCTGCAGCCATAGCTTTTCACGATTTCAGTGAGATCCAGGTAAGATGTGACAGCACCAGGCAAAGTGATGATCCACCGTGACATGCCTTATACAGGGACATGCACTGCTCTGTGCAGAGAAATGCATGTTCTGGACGGGACTCGGTTGTGGGCATCCGGTCTTTCATCAACAAATGGCGCTTTGGGGACAACCACTAAATTGGTGTGGCCCTTGGTGAATATGAGTTTGATACCCCTGATCTAAGACAAGTGACCATCATTTTGCTGTCATGTACTAGTGGTGTTACACTTAATGGCTTCTTTTTGTCATCCATTGCATATCATACTGTATCTAGTGATGAGTAGTGTTGAGCGATACCTTCCGATATCGGAAAGTATCGGTATCGGTTTGGATCGGCCGATATTCAAAAAATATCGGATATCGCCGATACCGATACCCGATCCCAATGCAAGTCAATGGGACCAAAATATCGGAATTAAAATAAACCCTTTCTTTCCTTGTAGGTTCATTCTACATGAAGGAAAACAACTAAGAATAATGCCGGATGTATTTGGGGAGGTGGCGGAGACATTAAAGTCATAGAGGTTTATCCCAATCAAATAGAATAGCATGTTTTTTGTTTTTTTTTAAGACGTTCGGAGTGACAAAGATATTGACTATGTAAATTTTTTTTTTATTTTGTCAGATATTGATGTTTCACTATTCCACGCCCTTCCCCTTCTTTTTTTTCTTTTTTTTTTTCTTTTCCCACACTTTCATCTTCATCATCATCAGCATCTTTGACATCAACTTCTTCACCTTATTCATCTTCTTCTTCATCTTCTACCTATTTTTTTTTTTTTATTACATTCTTCATATTCATTTTATTCAACTATTATTATTCTTCTTATTCTACATATTCTTTTTATTCCACTGTTATTATTCTTCCTATTCTACTTCTTCATCATATTCTCATTTGTGACAGGCATTCCCGTAGTTGTTATCTATAAAAGTTTGAAGATTACACCTTCCGTTCTGCCAGTCACAAAAGTTACATTTGTCCGCGTTCAGTTTGGCCTGCAGCATCAGGCTTTATCCAGGGGCACCACGAGGAGGAACGGACTCACCCCCATACACTGCTTAGTCTTCTTCTGCATATAATTTAGATAATATCTTTTGCTCTGATATTAAGTCTTATGCTTAATGTTCTTCTGCTCTTTGTTCTGCAGCCTCTTGTTCTTCTGCTTCTCGGTCTTCCATGTTGTCGTCTCCAGGGTCGTCGTCTCCAGTGTCGTCATCTCCGCCGTCGTCGTCTCCGCCGTCGTCGTCGTCGTCATCGGGGTGGTCTTCCGTGTCGTCGTCATCGTGGTGGTCTTCCGGGTCGTCGACGTTAGGGTCTTCAACTTGGAAATGTAGCAGAAGGTACAAGAAGGCTGAGAAAATGCCAAGAACCAGCTGATGGAACTGGAACTCGGATGGCTACCCGAAGGTTCAAGAGCCTATGGAACTACCGAGGACCAGCTGACGTTACTGGAACCCGGTTACTAAGCAGGAGGTACCCGTGCTAAAAAGCACTACCAAGGACCGCCTGACGTTGACGGAACTCGGATACCCAGAAGGAGGCACCTAAGCCAAAGGCTCTGCCCGGAACCAGCTGACGTTACTGGAACCAGGATGGGGAGCAGAAGGTACAAGAGCAAAAGACACTGCCGAGAACCAGCTGACGGTACTGGAACCCGGATGGGTAGCCGAAGGTCCAAGAGCCAATGGAACTACCGAGGACCAGCTGACGTTACTGGAACCCGGTTACTAAGCAGGAGGTACCCGTGCCTGAAAGCACTACCAAGGACCACCTGACGTTGGTGGAACTTGGATACCCAGAAGGAGGCACCTAAGCCAAAGGCTCTGCCCGGAACCAGCTGACGGTACTGGAACCAGGATGGGGAGCAGAAGGTACAAGAGCAAAAGACACTGCCGAGAACCAGCTGACGGTGCTGGAACCAGGTGGTGGACCCGAAGGTCCACAGGAGAGGAGAGAACAGCTAGGCCGCGAGGCAGCCGCAGTTACCGAACCCCAACAGTCCTACAGGGGGAGCTGGGCCTACTGGCACTACAGAACCAGCCTTGACTACCAGTTCACGCAGCCCACATAGGAAGCTCCTAAACTGGAGGCACCCTGGAGTTGGCTAACCCGACCGCACCACGACGAGGCAAGCATAGGTGTCTCAGTGAGCTTGACACAACCCGGAAACAGCTGACGGTGCTGAAACCAGGCTTGGCACGAGGGAGTACCTGTGACAAAAACACTGCCGAGAACCAGCTGGCGGTGCTGGAACCCGGATGCGTTGCCCCAGTGTGCAAGAGCCAATGGCACGACCGAGGACCAGCTGACGGTGCTGGAACCCGGTTACTAAGCTGTAGGTGCCCGCGCTTAAAAGCACTACCAAGGACCGCCTGGCGTTGGCGGAACTCGGATACCCAGGAGGAGGCACCTAAGCCAAAGGCTCGGCCCGGAACCAGCTGACGGTGCTGGAACCAGGTGGTGGACCCGAAGGTCCACAGGAGAGGAGAGAACAGCTAGGCCGCGAGGCAGCCGCAGTTACCGAACCCCAACAGTCCTACAGGGGGAGCTGGGCCTACTGGCACTACAGAACCAGCCTTGACTACCAGTTCACGCAGCCCACATAGGAAGCTCCTAAACTGGAGGCACCCTGGAGTTGGCTAACCCGACCGCACCACGACGAGGCAAGCATAGGTGTCTCAGTGAGCTTGACACAACCCGGAAACAGCTGACGGTGCTGAAACCAGGCTTGGCACGAGGGAGTACCTGTGACAAAAACACTGCCGAGAACCAGCTGGCGGTGCTGGAACCCGGATGCGTTGCCCCAGTGTGCAAGAGCCAATGGCACGACCGAGGACCAGCTGACGGTGCTGGAACCCGGTTACTAAGCTGTAGGTGCCCGCGCTTAAAAGCACTACCAAGGACCGCCTGGCGTTGGCGGAACTCGGATACCCAGGAGGAGGCACCTAAGCCAAAGGCTCGGCCCGGAACCAGCTGACGGTGCTGGAACCAGGTGGTGGACCCGAAGGTCCACAGGAGAGGAGAGAACAGCTAGGCCGCGAGGCAGCCGCAGTTACCGAACCCCAACAGTCCTACAGGGGGAGCTGGGCCTACTGGCACTACAGAACCAGCCTTGACTACCAGTTCACGCAGCCCACATAGGAAGCTCCTAAACTGGAGGCACCCTGGAGTTGGCTAACCCGACCGCACCACGACGAGGCAAGCATAGGTGTCTCAGTGAGCTTGACACAACCCGGAAACAGCTGACGGTGCTGAAACCAGGCTTGGCACGAGGGAGTACCTGTGACAAAAACACTGCCGAGAACCAGCTGGCGGTGCTGGAACCCGGATGCGTTGCCCCAGTGTGCAAGAGCCAATGGCACGACCGAGGACCAGCTGACGGTGCTGGAACCCGGTTACTAAGCTGTAGGTGCCCGCGCTTAAAAGCACTACCAAGGACCGCCTGGCGTTGGCGGAACTCGGATACCCAGGAGGAGGCACCTAAGCCAAAGGCTCGGCCCGGAACCAGCTGACGGTGCTGGAACCAGGTGGTGGACCCCAAGGTCCACAGGAGAGGAGAGAACAGCTAGGCCGCGAGGCAGCCGCAGTTACCGAACCCCAACAGTCCTACAGGGGGAGCTGGGCCTACTGGCACTACAGAACCAGCCTTGACTACCAGTTCACGCAGCCCACATAGGAAGCTCCTAAACTGGAGGCACCCTGGAGTTGGCTAACCCGACCGCACCACGACGAGGCAAGCATAGGTGTCTCAGTGAGCTTGACACAACCCGGAAACAGCTGACGGTGCTGAAACCAGGCTTGGCACGAGGGAGTACCTGTGACAAAAACACTGCCGAGAACCAGCTGGCGGTGCTGGAACCCGGATGCGTTGCCCCAGTGTGCAAGAGCCAATGGCACGACCGAGGACCAGCTGACGGTGCTGGAACCCGGTTACTAAGCTGTAGGTGCCCGCGCTTAAAAGCACTACCAAGGACCGCCTGGCGTTGGCGGAACTCGGATACCCAGGAGGAGGCACCTAAGCCAAAGGCTCGGCCCGGAACCAGCTGACGGTGCTGGAACCAGGTGGTGGACCCCAAGGTCCACAGGAGAGGAGAGAACAGCTAGGCCGCGAGGCAGCCGCAGTTACCGAACCCCAACAGTCCTACAGGGGGAGCTGGGCCTACTGGCACTACAGAACCAGCCTTGACTACCAGTTCACGCAGCCCACATAGGAAGCTCCTAAACTGGAGGCACCCTGGAGTTGGCTAACCCGACCGCACCACGACGAGGCAAGCATAGGTGTCTCAGTGAGCTTGACACAACCCGGAAACAGCTGACGGTGCTGAAACCAGGCTTGGCACGAGGGAGTACCTGTGACAAAAACACTGCCGAGAACCAGCTGGCGGTGCTGGAACCCGGATGCGTTGCCCCAGTGTGCAAGAGCCAATGGCACGACCGAGGACCAGCTGACGGTGCTGGAACCCGGTTACTAAGCTGTAGGTGCCCGCGCTTAAAAGCACTACCAAGGACCGCCTGGCGTTGGCGGAACTCGGATACCCAGGAGGAGGCACCTAAGCCAAAGGCTCGGCCCGGAACCAGCTGACGGTGCTGGAACCAGGTGGTGGACCCGAAGGTCCACAGGAGAGGAGAGAACAGCTAGGCCGCGAGGCAGCCGCAGTTACCGAACCCCAACAGTCCTACAGGGGGAGCTGGGCCTACTGGCACTACAGAACCAGCCTTGACTACCAGTTCACGCAGCCCACATAGGAAGCTCCTAAACTGGAGGCACCCTGGAGTTGGCTAACCCGACCGCACCACGACGAGGCAAGCATAGGTGTCTCAGTGAGCTTGACACAACCCGGAAACAGCTGACGGTGCTGAAACCAGGCTTGGCACGAGGGAGTACCTGTGACAAAAACACTGCCGAGAACCAGCTGGCGGTGCTGGAACCCGGATGCGTTGCCCCAGTGTGCAAGAGCCAATGGCACGACCGAGGACCAGCTGACGGTGCTGGAACCCGGTTACTAAGCTGTAGGTGCCCGCGCTTAAAAGCACTACCAAGGACCGCCTGGCGTTGGCGGAACTCGGATACCCAGGAGGAGGCACCTAAGCCAAAGGCTCGGCCCGGAACCAGCTGACGGTGCTGGAACCAGGTGGTGGACCCCAAGGTCCACAGGAGAGGAGAGAACAGCTAGGCCGCGAGGCAGCCGCAGTTACCGAACCCCAACAGTCCTACAGGGGGAGCTGGGCCTACTGGCACTACAGAACCAGCCTTGACTACCAGTTCACGCAGCCCACATAGGAAGCTCCTAAACTGGAGGCACCCTGGAGTTGGCTAACCCGACCGCACCACGACGAGGCAAGCATAGGTGTCTCAGTGAGCTTGACACAACCCGGAAACAGCTGACGGTGCTGAAACCAGGCTTGGCACGAGGGAGTACCTGTGACAAAAACACTGCCGAGAACCAGCTGGCGGTGCTGGAACCCGGATGCGTTGCCCCAGTGTGCAAGAGCCAATGGCACGACCGAGGACCAGCTGACGGTGCTGGAACCCGGTTACTAAGCTGTAGGTGCCCGCGCTTAAAAGCACTACCAAGGACCGCCTGGCGTTGGCGGAACTCGGATACCCAGGAGGAGGCACCTAAGCCAAAGGCTCGGCCCGGAACCAGCTGACGGTGCTGGAACCAGGTGGTGGACCCGAAGGTCCACAGGAGAGGAGAGAACAGCTAGGCCGCGAGGCAGCCGCAGTTACCGAACCCCAACAGTCCTACAGGGGGAGCTGGGCCTACTGGCACTACAGAACCAGCCTTGACTACCAGTTCACGCAGCCCACATAGGAAGCTCCTAAACTGGAGGCACCCTGGAGTTGGCTAACCCGACCGCACCACGACGAGGCAAGCATAGGTGTCTCAGTGAGCTTGACACAACCCGGAAACAGCTGACGGTGCTGAAACCAGGCTTGGCACGAGGGAGTACCTGTGACAAAAACACTGCCGAGAACCAGCTGGCGGTGCTGGAACCCGGATGCGTTGCCCCAGTGTGCAAGAGCCAATGGCACGACCGAGGACCAGCTGACGGTGCTGGAACCCGGTTACTAAGCTGTAGGTGCCCGCGCTTAAAAGCACTACCAAGGACCGCCTGGCGTTGGCGGAACTCGGATACCCAGGAGGAGGCACCTAAGCCAAAGGCTCGGCCCGGAACCAGCTGACGGTGCTGGAACCAGGTGGTGGACCCCAAGGTCCACAGGAGAGGAGAGAACAGCTAGGCCGCGAGGCAGCCGCAGTTACCGAACCCCAACAGTCCTACAGGGGGAGCTGGGCCTACTGGCACTACAGAACCAGCCTTGACTACCAGTTCACGCAGCCCACATAGGAAGCTCCTAAACTGGAGGCACCCTGGAGTTGGCTAACCCGACCGCACCACGACGAGGCAAGCATAGGTGTCTCAGTGAGCTTGACACAACCCGGAAACAGCTGACGGTGCTGAAACCAGGCTTGGCACGAGGGAGTACCTGTGACAAAAACACTGCCGAGAACCAGCTGGCGGTGCTGGAACCCGGATGCGTTGCCCCAGTGTGCAAGAGCCAATGGCACGACCGAGGACCAGCTGACGGTGCTGGAACCCGGTTACTAAGCTGTAGGTGCCCGCGCTTAAAAGCACTACCAAGGACCGCCTGGCGTTGGCGGAACTCGGATACCCAGGAGGAGGCACCTAAGCCAAAGGCTCGGCCCGGAACCAGCTGACGGTGCTGGAACCAGGTGGTGGACCCCAAGGTCCACAGGAGAGGAGAGAACAGCTAGGCCGCGAGGCAGCCGCAGTTACCGAACCCCAACAGTCCTACAGGGGGAGCTGGGCCTACTGGCACTACAGAACCAGCCTTGACTACCAGTTCACGCAGCCCACATAGGAAGCTCCTAAACTGGAGGCACCCTGGAGTTGGCTAACCCGACCGCACCACGACGAGGCAAGCATAGGTGTCTCAGTGAGCTTGACACAACCCGGAAACAGCTGACGGTGCTGAAACCAGGCTTGGCACGAGGGAGTACCTGTGACAAAAACACTGCCGAGAACCAGCTGGCGGTGCTGGAACCCGGATGCGTTGCCCCAGTGTGCAAGAGCCAATGGCACGACCGAGGACCAGCTGACGGTGCTGGAACCCGGTTACTAAGCTGTAGGTGCCCGCGCTTAAAAGCACTACCAAGGACCGCCTGGCGTTGGCGGAACTCGGATACCCAGGAGGAGGCACCTAAGCCAAAGGCTCGGCCCGGAACCAGCTGACGGTGCTGGAACCAGGTGGTGGACCCGAAGGTCCACAGGAGAGGAGAGAACAGCTAGGCCGCGAGGCAGCCGCAGTTACCGAACCCCAACAGTCCTACAGGGGGAGCTGGGCCTACTGGCACTACAGAACCAGCCTTGACTACCAGTTCACGCAGCCCACATAGGAAGCTCCTAAACTGGAGGCACCCTGGAGTTGGCTAACCCGACCGCACCACGACGAGGCAAGCATAGGTGTCTCAGTGAGCTTGACACAACCCGGAAACAGCTGACGGTGCTGAAACCAGGCTTGGCACGAGGGAGTACCTGTGACAAAAACACTGCCGAGAACCAGCTGGCGGTGCTGGAACCCGGATGCGTTGCCTTGCCTATTAAAGATTGTCTTCCTAGAGCCCCAACTAGCGGTGTTGGAGCAAAGGGTAAGCAGGGGGAGATGAGTGTAGGCCGAAGCCTGCACTGGAGGCAGCTTTGTGTCTGCGTTGCGTTTGCAGGACACTTTGCCGGCTACACACTGGGGGAACAGCTGGCGTTGCTGAACCCCACTAACACAATGGCGTGTGTTTTTCTCTGTGCAGCTAGCACTTGCGGGCAAAAACTAGCGATGTTAGAGCCCGTGTTGAAGCAGGAGGAGGAGGAGAGGAGCAGAGTGTAGGCCGAAGCTTAGTTGAACCAATTTCAAAGGAAACCTTTAACCCCCCCCTCAGGTGTTACAAAGTACAAGAGACACACCTTGTGCAGTATTAATGCTGCACAAGTGAAAGGTTGCTCTATTAATTTGTCTACTTGCACACGCTGAATGAAAGACATACACAATTTACCCCATTCTACAGTCAAACTGTAGTGGATGCGTGACTTGGTTTTTTGATGAGACGCAGCACAGGTGTCCAAAATAACGCCTTGGTGCTTGGAGCAGCTTCCTGAGCGTTGTTATTTGCTGTACAGGAGTCTGCGCTCTTGTGTTATCCCTTGGCAATGCCCTGTTAGCGCTGCCCATCTTATGACATCATTTCATGTTGGCCGGTGCGGTTAACGATGGCCATAAATCCCAGACCCACAGTGTCTTTTCATAAAGCCACACTGCGGTGCTGGGATTCGTGGCCTTGAGCAGTAAATATTTTGGCCGCTCACACACGTCCTTACACCTGCTTCAGACTGGGCGGCCTCTGCTGATCCCTTCTCGCATGCCGCGGCCATGAGGCTGCACAGTCTGAAGAAGGCTGAAGGAGATGAGTTAAGACAGGCGAAGATATGCACTGCTCGTGCCCATCAATCACACCCTCGCAGTCAAAATAATTAAGACAACGAGGAGCATTTTATTCAGGCAGGGCGGACGAACAGGCGCAAGTAGCCAACCAATGATGTCAGAAGACGGGAAGCGCTACCAAGGGGGGTGCTGCGTATCATTAGAAAGGAAAGTCACACCTCAGGGACAGTGGAATGGTCTCAAAGAGACACATTTTGTACGTGTTGAGTTCCACGTGGGCAAGGAGAAAACATCAGCCACCTTGTACAAATGCAGCAGTACTGCTGTACAAGGTGGCTGTTATACATAGAAACACCTGGGGGTGGGGGCCAGGCTCCCTTCAATTTCAGTTCATGTGCCTGCGTGGCGTTTGCAGGTCACGTTGCAAGCTGCACAGCAGGGGAACAGCTGGCGGTGCTGAACCCCACTAACACATTGGCTGGTGTTTTTCTCTGTGCAGCTAGCATTTCCGGGCAAAAACTAGCGGTGTTTGAGCCCAGGGTCAGCAGGAGGAGGAGGAGAGGAGCAAAGTGTAGGCCGAAGCCTGCACTGGTGGCAGCTTTTGGTCGGTTGTGCCAGCGTGGCTTGTGCTGGACACGATGCCGGCTACACAGCGGGGGAACAGCTGGCGTTGCTGAACCCCACTAACACATTGGCTGGTGTTTTTCTCTGTGCAGCTAGCATTTCCGGGCAAAAACTAGCGTTGTTAGAGCCCAGGGTCAGCAGGAGGAGGAGAGGAGCAGAGTGTAGGCCGAAGCCTAGTTGAACCAATTTCAAAGGTTACCTTTAACCCCCCCTCAGGTGTTACAAAGAACAAGAGCCACTCCTTCTGCAGCATTAATGCTGCACAAGTAAAAGGTTGCTCTATTAATTTGTCTACTTGCACAAGCTGAATGCAACACGTAGACTATTTAGCCCATTATACTGTTTAACAGTAGTGGAGGCGTGACTTGTCTTTTTAAAGAAAAGCAGCACAGGTGTCGAAAACAACACCTTTTTGCATGGGCGCAGCTTCCTGAGCGTTGTTAGTTGCTGTACAGGAGTCTGCGCTCTTGTGATCCTTTGGCCATGCGCTGTGAGCGCTTCCTGTCTTATGACCTCATTTCATGTTGGCCGTTGCGGTTAGCGATGGACATGAATCCCAGACCCACAGTGTGTTTTTAAAAAATCACACTGCGGTGCTGGGATTCGTGCCCTGGTGCAGTAAATATGTTTGCCGCTCACACATGTCCTTACACCTGCTTCAGACTGGACGGCCTCATCTGATCCCTTATCGCCTGCCGAGGCCATGAGGACACCCAGTCTGAAGAAGGCGGAAGGAGATGAGTGAACACAGGCAAACATATGCACTGCACATGCCCATCAATCACACCCTCGCTGTCCAAAAAAATAAGACACCGAGGGCCGTTGTTTCGAGCAGGGGAGATGCACAGGCGCAGCCAGCTAACCAATGATGTCAAAAGACGGGCAGCGCTAACAAGGGTGGTGCTGCGTGTCATTACAAAGGAAAGTCACACCTCAGGGACATTGTAATGGTCTGTAATGAGACACATTTTGTACGTGTTGAGTTCCACGTGGGCAAGGAGAAAAAGTCAGCCACCTCGTACAAATGCAGCAGTACTGCTGTACAAGGTGGCTGTTATACATAGAAACACCTGTGGGTGGGGGGCAGGCTCCCTTCAATTTCAGTTCATGTGCCTGCGTGGCGTTTGCAGGTCACGTTGCAAGCTACACAGCAGGGGAACAGCTGGCGTTGCTGAACCCCACTGACACATTGACTGGTGTTTTTCTCTGTGCAGATTGCATGTCCGGGCAAAAACTAGCGGTGTTAGAGCCCAGGGTCAGCAGGAGGAGGAGGAGAGGAGCAAAGTGTAGGCCGAAGCCTGCACTGGTGGCAGCTTTTGGTCGGTTGTGCCAGCGTGGCTTGTGCTGGACACGATGCCGGCTACACAGCGGGGGAACAGCTGGCGGTGCTGAACCCCACTAACACATTGGCTGGTGTTTTTCTCTGTGCAGCTAGCATGTCCGGGCAGAAACTGGCGTTGTTTGAGCCCAGGGTCAGCAGGAGGAGTAGAGGAGCAGAGTGTAGGCCGAAGCCTAGTTGAACCAATTTCAAAGGTTACCTTTAACCCCCCCCTCAGGTGTTGCAAGGTACAAGAGCCACACCTTGAACAGCATTAATGATGCACAAGTCAAAGGTTGCTCTATTTAATTTTGCTCCTTGCACACGCTGAATTAAACACGTACACTATTTAGCCCATTATACTGTCAAACAGTTGTGGAGGCGTGACTTGTCTTTTTAACGAGACGCAGCACAGGTGTCAAAATTTGCACCTAGGTACTGGGCGCAGATTCCTGAGCGTTGTTATTTGCTGTACAGGAGTCTGCGCTCTTGTGTTATCCCTTGGCAATACCCTGTTAGTGCAGGCCGTCTCATGACCTCATTTCATGTTGGCCGGTGCGGTTAACGATGGCCATAAATCCCAGACCCACAGTGGCTTTTCCTAAAGTCACACTGCGGTGCTGGGATTCGTGGCCTTGTGCAGTAAATATGATCGCCGCTCACACATGTCCTTACACCTGCTTCAGACTGGGCGGCCTCAGCTGATCCCTTATCGCATGCCGCGGCCATGAGGCCGCACAGTCAGAAGAAGGCGGAAGGAGGGGAGTGAAAACAGGGGAACATATGCACTGCTCGTGCCCATCAATCACACCCTCGCAGTCAAAATATATGAGACAACGGGGGGCGTTGTGTCGGGCAGGGGGGACGCACAGGCACAGCCAGCCAACCAATGATGTCAGGAGACGGGCAGCGCTAACAATGGGGGTGCTGCGTGTCATTAAAAAGGAAAGTCACACCTCAGGGACATTGTAATGGTCTGTAATGAGACACATTTTGTACTTGTTGAGTTCCACGTGTGCAAGGAGAAAAAGTCAGCCACCTTGTACAAATGCAGCAGTACTGCTGTACAAGGTGGCTGTTATACATAGAAACACCTGTGGGTGGGGGGCAGGCTCCCTTCAATTTCAGTTCATGTGCCTGCGTGGCGTTTGCAGGTCACGTTGCAAGCTACACAGCAGGGGAACAGCTGGCGTTGCTGAACCCCACTGACACATTGACTGGTGTTTTTCTCTGTGCAGATTGCATGTCCGGGCAAAAACTAGCGGTGTTAGAGCCCAGGGTCAGCAGGAGGAGGAGGAGAGGAGCAAAGTGTAGGCCGCAGCCTGCACTGGTGGCAGCTTTTGTTCTGTTGTGCCAGCGTGGCTTGTGCTGGACACGTTGCCGACTACACAGCAGGGGAACAGCTGGCGGTGCTGAACCCCACTAACACATTGGCTGGTGTTTTTCTCTGTGCAGCTAGCATTTCCGGGCAGAAACTGGCGTTGTTTGAGCCCAGGGTCAGCAGGAGGAGTAGAGGAGCAGAGTGTAGGCCGAAGCCTAGTTGAACCAATTTCAAAGGTTACCTTTAACCCCCCCCTCAGGTGTTGCAAGGTACAAGAGCCACACCTTGAACAGCATTAATGATGCACAAGTCAAAGGTTGCTCTATTTAATTTTGCTCCTTGCACACGCTGAATTAAACACGTACACTATTTAGCCCATTATACTGTCAAACAGTTGTGGAGGCGTGACTTGTCTTTTTAACGAGACGCAGCACAGGTGTCAAAATTTGCACCTAGGTACTGGGCGCAGATTCCTGAGCGTTGTTATTTGCTGTACAGGAGTCTGCGCTCTTGTGTTATCCCTTGGCAATACCCTGTTAGTGCAGGCCGTCTCATGACCTCATTTCATGTTGGCCGGTGCGGTTAACGATGGCCATAAATCCCAGACCCACAGTGGCTTTTCCTAAAGTCACACTGCGGTGCTGGGATTCGTGGCCTTGTGCAGTAAATATGATCGCCGCTCACACATGTCCTTACACCTGCTTCAGACTGGGCGGCCTCAGCTGATCCCTTATCGCATGCCGCGGCCATGAGGCCGCACAGTCAGAAGAAGGCGGAAGGAGGGGAGTGAAAACAGGGGAACATATGCACTGCTCGTGCCCATCAATCACACCCTCGCAGTCAAAATATATGAGACAACGGGGGGCGTTGTGTCGGGCAGGGGGGACGCACAGGCACAGCCAGCCAACCAATGATGTCAGGAGACGGGCAGCGCTAACAATGGGGGTGCTGCGTGTCATTACAAAGGAAAGTCACACCTCAGGGACATTGTAATGGTCTCTAATGAGACACATTTTGTACGTGTTGAGTTCCACGTGGGCAAGGAGAAAAAGTCAGCCACCTCGTACAAATGCAGCAGTACTGCTGTACAAGGTGGCTGATATACATAGAAACACCTGTGGGTGGGGGGCAGGCTCCCTTCAATTTCAGTTCATGTGCCTGCGTGGCGTTTGCAGGTCACGTTGCAAGCTACACAGCAGGGGAACAGCTGGCGTTGCTGAACCCCACTAACACATTGGCTGGTGTTTTTCTCTGTGCAGCTAGCATGTCCGGGCAGAAACTGGCGTTGTTTGAGCCCAGGGTCAGCAGGAGGAGGAGAGGAGCAAAGTGTAGGCCGAAGCCTGCACTGGTGGCAGCTTTTGGTCGGTTGTGCCAGCGTGGCTTGTGCTGGACACGTTGCCGACTACACAGCAGGGGAACAGCTGGCGGTGCTGAACCCCACTAACACATTGGCTGGTGTTTTTCTCTGTGCAGCTAGCATTTCCGGGCAAAAACTAGCGGTGTTTGAGCCCAGGGTCAGCAGGAGGAGTAGAGGAGCAGAGTGTAGGCCGAAGCCTAGTTGAACCAATTTCAAAGGTTACCTTTAACCCCCCCCTCAGGTGTTGCAAGGTACAAGAGCCACACCTTGTGCAGCATTAATGCTGCACAAGTAAAAGGTTGCTCTATTTGTTTTGCTCCTTGCACACGCTGACTAAAACACGTACACTATTTAGCCCATTATACTGTCAAACAGTTGTGGAGGCGTGACTTGTCTTTTTAACGAGACGGAGCACAGGTGTCAAAATTTGCACCTAGGTACTGGGCGCAGATTCCTGAGCGTTCTTATTTGCTGTACAGGAGTCTGCGCTATTGTGATCCCTTGGCCATGCGCTGTGAGCGCTTCCTGTCTTCTGACCTCATTTCATGTCGGCCGTTGCGGTTAGCGATGGACATGAATCCCAGACCCACAGTGTGTTTTTAAAAAATCACACTGCGGTGCTGGGATTCGTGCCCTAGTGCACTAAATATGTTTGCCGCTCACACATGTCCTTACACCTGCTTCAGACTGGGCGGCCTCATCTGATCCCTTATCGCCTGCCGCGGCCATGAGGACACCCAGTCTGAAGAAGGCGGAAGGAGATGAGTGAACACAGGCAAACATATGCACTGCACATGCCCATCAATCACACCCTCGCTGTCCAAAAAAATAAGACACCGAGGGCCGTTGTTTCGAGCAGGGGAGATGCACAGGCGCAGCCAGCTAACCAATGATGTCAAAAGACGGGCAGCGCTAACAAGGGTGGTGCTGCGTGTCATTACAAAGGAAAGTCACACCTCAGGGACATTGTAATGGTCTCTAATGAGACACATTTTGTACGTGTTGAGTTCCACGTGGGCAAGGAGAAACAGTCAGCCACCTCGTACAAATGCAGCAGTACTGCTGTACAAGGTGGCTGATATACATAGAAACACCTGTGGGTGGGGGGCAGGCTCCCTTCAATTTCAGTTCATGTGCCTGCGTGGCGTTTGCAGGTCACGTTGCAAGCTACACAGCAGGGGAACAGCTGGCGTTGCTGAACCCCACTGACACATTGACTGGTGTTTTTCTCTGTGCAGATTGCATGTCCGGGCAAAAACTAGCGGTGTTAGAGCCCAGGGTCAGCAGGAGGAGGAGGAGAGGAGCAAAGTGTAGGCCGAAGCCTGCACTGGTGGCAGCTTTTGGTCGGTTGTGCCAGCGTGGCTTGTGCTGGACACGATGCCGGCTACACAGCGGGGGAACAGCAGGCGGTGCTGAACCCCACTAACACATTGGCTGGTGTTTTTCTCTGTGCAGCTAGCATGTCCGGGCAGAAACTGGCGTTGTTTGAGCCCAGGGTCAGCAGGAGGAGGAGAGGAGCAAAGTGTAGGCCGAAGCCTGCACTGGTGGCAGCTTTTGGTCGGTTGTGCCAGCGTGGCTTGTGCTGGACACGTTGCCGACTACACAGCAGGGGAACAGCTGGCGGTGCTGAACCCCACTAACACATTGGCTGGTGTTTTTCTCTGTGCAGCTAGCATTTCCGGGCAAAAACTAGCGGTGTTTGAGCCCAGGGTCAGCAGGAGGAGTAGAGAAGCAGAGTGTAGGCCGAAGCCTAGTTGAACCAATTTCAAAGGTTACCTTTAACCCCCCCCTCAGGTGTTGCAAGGTACAAGAGCCACACCTTGTGCAGCATTAATGCTGCACAAGTAAAAGGTTGCTCTATTTGTTTTGCTCCTTGCACACGCTGACTAAAACACGTACACTATTTAGCCCATTATACTGTCAAACAGTTGTGGAGGCGTGACTTGTCTTTTTAACGAGACGCAGCACAGGTGTAAAAATTTGCACCTAGGTACTGGGCGCAGATTCCTGAGCGTTGTTATTTGCTGTACAGGAGTCTGCGCTATTGTGATCCCTTGGCCATGCGCTGTGAGCGCTTCCTGTCTTCTGACCTCATTTCATGTCGGCCGTTGCGGTTAGCGATGGACATGAATCCCAGACCCACAGTGTGTTTTCAAAAAATCACACTGCGTGGCTGGGATTCGTGGCCTTGTGCAGTAAATAGGTTGGCCGCTTACACATGTCCTTACACCTGCTCCAGACTGGGCGGCCTCAGCTGATCCCTTATCGCCTACCACGGCCAGGAGGCCGCACAGTCTGAAGAAGGCGGAAGGAGATGAGTTAAGACAGGCGAACATATGCACTGCTCGTGCCCATAAACCACACCCTCGCTGACAAAATAAATATGACAACGAGGGGCGTTGTTTCTAGCAGGGCGGATGCACAGGCGCAGCCAGCTAACCATGATGACAAAAGACGGGAAACGCTACCAAGGGGGGTGCTGCGTATCATTACAAAGGAAAGTCACACCTCAGGGACAGTGGAATGGTCTCAATGAGACACATTTTGTACGTGTTGAGTTCCACGTGGGCAAGGAGAAAAAGTCAGCCACCTTGTACAAATGCAGCAGTACTGCTGTACTAGGTGGCTGTTATACATAGAAACACCTGGGGGGGTGGGGCCAGGTTCCCTTTTAATTTCAGTTCCTGTGCCTGCATGGCGTTTGCAGGTCACGTTGCCGGCTACACAGCAGGGGAACAGCTGGCGTTGCTGAACCCCACTAACACATTGGCTGGTGTTTTTCTCTGTGCAGCTAGCACTTCCGGGCAAAAACTAGCGGTGTTTGAGCCCAGGGTCAGCAGGAGGAGGAGAGGAGCAGAGTGTAGGCCGAAGCCTGCACTGGTGGCAGCTTTTGTTCTGTTGTGCCAGCGTGGCTTGTGCTGGACACGTTGCCGACTACACAGCAGGGGAACAGCTGGCGGTGCTGAACCCCACTGACACATCACCTAGTGTTTTTTTCTGTGTAGACAACACTTCCAGGTGGCAACTGACAGTGTTGAAACCCAGGGAATCAAAGAGGAGCAGAGTGTAGGCCGAAGCCTGCAGTGGAGCAAGTTGAAAGGGAACCTTTAACCCCCCCCCCCAGGCATTTGTTGCTGAAAGAGCCATCTTGTACAGCAGTAATACTGCACATGGAAAATGGTGGCTCCGAAAATTATGCTCCTTGCAAACGCTGAAGTACACACTCATATAATGTGTCCCCTCACACCGTCAAACCATCCCGGAAGTGGGACTTTCCTTTGTAATGTGACACAGCACAGCCGTCATTCCAACCCCCTTGGTGCCGGGCACCACCTCCTCAACGTTGTTTGGTTCTGTCACGGAGCCCGCACTGTAATGTTATCCCTTGGCCATGCACAGTTAGCGGTGCCCGTCTTCTGACATCATGTAGGTGTCAGGCTGGCAGTGCCTGTGCGTCCAAGCTGCCCGAGATCCAACCTTGCAGTGTCATCTAATGTAGTCCCACTGCGGGCCAGGGATCCATGGGCATGCGCAGTGCATATCATCGCCTCTCACTCACCTCCTTCCTGCTTCTTCAGACTGTGCGGCGTCACGGCCGTGGCATGCTATTAGGGATCAGCTGACGCCGCCTAGTCTGAAGAAGCGTGAAGAAGGGGAGTGAGAGGCTAGTATATGCACTGCGCATGGCCATGGATACCAGGCCCACTGTGGGATCACATTAGACGACACTGCGAGGTGTGATTTCGGGCAGCGTGGACGCACAGGCGCAGCCAGGACGACAACAAATGATGTCAGAGGACGGGCAGCGCAAACTGTGCATGGCCAAGGGATAACATAACAGCGCAGGGTCCATGACGGAATCAAACAACGCTAAGGAGGCAGCGCACGGTGCCAAGGGGGTAGCAATGACGGCTGTGCTGTGTCACATTACAAAGGAAAGTCCCACCTCCGGGACGGTTGGACGGTGTGAGGGGACACATTACATGAGTGTGTAGTTCAGCGTTTGCAAGGAGCATAATTTCAAGAGCGACCTTTCCCTTGTGCAGTATTAGTGCTGCACATGGTGGCTCTTTCAGTAACAAACGCCTAGGGGGGGGGGGGACAGGTCCCCTTACATTTTAGTTGTGCCAGCGTGGCGGTCGCATGACACGTTGCCGGATACACAGCTGGGGATCAGCTGACGTTACTGAACCCCAATAACAGAGGAGCGACTGTTGACTGTGCACACAGCACTTCCAGGCACCAACTGGCGGTGTTAGAGCCCAGGGACAGCAGGAGGAGCAGATTGGAGGTATTGCCGCACACACAGCTGGGGATCAGCTGACGTTACTGAACCCCAATAACAGAGGAGCGACTGTTGACTGTGCACACAGCACTTCCAGGCACCAACTGGCGGTGTTAGAGCCCAGGGACAGCAGGAGGAGCAGAGGAACAGAGTGTAGGCCGAAGCCTGATTGGAGCAAGTTGAAAGGAAACCTTTAACCCCCCCCCCCAAGACGTTTGTAGCTGAAAGAGCCATGTTGTGCAGCACTAAGGATGCAAAAGGAAAAGGTTGCTCTTTTAATTATGCTCCTTGCAAACACCGAAGTAAACACTAAAAATGTGTCCCTTTATACCGTTAAACCGTTCCGGAGGTGCGAATTTCCTTCGTAATGGGACACAGCACAGCTGTCATTCCTATCCCCTTGATGCCGTGCGCTGCCTCCTCAGCGTTGTTTTAAGCTGCCACGGAGCCTGCGCTGTTCTGTTAGCCCTTGGCCATGCCCAATTAGCGCTGCCTGTCTTCTGACATAATTTGGTGTCAGGCTGTCAGTGCCTGTGCGTCCACGCTGCTCCAGATCCCACCTCGCAGTCTCATCTAACGTAATCCCACTGCGGGCCTTGGAACCATGGGCATGCACAGTGCATAACCTCGACTCTCACTCCCCTCCTTCCCTCTTCTTCAGACTGTGCGGTGTCACGGCCGTGGCATGCTAGGGATCAGCTGACGGCGCACAGTCTAAAGAAGGCGGAGGGAAATGAGCGAGAGCCCGAGGGGAAGATATGCACTGCGCATGCCCATGGATCCCAGGCCCGCAGTGTGACTCAATCAGAAGACACTGCGAGGCGGGATCTCGGGCAGCGCGGCCGCACAGGCGCAGCCAGCCTGACACCAAATTATGTCAGAAGACAGGCAGCGCAAATAGGGCATGCCCAAGGGATAACAGAACAGCGCAGGCTCCGTGACAGCTTAAAACAACGCTGAGGAGGCAGCGCATGGCACCAAGGGGGTAGGAATGACGGCTGTGCTGCGTCACATTACGAAGGAAAGTCCCAGCTCCGGGACGGTATAACGGTATCAGTGAACACATTTTATAAGTGTTAAGTTCTGCGTGTGCAAAGAGCTAAAAAAAAAGAGCTACCTTTTCCTTGTGCAGCATTACTGCTGCACAAGATGGCTCTTTCAGTAACAAACGACGGGGGGGGGGGGGGGGGGACAGGTTCCCTTACATTTAGGTTGTTGTGCCAGCGTGGCGGTCGCAGGACACATTGCCGGCTACACAGCTGGGGATCAGCTGACGTTACTGAAACCCAATAACACTGGGTCGTATGTTTTTACTGTGCAGCCTGCACTTCTGAGCCGCAACTGGCGGTGTTGGAGCCCAGGAATAGCAGTTCAGGTGGTAGAAAGATGAACACAGCAGGAGACCTGGATGACACCCAATTACTTAATCAGGCAGAGGAGTGGCAAATTCCTGCGAGATCCAGGCCTGGTTCATTTTCAGGAAAGTAAGCCGGTCAACGTTATCGGAGGATAGTCGCATGCGACGGTCTGTTAGTACACCACCTGCGGCACTAAAGACACGTTCCGATAAGACACTAGCCGCAGGGCAAGCCAGCACCTCCAATGCATACTGGCTTAGCTCTGGCCATGTATCCAGCTTAGAGACCCAAAACTTGAACGGGGAAGAGCCGTCTGGGAGTACAGTAAGAGGGCAAGCCATGTAGTCTGTCACCATCTGACGGAACCGTTGCCTCCTGCTGACTGGAGCCGCCGGTGATGGTGTAGACATTTGGGGCGGGCACACAAAAGTGTGCCAGAGTTGTGCCATACTGGGCTTGCCTTGGGCAGAGGCACTGCTTCTGCTCCCTCTTTGGGCAGAGCCTCCCCCACTGCCTCGACGCACTGAGCTGCTTTGTAAAGCACTAGCAGCACTCCTCTCAGTTGGACAGGAGAAGATGATGGAATTCACCAGTGTGTCGTGGTACTCCCGCAATTTACGCTCCCGGGTCAACGCAGGGATGAGGTTTTGGACGTTGTCCCGGTAGCGAGGATCGAGGAGGGTGAACACCCAATAATCAGGCATGTTGAGAATGTGGTCGATGCGGCGGTCGTTTCTCAGGCACTGCAGCATGAAATCCACCATGTGCTGCAGAGTGCCAACCGGCCCAGAAACGCTGTCCCCTGCTTGAGACATGATCTCTGCCCGCTCGTCATCACCCCACCCTCGCTGTACACACTGACCACTGGACAATTGTGTCGCTCCCTCCTCTGGACGGAGCTCTTCCTCCTCCATTGACTCCTCCTCATCCTCCTCACAAATTGGCCCCTGCGTACCCCTTTGTGAGGAACCACGTGGCGCTGACTCTCCAGAAGCTGATGGAAAAGGTGACTCCTCATCCTCCACCTCTTCCACCACATCATCCCTTAACCCTTGCAAAGTTTGCTGAAGCAGGCAGATAAGGGGGACAGTCATGCTGACTAGTGCATCATCTGCACTTGCCATCCGCGTGGAATAATCAAAAGGACGCAAAACCTGGCAGACGTCCTTCATAGTGGCCCACTCTGTGGTTGTGAAGTCTGATCGGCGCTGACTGCGACTTCTTTGCGCCTGATGCAGCTGGTACTCCATAACTGCTTGCTGCTGCTCACACAACCGCTCCAACATATGTAACGTGGAATTCCACCGGGTAGGTAGGTCACATATGATGCGGTGTTCCGGAAGGCGGAATCGGCGCTGCAGAGCAGCAATGCGGGATCTGGCCAAGCTGGAACGCCGCAAGTGAGCACACTCTAGGCGGACCTTGTGCAGCAGGGCATCAAGATCCGGATAGTCCCTCAGAAAACTCTGCACAACCAAATTGAGCACATGTGCCAGACATGGGATGTGAGTGAGGTTGCCAAGGGCCAAAGCTGCCACCAGATTTCGGCCATTGTCACACACTACCATGCCTGGCTGGAGATTCGCTGGCAGTAACCACACATCGCTCTCCTGCTTTATGGCATTCCAGAGCTCCTGCGCTGTGTGGCTTCGATGCCCCAATGAAACTAGTTTCAAGACGGCCTGCTGACGTTTGGCCACGGCTGTGCTCATGTCGGTCATAGGTAAACGTTCACGGGTCCATGTGGGGGTGGACTGTGACGGATCCTGCAGAGAGGAATCAGAGGAACTGGTGTAAGAGGAGGAGTCGATGCGTACAGACTGGATTCCTGCAATCCTTGGAGTGGGCAGGACACGTCCTGCGCCACTCGCACGATCTGTACCTGGCTCAACAACATTAACCCAATGGGCAGTGAGGGAAACATATCGCCCCTGTCCATGCTGACTGGTCCACGCATCGGTGGTGAGGTGGACCTTGCTACTGACGGCGTTCAGTAGCGCATGTTTTATGTTTGCCTCAACATGCCTGTGCAGGGCAGGGACAGCCTGCCTGCTGAAGTAAAAGCGGCTGGGCACCTTGTACTGTGGGACTGCCAATGCCATCAAGTCACGGAAGCTGTCAGTCTCCACCAGCCTGAACGAGAGCATTTCCAGGGACAACAGTTTGGCAATGCCTGCATTCAGAGCCTGTGCTCGGGGGTGGTTGGCCGAGAATGCCCGCCTTTTCTCCCATGCCTGTACTACCGATGGCTGTAGAGTAGACTGGGAGTGTGAGGATGACTGGGAAGGTGGTGCTGTGGGTGGAATTACACAAGGTCTCTGGGAGGAAGCCAAACCAGCTGTGCGTGAGCTGGAGGAAGAGGCAACACGAGCTGAAGAGGTGGTAGCTGCCGCTGTTGGTTGGCCTACATCTTCAGTGTGTTTCTGTAACTCCACCGCGTGCCTGGTCCGCACATGTTTCCACATATTTGTGGTATTGAGGTTGCTGACATTTTTCCCTCTTTTTACTTTATGATGACACAGCTTGCATTTGACAAAACAAATGTCATCTGCAACTGTGTCAAAAAAGGACCAGGCACTGCAAGTCTTGGGAGCGCCCTTTTTGGCTTTGGAAAGAGACAGGCTCCTAACGGGTGCCAAAGTGGAGGCTACAGGCTCCGCAGTCTTCCCCCTCCCTCTCCCTCTTTGGCCCGTAAGAGGAAGCTCTTCCTCTGAGCTGCTCCCACCACCTTCCTGTTCCTCACGCCACGATGGGTCAAGGACCTCATCATCTCCACTACCCTCTGCCACCAACTGCTCCTCCTGGGTAGTCTCAGCAGCACAGTACGCACGAGAAAGCGGCACCTGAGTTTCATCATCAGATGCGTACTGCGCTGTGGTCACCGGAGGCACTGGCCCACCTGCCTCTTCAGAGTCAGAGAGATAAAGCTTTTGGGCATCACTGCACACTGCCTCTTCTTCCATTTCTCCAATGCTGCTTGGCTGGCCCCCTGTTTCCAAGCCAAGAGATTCAGAGAACAGAAGTAGAGACGGCTCCTGTCCTGGGCTCTCTGACTGCCTGGCCAATTTGGCAGGTGGTGAAGAGACAGATGGCTGCTCTCCAGTGCTCTGTGCCTGAGAGGATGTGGCACTAACTGAAGTCGATGCCGAGGCGTTAGCTGCCATCCACCCGACAACGGCTTCAATTTGGTCTTCACGCAGCAGCGGTGCACGGCGCTCTCCGACAAAGCTGCGCATGAAGGACTGTTCCCTGCTGAAACTGAGTGACGACGAGTCACCGGCGCCCGCAGCAGGCACAGAATCACCACGTCCTCTCCCTGCTCCTCTCCCTGCTCCGCGCCCACGCCCACGTGCCTTACTCCCTGCCCTCTTCATCTTGGTTGACAGATAAAGATAAGCAGAAAAGTACTAAGGCCTTAGTGTGCTTATTCCTGTAATGCTCCTCCTAACAGGTGTAAGAAACACTAATGTTGTAAATTGTGGACTAAACTTTATTATTTTTCAAATGTGGCCTACACAAGTGTAAGTTGTGTTTGGTGAACTTAACCTTTTTTTTGGTGCAGATCGGGCTACAGAGCTAGTTTAAATCACACGGAGACCGTGCAGACAGCCGTAAACGGCGCTGCAAGGCCAAGAAACCCTCCTCTAGGTTATCCTATATAGTGTTTTTCCACTATTTAGCTGGATACAAGTGGAAAGACACTAATAGGAATTTTTTTTTTCAAATTTTAAACTGGCTGCACTATTTGAAAAAAAGGAAAATTTTTTTCAAGGTATGAGGCAGTAACGCACCCTGAGCTGAATCCAACCGGCTATGGCTGCACACAGACTACAGGGCGAGCTGGGCTCACACGGAGACCGTGCAGACAGCCGTAAACGGCGCTGCAAGGCCAAAAAACCCTCCTCTAGGTTATCCTATATAGTGTTTTTCCACTATTTAGCTGGATACGAGTGGAAAGACACTAATAGGAATTTTTTTTTTCAAATTTTAAACAGGCTGCACTATTTGAAAAAAAGGAAAATTTTTCTCAAGGTATGAGCCAGTAACGAACCCTGAGCTGAATCCAACCGGCTATGGCTGCACACAGACTACAGGGCGAGCTGGGCTCACACGGAGACCGTGCAGACAGCCGTAAACGGCGCTGCAAGGCCAAAAAACCCTCCTCTAGGTTATCCTATATAGTGTTTTTCCACTATTTAGCTGGATACGAGTGGAAAGACACTAATAGGAATTTTTTTTTTCAAATTTTAAACAGGCTGCACTATTTGAAAAAAAGGAAAATTTTTCTCAAGGTATGAGCCAGTAACGAACCCTGAGCTGAATCCAACCGGCTATGGCTGCACACAGACTACAGGGCGAGCTGGGCTCACACGGAGACCGTGCAGACAGCCGTAAACGGCGCTGCAAGGCCCAAAAACCCCCCTCTAGGTTATCCTATGTAGTGTTTTTCCACAATAGAGCTGGAGACTGGTGGAAAAACACTAATAGGAAATTTGAGAAAAAATGTGCAGCAGGCTGCACTAAGAGCAAAAAAGAACAACTGTGTGAGGCAGTGTGAACCCCCCCTGAGCTGAATACAACCGGGTATATGGCTGCACACAGACTACAGAGTGAGCTGCACACACACACACACACAGAGACCTTGCAGAACGCTGTTAAAACAGCGCTGCAAGGCAAGAGCAAGGTGAACAGTGAAGAACACACAGCGTTTTGCTAAATTAGCCTTTGGAAAGGAAAATAAAGCAATTAGCTAGCTCAACTGGCCCTCAGTTAGAACACAGCGTCCTGTCCCTAACTGAAATCACAGCAGAGTGAGCGCAAAATGGCGGCAGCGCTTTTTTATAGTGCAGAGTGACATCATTTCAGCAGCCAATCCAAGCCTTGCCAGTACTTACATGCCCACCATGCTAAACAGGATGTGCCCACACTTTCATTCATTCCTCATTGGCTGCTGCGTTCAATTTGAATTCTGGGAACTTCCGATTCCGGTATCCGATACGCGGGAAGTATCGGAATTCGGTATCGGAATTCCGATACCGCAAATATCGGCCGATACCCGATACTTGCGGTATCGGAATGCTCAACACTAGTGATGAGCAAACCCGATCTGGAAAGTTCAGGGTTCATATCGAACATTGCCTGCTCGGGTTCAACCACACAAACCCCAAACAGGAAATGTTCGGAGTTTGCTCATCAGAAAATAAAAATAACTTCTCTCCCTTTTGCTGAGGTCCCGACCTGTGTGGAGAGTCTTCTTGACCAAGGGAATCCCTAGCTAGGAATCTTGAAAGGGATTCCCTCGGGTAGGATGACCTATTCACACAATGTGAAAGTGCATGGAAGAGGACTGAAGAGGACACTCCGCGTCTGCCGGTACCTCAGCAAAGGGGTAAGTAGCAATATATATATTTTCTTTTTACTATCTAGTCAGTGATGAGGATGTGGTGGACAGATCCTCCTCTCCTCTGAGTGTCCATACCCATTGAGTTCAATGGAGATGATAGTTTGGGGGTGCTGAATCTGACAGGTTCACTTCTCACTAATCATATTTTGGATGTAAGATGTATAAATGTGATCAAGTTACAGGATTTTTTTAATTCCAAAGCTTTGAGTTTTCAAGATAAGTAACTTTACAAACAGAAAAATATTAACAATTGGTCAAACCAACCAACATTGCAGAACAATATATTTAAAGCGTAACTCTAAAAAAAGCCTGTATAGTACCTGTGTCACTGATCTTTTCCAATGGAGAACCCCTTCCAGCAGCTTTAGTTTATTTTTTTAAATATAATATTTTGTAAATTTTATTTAGTTTTGTGTGAAAAGTCACATCCAAGTTACAGCAGCAGGTTCTATGTGCTGCAGTATTTCAGTGGTTACTAAGGAAGTCGGGCCCCCTTGGTAGCAGAAATTGTGAACGGATTCAGGCTTCCTGTGATACATTCAGGGCTGCAGCTTTCTGCTGCACAGTTTCCCCGCGATTTGAGTCCATTGACTTGCATTGGGCAAATCGAGTGCTATGTAGTGGTTTTGCTGGCGACTACCACCGCGGTTTTAAACTGCTGGGATAATCGCCAGCAAAACCGCTAGTCTGAAAGAGGCCTGACAGTTGCATGTCCCGTGTAGCCACGTCCCCTAGAGTCCATCCACAAGTTCTGCTACTAAGGCGAAACGACCTCCTTAGTAGCCACTGAAATCCTGCATCACATGGAGCCTGCTGCTGGAACTTGGATGGGACTTTTTACACAGAAGTGAAGTTGCTGGAAGGGGTTCTCCATTGGAAATGAAGATAAGTGCCACAGGTACTATAACATAGCAAAACTTGTTTGTTGTTTTAGAGTTACGCTTTAACTGTATAAATTAAAACTGTTAAAGGGTTAAAGGGTTAGAGAAAAAGAGTAAAGAAAAGAAAAATTGCAGATGTTAATGTTTAAATTATTTTACAGCTAAATATGTGACCATCAACTAAAATTCAAAGCTGTAGGCGATGCCTCTCAGATAATCTATCAATCTTCTATTGTTAAAATCTTGCACAATACGTTTAACCCTTGCTGAAATTGCAGAGCATTTTTTGTTTCTTGCAGTGGTGGGATTTCCTGCTATTATCTGAATAATTTCTAAACTGTGTAGCTCTTGCTGATGTTTCAGACAGTTAATGAACCAGTATATATTTGGGAAAAGAGTACCACATGTTTCTTGAAAGCTATGCTGCCATCCTTCAACATAATTATTTGTTCGCTGTTGATCATTTAATATTCGTTCATACATATTCCAAAGTTCAACTGGAAACAAAGGTGCCTGATGTCCTCTGCGAGTCATTTGACCAATACAGGTATCTTCAAAATAGTTGGCAATGGGTATGGCTTCTTGTATGGCTTCTTCTTCTTCCACTAACTTTTTCAAACAAAGGCACAACATTCTGTGTTGCTGGAAAGACAAGGGCAGGTATCATGCGTATCCAATGAGCAAATTCATGGTCACCTTGATATTGCACCTTGAGTCCTTCATTTTGAACTTTATGCCAAACTGACTGTGATAGGTGGAAAAGCAACCATCTTCTTGAGGTTGGGGAATTCATTCTCAAATGCTTGGATTGCAGCTAGTTCAAAATCCAACATCAGGTTGTGTGGCTGCAGTCCAGATTGCATGTTCTTCAGCTCTTGTAGCAATCTCTTGTATGTTGAATGGCTCTTGTCCATCAGTAAGGCGTACCCTACAGGAACAAACAAGGCCGCTGTGGCTTACATGATTTGTATAAAGGTGCTTGAACAGGGATAGTGTACTGGAAAAAATGCCATTAGCAAACCACTCTTTACTTTGGGCCAGTAGATGGAGATTGTCTCTTGTTCCAAATATCAAGATATGCCTGTGTCCACTTCCTAATTAAAAGTAAAGTAAAAGTATTAATACAGGAAATAATGAGAGACAAAATAAAAAGTAGCAGACAGAGAATTTCGGGATGAATTCACAATAAAATTTCCAAATCAGAAGCATCCGTTGTTCATATCTCACAATAAAAACTCACATTTTGCTTCAGATTTTCTGATTTTATAACAGAAGCGTAAAACTGAAGCAAAATCTGTAAAACAATAACACTGGCACTCACCCACAAAGCTGTCAGTCCTCAGACGCTGGAATCAGACAGGGTGGTGCCCCCCTGTATCACTATAAAAGAACAAAAAACAGTGGATGCCGCGCTGGAGGAAACTGAGAACCAATGCCACCTGCGTACACTATCTGGTAAAAAGGAATCCACCAGAACCCTAACCATATAGCTAATGGCAAAAGAATCCCGGGACCGGTGCCACATGAACAGGTAGACAGTTCCTCCACTACCCCACACTAATTGAGAATAGCGTTCGGACACCGATGTCCCTCCGCTTACCTTATCACAGTTAGATACTGCTGAGTGTGGCCCTGTGCTGCGGAAATCTTCACCCGCCCGGTCAGTGCCCCTGGGGCTATGGTGCAGCGTGTATCAGGTGACGGGGTGCGGTATAGGGAAGCCCCGGCCGGTAGCGTTCCCTGATTACCGCATGTAACAAAAAAGATGGCCGATAGGCTCCTCCTACTTAGTGACGTCACCTGCAGTACGGAGCGCAAGATCGCTCAAAAAGGGGGATAGGAAACAACCAATGCGTTTCGAAGAGTGAACCTCTTCTTCCTTAGGGTTACCGTTCCCCTGGCTCACCATACCTTATATAGTGCCCTGCCATCTCTACACCCCACCCCCTATTACTTAACCCCAGGTTTTCCGGCATATGTGCAGACATCCACATCGGTCTCCTAAGTACTACCTGCATGCCCCTAGACTGCTACAGGGCACAATGCATATACTCTGATCTATTTCGATATAATCTGATGTGATGGGACAAATAGAAGTATCTGGCAGCATACTAATACAATAAACCAATAAATAAATGGGTAAATTACCCCACATATGTGTGTATACGTTAAAAACATAATTTATTTGAAAATCTCTAAAATAGTGTATGTGTTAAAAATGCAAATATATGTACATAACCCATAACACCAATACAATTGAGATTAAAACCCGATAATGGCCAAACAATAGGCACTTTATACCGATAGCTGTAAACTATAATATTTCTACTAAACATCTTTATAAAAATCTCTCGCAGAATCCTCTAAAAATCATGATAAAAACTCATAAAAGGAGAGAGAGGGAGAGACAATGGAAGTGAAAAAAATAACAAATATATATATCTTTAAAAGGCCTAATACAGACTGGATTGGAGGTAGCGTGGAGATCCACCCATAGATACACAGACATATATATACATGTACGTATACACATGCATATCCATAAAAACCACTCTATATCATTATAATTAACTCCCTCCTCCACTTAATTTCATATACTAAAATCATATATCTCAAATGCTCAACTCTAAGGAATCTCCTGATTGGAGAGAAACCTGGGTCCTCTGGAAGTTACGTGGTAGGCCTAACATGATCCCCATTAATACTAATGAATGCCTCTTCCACTACCTGTTCTGAGGTATTCCGCCTCATTCCTATTTAACCACCCTATATTTAGGCAGGCTAGCTTATGTACCTCAAAACGCGAATAATTCCACTTCCTGGTTCAAGCCCTTAGGGGCCAAGCTGTCCAGGGTAAATATCCATTGCGTCTCTGCCCTGGACATGCTTTTGATATAATCACCGCCCCTAGGGTTCTGGTGTACTCGTTGGATCCCAGTAAAGAATATTCCCTTAGTTGATTTATTGTGTTTCATTAGAAAATGCCGCGACAGGGGGTGTCCCAAGTGGCCCTTCTGGTATTTTTAAAATGTTCTTTCACCCGAGTCATGAGGCACCTCTTCGTACGCCCCACATACACCTTGTCGCACGGGCAACGGATCACATAGATGACCCCCGTAGAGAAGCATGAGATCTTATCCTTTATAACAAATTCCTTCTTCCCACTCGCGTCTTTAAATGTGGTCTGTATTACTTTTTTGAAATTAGTGTTGATGCAATTAAAGCAGCTACCGCATGGTGTAAAACCCGCATTTGGTTGTACAGACGTTTTAGGTCTCGTACTTCCATAATTCATAGCCAATCTGGTGGTAGGGGCTATAATATGGCCCAAAGATTGGGCTTTTTTGTACATAAATCTTGGGGCTTTAGGTAGATATTCCCCTACCGTTTTGTCCCCTTGTGTTTATGCCCTGTATGGAATTGCGATATGAGTGGGAGTATGACTCTCGTACTTCCATAATTCATAGCCAATCTGGTGGTAGGGGCTATAATATGGCTCCCACTCATATCGCAATTCCATACAGGGCATAAACAATTTAGGAAAATTATAGCTAAACATTGGGCAGTTCTACAAGGGGACAAAACGGTAGGGGAATATCTACCTAAAGCCCCAAGATTTATATACAAAAAAGCCCAATCTTTGGGCCTTATTATAGCCCCTACCACCAGATTGGCTATGAATTATGGAAGTACGAGACCTAAAACGTCTGTACAACCAAATGCGGGTTTTACACCATGCGGTAGCTGCTTTAATTGCATCAACACTAATTTCAAAAAAGTAATACAGACCACATTTAAAGACGCGAGTGGGAAGAAGGAATTTGTTATAAAGGATACGATCTCATGCTTCTCTACGGGGGTCATCTATGTGATCCGTTGCCCGTGCGACAAGGTGTATGTGGGGCGTACGAAGAGGTGCCTCATGACTCGGGTGAAAGAACATTTTAAAAATATCCAGAAGGGCCACTTGGGACACCCCCTGTCGCAGCATTTTCTAATGAAACACAATAAATCAACTAAGGGAATATTCTTTACTGGGATCCACCAGAACCCTAGGGGCGGTGATTATATCAAAAGCATGTCCAGGGCAGAGACGCAATGGATATTTACCCTGGACAGCTTGGCCCCTAAGGGCTTGAACCAGGAGGTGGAATTATTCGCGTTTTGAGGTACATAAGCTAGCCTGCCTAAATATAGGGTGGTTAAATAGGAATGAGGCGGAATACCTCAGAACAGGTAGTGGAAGAGGCGTTCATTAGTATTAATGGGGATCATGTTAGGCCTACCACGTAAGTTCCAGAGGACCCAGGTTTCTCTCCTCTCAGGAGATTCCTTAGAGTTGAGCATTTGAGATATATGATTTTAGTATATGAAATTAAGTGGAGGAGGGAGTTAATTATAATTATATAGAGTGGTTTTTATGGATATGCATGTGTATACGTACATGTATATATATGTCTGTATATCTATGGGTGGATCTCCACGCTACCTCCAATCCAGTCTGTATTAGGTCTTTTAAAGATATATATATTTGTTATTTTTTTCACTTCCATTGTCTCTCCCTCTCTCTCCTTTTATGAGTTTTTATCATGATTTTTAGAGGATTCTGCGAGAGATTTTTATAAAGATGTTTAGTAGAAATATTATAGCTTACAGCTATCGGTATAAAGTGCCTATTGTTTGGCCATTATCGGGTTTTAATCTCAATTGTATTGATGTTATGGGTTATGTACATATATTTGCATTTTTAACACATACACTATTTTAGAGATTTTCAAATAAATTATGTTTTTAACGTATACACACATATGTGGGGTAATTTACCCATTTATTTATTGGTTTATTGTATTAGTATGCTGCCAGATACTTCTATTTGTCCCATCACATCAGATTATATCGAAATAGATCAGAGTATATGCATTGTGCCCTGTAGCAGTCTAGGGGCATGCAGGTAGTACTTAGGAGACCGATGTGGATGTCTGCACATATGCCGGAAAACCTGGGGTTAAGTAATAGGGGGTGGGGTGTAGAGATGGCAGGGCACTATATAAGGTATGGTGAGCCAGGGGAACGGTAACCCTAAGGAAGAAGAGGTTCACTCTTCGAAACGCGTTGGTTGTTTCCTAGCCCCCTTTTTGAGCGATCTTGCACTCCGTACTGCAGGTGATGTCACTAGGTAGGAGGAGCCTATCGGCCATCTTTTTTGTTACATGCGGTAATCAGGGAACGCTACCGGCCGGGGCTTCCCTATACCGCACACCGCCACCTGATACACGCTGTACCATAGCCCCAGGGGCACTGACCGGGCGGGTGAAGATTTCTGCAGCACAGGGCCACACTCAGCAGTATCTAACTGTGATAAGGTAAGCGGAGGGACATCGGTGTCCGAACGCTATTCTCAATTAGTGTGGGGTAGTGGAGGAACTGTCTACCTGTTCATGTGGTACCGCTCCCGGGATTCTTTTGCCATTAGCTATATGGTTAGGGTTCTGGTGGATTCCTTTTCACCAGATAGTGTACACAGGTGGCATTGGTTCTCAGTTTCCTCCAGCGCGGCATCTACTGTTTTTTTAAGCAAAATCTGGTGTGAAGGCGCTAAGGCCGGTTTCACATTTGTGGTTGTGTCCGCAGCATTTCTTCCGCAAATATCCGCATGCTTTGTGTATTCCTATCTTTAGCATTAGGGACGCATGAGTCTGCGATCGTTCGCGTTTTGTCGCGTTTGATGACACATGTGTCGTTTCGTCGTCTGCGGCTTGTCGCGGAAATGCAACATGTAGTAATTTTTAGAGCCGTCAATTTGCCGCCTGGAAACGTATGCGGTAGATTGCGCAAGGAATGCGCCAAAAAAACGCATTGCTGTCTATATGAACGCATGCGTTCACAAGCACATGCATTTGCTTGCGCTTGTGAAAGCATGCATTAAACAAGAGAAAAACATGTCTAGACACTGATAAGCCACCCCCCACATACAAGGTGATAAAGTGAGGTAGTGGACATTTGCAGGTCACTACTCAGCAGACAGCCAAGCAGAACAGACGGACCACAGCAGACAGCCAAGCAGAGCATACAGACCACAGCACTTTTTGAGAAAACAAGCCTCTGAACAATGTGAGTATATCCTAGCCAATGCCTTTATTTTCTATTTTCTGTCTCTACTAGTGTTGAGCGATACCGTCTGATAGTATCGGCCGATACCCGAAAAGTATCGGATATCGCCGATATCGATACCCGATACCAATACAAGTCAATGGGACACCAAGTATCAGAAGGTATCCTGATGGTTCCCAGGATCTGAAGGAGAGGAAACTCTCCTTCAGGCCCTGGGATCCATATTAATGTGTAAAATAAAGAATTAAAATAAAAAATATTGATATAATTACCTCTCCGGAGGCCCCAGAACATCACCGCTGGTAACCGGCAGCCTTCTTTGCTTAAAATGAGCGCGTTTAGGACCTGAGAATGACGTCGCGGCTTCTGATTGGCCGCGTGCCGCTCATGTGACCGCCACGCGACCAATCAGAAGCCGCAACGTCATTCTCAGGTCCTAAACTCCTCATTCTAGGAATTTAGGACCTGAGAATGACGTCGCGGCTTCTGATTGGTCGCGTGGCGGTCACATGAGCGGCACGTGACCAATCAGAAGCCGTGACGTCATGGAAGTCCCTAAACGCGCTCATTTAAAACAAAGAAGGCTGCCGGTTACCAGCGGTGATGTCCAGGGGCCTCCGGAGAGGTGAGCATATCAATATTTTTTATGTTAATTCTTTATTTTACACATTAATATGGATCCGATACCGATTCCCGATACCACAAAAGTATCGGAACTCAGTATTGGAATTCCGATACCGCAAGTATCGGCCGATACCCGATACTTGCGGTATCGGAATGCTCAACACTAGTCTCTACATGTGCTAATTTCTGCCATTTCTTTCTTTCTGCATGCATCAGAATGTCGTCTTCTTCTGATGAGGAGCAATGTCCTGGGCCTTCTGATGTAGAACATGTCAGTGAGGTGAGTACTTTCCTCCTCAGATTGGTAAGTATTCACTGTCACATCTACACATATGACAATTTTTGTTTTTCATTTTTTTAGAGCTCTTCTTCTACTGCGGCAGAGACTGGGCAGGAGCAGCAGAGTCAAGGTCGGGTGGCAAGGCGGCAGCGTGTACGTATACAAGGCTGACCGTTTACTGTATCCTCACTTTAGTATTCTTGAATCTTCCTTTCTTTACATTCCTATTTCTTTACATTTTTCTTCTGGAATCCTTTTGTATCTTGACTTTCCTATTCATGCCATTTCTCAGCTTCTGTTTTCTTTCCTTTCCTTAATTGACCCAGCATTAATGTATTTATTTCATTTTTAGGTTCCAGAATGGGATGAAGACATAATAGAGAATGACCTCCTCATCTCCCTGGTCCAGGAGCGAGTCCCGTTGTGGGACAACCAGGGATCCACTGCACTCAAACAACGTAACGATCCGGCACCTATGGAATGAGGTGGCCATAGCGATGTGGGATGGCTGGGACAATGCCCCTAATCGGGTCCGAACTGCATTTGGTAAGTATTGCAATGAAGAAATGAGGAATCCAGCTCAATGAGGTAGTGAAAAAAACTTCTTTCTTTATTCACTTGAAAATATATTCAGTGGAGGATAAAAACATCAGCAATTACAAAGGATAAAAAGCGATATCCCTTGTAATTGCTGATGTTCTTATCCTCCACAGAATATATTTTCAAGTGAATAAAGAAAGAAGTTTTTTCCACTACCTCGTTGAGCTGGATTCCTCATTTCTTCTTTGATTTTCTGCGCCCTGACACAGCGGTTCCGTGCTCCGAGTCTCCAAGGATGTCGATCATGGTGAGCTGGACTTTGTTCGATGTTAAGTATTGCCATGCAGTGTGAAGCAGCAGAGACCTTGGCCGTGCTCATACAACTATTTGTGATGAAAGAAACTCTCAGGAGTTTCTCTCATCACACACAGTTGTGTGAGCACGGTCAAAAGTTCATTTTCTGACCATAATGGTTTTTTTTAGCAGTGGCCAAAGTCAAAACACGGTGGCGTTCGATGAAGGACTGCTTCAACAAGGACCTGCGTCAGGAGAGCCGTGTTCCCAGTGGTTCAGGAGCAAGGATCAGAAAATACAAATACCATCGTGTTCTGGCATTTTTAAGACTGGTCCTTGCCCAGAGAACGTAATTATTTTTCCCTTGCATTAGGTTGTATTGTATAATCTGTATGTTTCTATTCCACAGGATTTTGCATCTGGTTATTTTTTAGTATTAATTTTCTTTTTACTTTTTTCACAGCACATGGAGCAGCACTGTTGGCCCAGGTTCTGGAGCAGTCCTTCATCTGCCAGCCACTGACCCGTCCCAGCCATCCAGCAGCGCTGCAGCAAGTGGGCCTGCCACACTATTTGGAGACCAGGAAGCTGGTTCATCAGGTGTTCCCCTTTCCCAGTCCTCTGCCACTGCCCCTTTTTTTTGGGGCTCCTCCCGGCAGCGGCAGAGGGCATTGGACAGGTCCCTCGTGCCCGAGTTTTTGCACTTGAGCTCGGTTTTTCACGAAGGACTCAAGGCTTTGGGTGACCGAATGGATATTTCACTTAGCCACATGAATACATGTATCCATGAGGTCACTAAAAGCCTTGACCAAGTAAAAGCCGACCTCCAGAGGCCAGCACATCATTTTTTTAATCAAATTGAGCAGGGCATGTCAGAACACCTTACTCCTGATCTCCAGCTGAGTGTCATGCAGGCCTGCAATGCTGCTTACATGCAGGCTATGCAGCAGAGTCGGTATTTCCAGCAGACAGTGGCAGCATATCCACCTGTGCCTTCACTGTCACGATTAACCTCAATGCCGACCTCTGCTGCATACCACTGCATGGCCACCTCAATTCCTAGCACTGCCGGACACCAGTACAGCTCCACCACCATGCCGAATGCTGTTGGACAGCCTACCGCCACCACCATGACAACCGCTGCTCCTGCTTGGACCTCATGATGCAGCAAGACCCTGGCATGGCCTTCTGTGCCGCCATGATGCAGGACCCTGGCATGGCCTTCCGTACCGCCACCACCACAATGCAGCAGGACCCTGGCATGGCCTTCCATACCGCCACCACCACGATTCAGCAGGACCCTGGCATGGCCTTCTGTGCCGTCACCACCACAATGCAGCAGGACCCTGGCATGGCCTTCCGCTCTACAAGCACTATGGACTCTGGCATGGCGGCACTCTCTACGAGCACTATGGACTCTGGCATGGCTGCACGCTCTACGAGCACTATGGACTCTGGCATGGCTGCACGCTCTACGAGCACTATGGACTCTGGCATGGCTGCACGCTCTAAGAGCAATATGGACTCTGGCACATTACAGCCGGACCCTAACAGGTCACCCACCATGACCATGCCATGACAAATGAGTCCTTCGAGGCTTCCCAGAACCCGGCAATCACAGAAAGGGAAAAAATACAGCGGACTCTTAGTATTCCTCCCCCTTCTCCTCCCAGTGTGTCTGTAATGTCAGGTTTGTCTCACCCATCCAGTGTGTCTAAAGCCTCTCATGTGTCAAGCCCTATCCCCGAACTACCAGACCCCTCAAGTTTCATTGCCCCTTCTCCTGCCACCCCAGCGTCGTCCACTGTTAGCCAGGCCTCACTGCTTCACACCCCCCGTTTACATCCCTCTACCCCAAGCAGGCACAGTTAAAATTAAAGTTTGTGTAAAAAAAAAAAAAACGTTGTTTTGCCCCCATTTATGTGTGGTTTATTGTGTCTTTCGCTGCCGTCAACACACACCATGCGCCGAACACTTAATTTTTTGGCCACATCATAACTCCAGTAGCAAATAAATGACTGCAGCTTTGTGTGTCTTTAGTATAGAGATATGAGGTGAGCCAAAAAACTAATTCATGTATTATCTCCATAATCTCTTCCTTTAGTCTGTGACTAGTGTTGCAGACTGAAGAGAAAATGGCGGAAATACAATGCAGACCTATACTGAACAGGTCAGGTGTCTAAAACTCATTAGTTAGGACACCTGACCTGGTGAGTAGAGAACTGCCTTGTATAACCTCCATTTTCTCATCTGTGTATGTAATATTCCACACAAAGTGAAGGGATGATGGTGGTCATAAACACGTCATATCTATGCTCACCTGCACATGTGTCAGAAATAGTGAGTTCATGAGGCAGTTATATGTGCATCATGAATTCATTATTTCTGACACCTGACTGGATGAGTATAGATCTGTTTTGTATGACAGTCATTGTCTCTCCAGTCTGTGTCCAATGGATACTGCAGAACAGAATCAGGACGCAATGACGTCCCCAAGCTTAAAGCAACATGGCTGCCGTCACACTAGCAGTATGTGGTCAGTGTTTTATATCAGTATTTGTAAGCCAAAACAAGGAGTGGAGCAATTAGAGGTAACTTTTGATATTAACATAAAAACTAGCACCTCTGCCTTTATCACCCACTCCAGGTTTTGGATTATAAATACTGATATTAAATACAGACAAAATACTGCTAGATTTAGGACAGCCTTGGTTTGTAGAGGAAATACATCGGAGACACGGTCAACACAACCAGAAATAAACTTTATTAATGAGAAATATTATTAACATTTAAGAATATTACTGGTACAGATTAAATTACAACAGGACAGTTATACAACATTGTCCTGCCATGACACACGTCCAATATCAGAATCAAAAAAGGCGGCAAATTGGTCCCGCATGAGACCAACTTTAGCAGTTGACCGCAGCGGGTGATGATGGTAATCGGGCAATGGGTTTGCAACGGGTTCATCCAGTTCAATGTTGGGTCGCTCCTTAGCTATTATGTAATTGTGGAGAACCACACAGGCTTTGACCACCTCGCCGACTGTCTCTATTTTTAGATTAATGGCTGATGCAAGGATGCGCCATTTTGAGACTAGAATGCCAAAGGTGCACTCTACTGTTCTTCGGGCCCTGGTCAGTCTGTAGTTAAAGATCCTTCTAGTGTGGTTCAAGTCTCGACTGGAATATGGCTTCAGTAGGTTTTCACACATCTGAAAGGCCTCATCCCCAACCATAGCAAATGGCATCGGTGGACCTTGAGTGTTGGGGAGCGGTTGTGGCCGTGGAAAATTAAAATTTTTGCCATACACACGGCGGCCCATATCAGAGTTCTTAAAAGTCTGTGAATCGTTGCCACGGCCAAAAGCTCCAATGTCCATGGCGATGAAGTGACAGTCCGCATCGGCAATTGCCATGAGCACAACAGAAAAATATTTTTTGTAATTGAAGTACTCCGATCCTGTTCTGGCTGGTTTGATAATGTGAATGTGCTTTCCATCAACCGCTCCCAAACAGTTTGGGAAGTCACACACACTCCAGAATTTTTCCGCAATTTCAAGCCACATGTCCAAGGTGGGTAGGGGTATAAACTCATCCCAGAGTACATTCCACAAAGCCCGGCAGGTGTCTGCAACTATTCCGGACAGGGTGGATATTCCAAGCCGGTATTGGAAGTGGAGGGATGATAAACTCTCCGGTTGCCAGAAATCTGGAAGAAAATAATTAAAAAAAAATTACAATCTATTCTATTAATGGTGTGGTTATGCTAAAAACAGAAAGGAAAATACACAAAAAATACATGTCAGAAAACCCAAAATTTGGACTGTCATTGGTTTAGATTTGGAACGTACCTTAATGTAACCAGCAGACGTTCCTCGGGTGGTATCGCTCTACGGAGCTGGGTGTCCTGTCTCCGTATGGCTCCGTGGACACGAGCAAGCAAATCCCGGAACGAGTCTTGCGACATCCTTGGATATTCATGGAATTTCTCCGGGTTGGCATTAAGCTCGCCATACAGCGTGTGATAGGCTCCACAGCTCTCACGTAGTTCGATAATGGTGTGTCTCCAAAAACGCCTACGATGTATCCTTCTCCATCTTTCGCTATTTTTGTCTTGCTCCCAAGCAAAAGCACAGGCAAGAAACAGCTTGATGCTTAAATCCAGGTTGAAATAAAAGCTCTCCATGCGAAGATCCATTATGACACAGCATACAGGAGCAAAATCTGAAGATTTCAGCTGTTCAAGGATCTATATATAGAGATCCCATAATACACGCCCTCTGTAGTCACATTGGCGGTGTCTGGTTATCTAGATTTTTCTCCTGTAAAATATGTCACCATGTGCACCAAAAACGCAAACACAGAAAAAAAACGCATATAAACGCGTACAAACGCGGCGTTTTTAAACCGCATGCGTTCCCGTATGCGTCTAAAAAACGCTTTGTTTGTACGCGTTTATATGCGTTTTTTCCAGCACTTGTGGATGCTGATTAAACGCTGCAGATTCTAACGCAAATACGAAACTAGCCTAAGCAATATTTGTTTCTACAACATGTATTGTCCCAGTGGAAAATTATATATTCCTGTTTAAAAATGCTTCGAAGCCTCAAAAATGTCACATTTTCAGTCGTGAAAGGATTAACGGCAGCAGAAACTAGCAAAATGCAGAATTCCATGATAATAAAAGGTTACATCAGGAAAAACGAGCAAACATGTAAGAAGTATTTATGGAAAAAAAGCATAGTAACTCAATGGTTCATTAGGTTGGGGTCATATGCAGCGTAAATGTCTAAATCCCATCCACATGTTGATGGAAAAATACATATTTAAAAAAAATGACATGCAGTGCAGCAGTGGCGTACCTACCATGTAGGCAGGGAATGCCACTGCCCCCAGGTTGTCAGGGGGCCTGCTGCCAAGGGGTGTAATGCACCCATGAACAGCAGGCCCCCTGGATCTACCAAGGTCTGGTACAGTAAGCGCCTGTCACCTACTGGAGTATGGCAAGGATAAATTAATACTCACCGCCTGCTTTCCTCACTCTGCTTTGATGCAGATCCTGAGACGTGAGAGATCACATGATTGCATACATCATTCAAGGTCCTGTATCAAAGAAAAGGAATGCAGCATGTGGCAGCAGGTGGTGAATATTACTTAACCCCCTGCCATGCTCCGGTAGGTGACAGGCACCTACTGGAGCATGGTGTACCCTCTTCCCAGCACTAAGGCTAGTTTCACACTTGCGTTTTGATCTGCAGCGTTTTAAACGCAAACGCATTTGGTGCAAAAACGCTGCGTTTTTAGGCGCATGCGCTTTTGCATGTTTTAACGCAAACGTGGCGTTTCGACGCGTTTACAAGCGTTTATTCCTGCGTTTGCGTTTTTGAAACGCATGATGAGAAGTGTTAGGGGTCGAGTTCCCGCCTCTGCACAGGGGGAATCTCGGGCCATCTCCGCTGCGGTCTCCCATTCCTCTCCTGCCGCAGTTGAGCCTGCTCAGCGGAGACGTCAGTCCAAGCGTCTTGCTCAGTCCCACTCTGTACAAAGAGTTACTGCTGCCTTTCCTGCTTCTGCCATTGAAGTCAGTGCTGGGCAGCGGCGAGCAAACGCTTCTGCGACTAAGTCCTGCTTTTCTCATTCTGAGCATGCCCTGAGCAAGATCTCTCAGTGGAGATCGAGGGTCACATGGTAGGAAGGTCCTATAGCTGCTAGGACTAACTCCTGCTTTTCACACACTGAGCATGCCCAGGGTAAGATCTCTCAGTGGAGATCTAGGGTCACATGCTCAGGTATGGCAGTCTCTCATTGGTCCTTCTAGGAAGGTCTTTTACTTGCTGCAGCTATATAAGGCTCGCATGGCCGCACGGCCATGCGCTAGTATCAATGCATGACATGAGTTTTGCGCCAGTGTGGTCACGCTTGTGTGTATTCAGGGACCCGGCTGAAATAAGCCACTAGAATACCGGCACCTCCGGTGAGGAGATTGTGTGTTTGGTTATAGGGCCCCGGCTGAAATAAGCCACTAGAATACCGGCTCCTCCGGTGAGGAGATTGTATGTTTGCCTCCTGGACTGCGTGACCACAAGCTGCTATCTGCTCAGCAGTTACTGTGTATTCCTGTGGAGTTTAACAGGACACAGTCCTTTCCTTATAGCGACTCTGTGAAGCAACAGAGTTCGCTTCTACCGCCATATTGTGCCGCTGTTTGCCAGCAGCAGGTTCTTTTCCTGCACGGTGGACCCCGGGCTGCGAACGCACCAAATAACATCTCTATATTTACTCGGTGCATTCCGACAGCCCTAACAGTATACTAGCGCCAGGGTCTGGCTGGTAAATGGCGGACGATCAGCGTTTACAGCGGTACATCCAGCAGCTGGAGGGTTGGTTGACGGCTCTCGAGCGCACAACCTCAGCTGTGGATGTTACGGCAGTCGCTGTTCAGGCTGCAAGTGTAGCTGCAGCCAGTTTGTCCTCTGCCACCCCTGCTCCAACTTTATCCCATCTCCCGCTTCCAGACAAGTTTGCTGGTGACATTAAGCTATGTCGGGGATTCGTGAGTCAGTGCTCCATACATCTTGAGCTTCTGGCTGCACGTTTTCCTACGGAACGGGCGAAAGTGGGATTTATTTTATCCCTTTTGTCGGGCAGGGCGTTGGAGTGGGCAACGCCGCTATGGGAGCGCAATGATCGTGTGGCGCAGAGTGCTCCTCTCTTCCTGGACGCTCTGAAACAGGTCTTTTTGGGACCTCGTGTCACCCATGATACCGCGCTCCAATTGTTGGCAACAACACAGGGTTCGTCCATGGTCAGCCAGTTCGCCGTGCAATTCCGGACTCTGGTCTCTGAGCTGGAATGGCCGGATAAAGTCCTTATTCCGGTGTTCTGGAGAGGACTGGCAGACCATGTGAAGGACGCCTTGGCCACCAGGGAGATTCCCGCCACACTGGAGGAGCTTATTTCTATATCTACCCGAATCGACCTCCGTTTTAACGAGCGGAGGTTGGAGCGGGCCCAGTGTAGGCAGAGGTTTCGGCTGGCTCCCACCTTCGCCAGACCTCTGGAATCTTCCGTTCAGGCGTCAGACTCCCATGAGGCCATGGATGTTTCTCGAGCGGGACCTAAGTCTCGGACCGTTCGAGTACCCGTGGTTTGCAGAAATTGCCAACAAGAAGGACATTATGCCAATAAATGTCCACGGCGGTCGAGTAAACGACCGCGTCTAGTAACCCTTGGAGGAGGTTCACTAGACACAGCGGCATTTTCCTCCAAGCTGTCCTTCAAAGGGACAATCATATTAGGCTCTTACTCTCTAACAGTCGAGCTTTGTGTGGATTCTGGAGCTGAGGGGAATTTCATCTCCTCAGCTTTTGCTCTGCGCCATGCTATACCTCTGGTGATGCTCGCCAAACCGGTGACTGTTAGGGTAGTGAATGGGTCGACACTTCCATCTCAGATCACACACCAGACTGTCCCTTTCACGTTAGCGATGTCCCCATCCCACCAGGAGATAATTTCCCTTCTTGTCCTTCCCGAGGGAATGGATGAGATTCTGCTGGGAATACCCTGGCTCCGTTTCCACTCCCCACATATTGAGTTGTCCTCTGGGAGGATATTGGGTTGGAGTGAATCCTGTAAGGGCAGATGTGTGAAAGAGTGCGTTCAGGTTTCCACCACTGAGATACCCGCAAATCTCTCTTCTCTTCCCAAATACTATTGGTCCTATGCAGACGTCTTCTCCAAAAAGGCTGCGGAGACCCTTCCGCCTCACCGCCCCTATGACTGTCCTATAGATCTCTTGCCTGGAGCAGAACCTCCTCGGGGACGTGTCTATCCCCTCTCTCTTCCGGAAACGGAGGCCATGTCCCAATACATCCAGGAGAATTTGGCAAGAGGGTTCATTAGGAAGTCAGTGTCACCAGCAGGGGCAGGGTTCTTCTTCGTGCAGAAGAAGAATGGAGAATTACGTCCTTGCATAGATTACAGGGGTCTTAACGCCATCACCGTTAAGAATAAGTACCCGCTGCCCCTGATTTCTGAGCTTTTTGATAGGCTAAGGGGAGCTAAGGTATTTACCAAATTAGATCTGCCGGGTGCTTATAACCTGATTCGCATCCGTGAGGGGGACGAATGGAAGACGGCATTTAACACCAGAGATGGGCACTATGAGTATCTGGTGATGCCCTTCGGGCTCTGTAATGCCCCAGCCGTTTTCCAAGACTTTGTCAATGACATCTTCCGAGATATGCTTTCCACCTCGGTCGTAGTCTATCTGGATGATATTCTCATCTTTTCTCCAGATATTGACCCCCACCGGAGAGATGTTGGCAGAGTCTTCGACCTCTTACGGGCAAATTCTCTCTATGCAAAGTTGGAGAAGTGTATGTTTGAGCAGGAGTCTTTACCTTTCCTGGGCTATATCATCTCCGCCCAGGGATTGGCTATGGATCCTGCCAAACTACAGGCTGTGATGGACTGGCAAGAACCCCATTCTCTTAAAGCGGTGCAGCGCTTTATGGGGTTCATTAATTATTACCGTCAGTTCATTCCCCACTTCTCAACTTTGGTAGCTCCCTTGGTAGCCCTCACCAAGAAGGGAGCAAATCCAAAATTGTGGTCAGAAGAGGTCTCCAGGGCCTTTTCTTCTATTAAGTCCCGTTTTGCTAGCGCTCCCATCCTACATCGTCCCGATGTTGATAAGCCATTCATAATGGAGGTGGATGCCTCATCCATTGGTGCAGGAGCAGTCCTCTTCCAAAAGGATGCTCAAGGTCGGAAGCATCCTTGCTTCTTCTACTCCAAGACCTTCACACCAGCGGAGAGGAATTATTCCATCGGGGACAGGGAGTTGCTAGCGATGAAGTTGGCTTTCTCGGAGTGGAGACATCTCTTGGAGGGGGCTCGCTTTCCCTTTCAAGTCTTCACGGACCACAAAAATTTGTTATATTTGCAAACAGCCCAGCGGCTAAATTCTCGCCAGGCCAGATGGTCCTTGTTCTTCTCCCGGTTCCACTTCACCCTCCATTATCTCACTGGGGAGAAGAACATTCGTGCTGACGCCCTCTCTCGCTCTGTTGTGTCATCTGAGGAGGAGGAAGGGGAGCCTCGGCTTATTGTCCCTTCTGAGAGCCTGAGAACCGTAGCTCCGGTTTCGCTAGAGTCTGTGCCTCCGGGCAAGACTTTTGTACCCATTAATTTGCGACCGGAGGTTCTCTCTTGGGCTCATTCGTCCAGGGTGGGTGGACACTTTGGGACAAAAAGGACATCTGAGCTACTGGCGAGGTCGTACTGGTGGCCACATATGGTTCGTGATGTCAGAGATTACATTCAGGCGTGTGTCTCCTGTGCCAAAAATAAATCTCCTCGACAACGGCCAGCAGGGTTACTCTATCCCTTGCCGGTGGCAGACAGGCCCTGGGAGATGGTCGGGATGGACTTTGTGGTGGGTTTGCCCAAGTCTCGTGGCTGTACCATCATTTGGGTTGTCACCGATCACTTTTCTAAAATGGTGCATTTGGTCCCGCTTCCACGGTTACCTTCTGCACGGGCCTTGGCAGCGTTGTTCATAAAACACATCTTCCGCCTACACGGTATGCCAGACAAAATTGTCAGTGACCGGGGTCCCCAGTTTGCGTCTCGGTTCTGGAGAGAGCTTTGTCGTCTTCTCAGCATTGAGTTAAATCTCTCTTCCGCATATCATCCCGAGACGAATGGGTTGGTAGAGAGGGACATTTTGTCTCAGCCAGGCAGGATGACTGGGCATCCTTGCTATCTTGGGCAGAGTTTGCGCTGAACAACGCCGTGGCCGACTCCACTGGACAAACCCCATTTCTCCTTAACTATGGTCAGCATCCGCGGGTACCTGTGCCTATGCCCGTGTCTTCCGCCGACTCCAGGGTGGCAGACTGGGCTGTGGAGGCACGGGATATTTGGGACCGCACTCAGGATGCCATTCGGGCCTCCAAGGAGAGAATGAGGTCCTCCGCCGATGCACATCGGCGCCCCGCTCTGACCTTTGCTCCTGGCGACTTGGTGTGGCTCTCCGCCCGTAACATCAGGCTGCGAGTGGAGTCCACTAAGTTTGCACCTCGCTACTTGGGTCCTTTTAAGGTCCTCGAACAGGTTAATCCTGTGGTCTATTGTTTAGCCCTTCCGCCACGCCTGGGTATCACCGACACCTTTCATGTGTCCCTCTTGAAACCCGTATACATGTCCCGGTTTTCCGAGTCATCTGCTGGGACATCGGGTTCGTCTACGGACGATTACGAGGTGAATGCTATTTTGGGGTGCAAGGTGGTACGTGGTAAAAAATTTTATTTGGTGGACTGGAAGGGTTATGGTCCTGAGGACAGGTCCTGGGAGCCTGCTGAGCACATTCAGGCTCCGCAGCTCATTGCTGCCTTTGAGCGTAGCGAGGTCCAAGGAGGGGGGGGGCCCTAGGAGGGGGTGTAATGTTAGGGGTTGAGTTCCCGCCTCTGCTCAGGGGGAATCTCGGGCCATCTCCGCTGCGGTCTCCCATTCCTCTCCTGCCGCAGTTGAGCCTGCTTAGCGGAGACGTCAGTCCAAGCGTCTTGCTCAGTCCCACTCTGTACAAAGAGTTACTGTTGCCTTTCCTGCTTCTGCCATTGAAGTCAGTGCTGGGCAGCGGCGAGCAAACGCTTCTGCGACTAAGTCCTGCTTTTCTCATTCTGAGCATGCCCTGAGCAAGATCTCTCAGTGGAGATCGAGGGTCACATGGTAGGAAGGTCCTATAGCTGCTAGGACTAACTCCTGCTTTTCACACACTGAGCATGCCCAGGGTAAGATCTCTCAGTGGAGATCTAGGGTCACATGCTCAGGTATGGCAGTCTCTCATTGGTCCTTCTAGGAAGGTCTTTTACTTGCTGCAGCTATATAAGGCTCGCATGGCCGCACGGCCATGCGCTAGTATCAATGCATGACATGAGTTTTGCGCCAGTGTGGTCACGCTTGTGTGTATTCAGGGACCCGGCTGAAATAAGCCACTAGAATACCGGCACCTCCGGTGAGGAGATTGTGTGTTTGGTTATAGGGCCCCGGCTGAAATAAGCCACTAGAATACCGGCTCCTCCGGTGAGGAGATTGTATGTTTGCCTCCTGGACTGCGTGACCACAAGCTGCTATCTGCTCAGCAGTTACTGTGTATTCCTGTGGAGTTTAACAGGACACAGTCCTTTCCTTATAGCGACTCTGTGAAGCAACAGAGTTCGCTTCTACCGCCATATTGTGCCGCTGTTTGCCAGCAGCAGGTTCTTTTCCTGCACGGTGGACCCCGGGCTGCGAACGCACCAAATAACATCTCTATATTTACTCGGTGCATTCCGACAGCCCTAACAAGAAGTCTGTGACAGCTGCCAATCATCAAAATCAACTAGAAAACCCACTATAAACAGAAATACCTAGGGTTAGGGTTGGGGTTAGGATCCCTAGTATCCCTAGGGATCCTAACCCTAACCTTAACCCTAAAACACAAACTCTAACCCTAACCCAAACTCAAACCCTAACCCTAACACATACTCTGACAAACTCTAACACAAACTCTAACCCTAACCCTAAAACACAAACTCTAACCCTAACCCTAAAACACAAACTCTAACCCTAAAACACAAACTCTAACCCTAACCCTAACCCTAACCCAAACTCTAACCCTAACCCTAACACAAACTCTAACAAACTCTAACACAAACTCTAACCCTAACCCTAACCCTAAAAGAAAAACTCCAACCCTAACCCTAAAACACAAACTCTAACCCTAACCATAACCCTAACCCAAACTCTAACCCTAACACAAACTCTAACAAACTCTAACATAAACTCTAACCCTAACCCTAACCCTAAAACACAAACTCTAACCCTAACCCTAAAACACAAACTCTAACCCTAACCCTAACCCAAACTCTAACCCTAACCCTAATACAAACTCTAACAAACTCTAACACAAACTCTAACCCTAACTTTAACCCTAAAACACAAACTCTAACCCTAACCCTAAAACACAAACTCTAACCCTAACCCTAAAACACAAACTCTAACCCTAACCCTAACCCAAACTCTAACCCTAACACAAACTCTAACAAACTCTAACACAAACTCTAACCCTAACCCTAACACACAAACTCTAACCCTAACCCTAAAACACAAACTCTAACCCTAACCCTAACCCAAACTCTAACCCAAACTCTAACACAAACTCTAGCACAAACCCTAACCCTAACACAAACTCTAACCCAAACTCTAACACCAACTCTAACACAAACCCTAACACAAACTCTAACCCTAACCCTAACCCTAATGCAAATTCTAACCCAAACTCTAACACAAACCCTAACACAAACCCTAACACAAACTCTAACACAAACTCTAACACAAACCCTAACCCAAACTCTAACCCTAACCCTAACCCTAGCCCTAACCCTAACCCTAGGGATCCTAACCCTAAGCCTAACCCTAGGGATCCTAACCCTAACCCTAAGGGTTAGGGTTAGGGTTTGTGTTAGAGTTTGTGTTAGAGTTTGGGTTAGGGTTTGTGTTAGGGTTTGTGTTAGGGTTAGGGTTAGGGTTTGTGTTAGATTTTGTGTTAGAGTTTGGGTTAGAGTTTGTGTTAGGGTTAGGGTTTGTGTTAGAGTTTGTGTTAGAGTTTGTGATAGGGTTTATGTTAGAGTTTGTGTTAGAGTTTGGGTTAGAGTTTGGGTTAGGGTTAGGGTTTGTGTTAGGGTTTGGGTTAGAGTTTGGGTTAGGGTTTGTGTTAGGGTTAGGGTTAGAGTCAGAGTTTGGGTTAGGGTTAGGGTGTTTTCTTGTGTTTTTCTATAAAAACGCATGCTTTAAAAGCGCATGCAAACGCATGTGCTTAAAAACGCATGCATTTACATAGACATCAATCCTTTTTTTGCCACGAAAAAACGCATGCGTTTTTTTGCGAAAAAAAAACGCCGCAAAAATTACTACATGTTGCATTTCTGCAACACAACGCATGCAGAGAAAAAACGCATGCGTTGCAAAAACGCATCAAAACGCATGCAGAAAACGCATGCATTTTTAATGTTAAATATAGGGAAAAAACGCATGCGTTTTTTTGCATTTTTTATCGCAAAAACGCAAAAAAAAAACGCAAATGTGAAACCAGCCTAATTCAGCATTGGAACTTCATTTCAGGCTGTTGGCAGGAGGTGTGGCTAAAGGAGTAGGGCATCGCAGAGGAAGGGGGGCCCAGGCCCCTTCAAAACATTGCTATGGGGCCTGTTATGATATGGTGGTCTAGGAGCAACATGGAACGAGCTCTGAAGGAAGTGGTAACTGTACTGACCGCAGTCCCTAAGCTCAACACAACACTAGAAGTAGCCGTGGAATGCTCCTAACTCTCCCTAGGCATCTCGTCACAGCCTAAGAGCTAACTACCCCTAAATAAAGAAGCAGGAAAGCTATCTTGCCTCAGAGAAAATCCCCAAAGGATAGATTAGCCCCCCACAAATAATGACTGTGAGTGGAGAGGGAAAAAACATACACAGAATGAAACCAGGATGAGCACAGGAGGCCAGTCTAGCTAAATAGATAGGACAGGATGGAATACTGTGCGGTCAGTATAAAACACTACAAAAATCCACGCAGAGTTTACAAAAAATCTCCACACCTGACTAAAGGTGTGGAGGGCAAATCTGCCTCCCAGAGCTTCCAGCAAGACAGAATTAATTCACACTGATAAGCTGGACAAACATAGAAAGCACAGAATGGATAAGTCCACAATCTATGGACAGAAAAGAGCAAGCAAAAACTTAGCTTTGCTGAACTGGTCAGGATAACAGGGAACTCCAAAGAGATGTGAATCCAACCAGGAACCATTTACAAGTGGCACTGGCTGAAGAAAGAGCCAGGCCTAAATAGCCGAGCAGAAGAGACGATAAGTGGAGGCAGCTGATGACAGCTAACTCCAAGGAGCAGCCTGTTATGACCTGGTGGTCAGGACAATAAAGGACCTGGTGGTTAAGAGCACACGGAATGACCTGATAGTTGCTGATAATAAAGGACGAGCTCTGGGACGTGGGAACTCTTCTGACCGCAATCCCTAATCCTATCAAACACACTAGAAATAGCCGTGGATTGCTCCTAACGCTCCCTATGCAACTCGGCACAGCCTAAGAAACTAGCTAGCCCTGAAGATAGAAAAATAAAGCCTACCTTGCCTCAGAGAAATTCCCCAAAGGAAAAGGCAGCCCCCCACATATAATGACTGTGAGTAAAGATGAAAATACAAACACAGAGATGAAATAGATTTAGCAAAGTGAGGCCCGACTTACTGAACAGACCGAGGATAGGAAAGGTTGCTTTGCGGTCAGCACAAAAACCTACAAAAAGACCACGCAAAGGGCGCAAAAAGACCCTCCGCACCGACTCACGGTGCGGAGGCGCTCCCTCTGCGTCCCAGAGCTTCCAGCAAGCAAGACAACAATAAAAATAGCAAGCTGGACAGAAAAATAGCAAACCAAAGAAATACAAGCAGGAACTTAGCTTCTGCTGGGAAGACAGGTCACAAGAACGATCCAGGAGTGAACTAGACCAATACTGGAACATTGACAGGTGGCATGGAGCAAAGATCTAAGTGGAGTTAAATAGAGCAGCCAGCTAACGAATTAACCTCGTCACCTGTGGAAGGAAACTCAGAAACACCCATCAGAGGAAGTCCATGGACAGAACCAGCCGAAGTACCATTCATGACCACAGGAGGGAGCCCGACAACAGAATTCACAACAGCAGCCATACCACTAGAAACCACAAAAGGGAGCCCAAGAGCAGAACTCACAAAAGTGCCACTTACAACCACCGGAGGGAGCCCAAGAGCAGAATTCACAACAGGGGCCAGAGCCAAGCTAATTTTGTCACTGCATGTGAATGTATGCTGCCATTATGCAAAGAAGATTCCAGCCATTCAGACAAGGGTTTAAAATCCTGCACTAAAACCTGCAACTAAATCCATACAGCTAAATAGAGATTTTGGTGTAGAATTATCTACACCAGAATAGCTATAGATCTACAGTTGTGAACAATCCACAGAGGTTAGGAGACATGTTAATGAATTATAGAATCATAGAATCATAGAATTTTAGAGCTGGAAGGGACCTCCTGGGTCATCTGGTCCAGCCCCCTGCTCAAAGCAAGATTCACTAAATCATCCCAGACAGGTGTCTGTCCAGCCTTTGTTTGAAGACTTCAATTGAAGGAGAACTCACCACCTCTTGTGGCAGCCTGTTCCACTCATTGATCATCCTTACTGTCAAAAAGTTTTTTCTAATATCTAATCTGTGTCTCATCCCATTCAGTTCCATCCCATTGCTTCCAGTCTTTCCTTGTGCAAATGAGAATAAAGAGGATTCTTCTACAATGTGACAGCCCTTGAGCCCTTGAGATATTTGTAGACAGCTATGAAGTCTCCTCTATCTTCTTTTTTGCAGACCCGGCACCATCCTGGTCGCTCTTCTCTGAACTTGCTCCAGTTTGTTGATGTCTTTTTTAAAAAGTGGAGCCCAAAACTGGACACAGTATTCCAGATGAGGTCTGACCAAAGAGGAGTAGAATCTTTTGACCCTTTCACCCCGGCAGGCGCCGGGCCTCTCTGACCTTTCCCAGCGCCTGCACACTGCAGTACTTTGCTCTGCCCTCAAAACCCCATAGGGGTGGAGCCGCATATTCATTACTGTAATCGGCGGCCCCACGTTAACCCATACAGGAGAAGATGCGGCCAGAACAGGAAGCAGCGACAGCCAACGAGGGAGCATGGTGAGTATTTTCAGAACAGCGGGGGGGGGGGGGACGCACAGGGGATGGGAGGGCGGGGGGCACATAGATCTTTGTTTTAAACACTATTATTCATATCTTCTCTGCAGCAAACGCTGCTGCAGGGAAGATATGAATCGCAGCTTCAGCACCAGATGCTGGTACGTGTGGTACCCAGCATGGTGCGTGTGGTACCCAGTGGGCTCACGGGCGGCACACGTGTGCCGCACGTGCCACACTGATGTGCCACAGAAACGTAGAGGCACACGGACATGGATAATTCCGGTACCGATTTTTTTCCGGCACTGGAATTATCTGGACGTGTGAAACCGGCCTAAATCAGGCCTCATTCACACTACATTTTTTTAATCTGTTTATTTTTTCGTGTTATGTTTTTGTAACACAAAAATGTTTTAGAAAAGTTTTGAAAATATCTTGTTAAATTTGCGTGCAAAATGCTCTGACACTATAATGCAATCAGTTGTGAGATTAACAGATGGAAACAGTTGATTTAACATGTCCCAAAAGTGCAGCACTCTGTACAGTACTTTTGTGGCATGTGGATTGCTGGCGGACGGGAATTCGTGAACCACAAGGACAAACTGGCAAAACATCCATTTTTCGTTTTTGCGTTTTCGTTTTTCCCTCCACTTCTTCCCAGAGCCTTAACTTTTTTATTTTTTTGTCAATATGGTCATGTAAAGGCTTATTTTTTGGGGGACAAGTTGTACTTTTTAAAGACACCATTGGTTTTACCATGTCTTGTACTAGAAAATGGGAAAAAAATCCAAGTGCGGTGAAATTGCGAAAAAAGTGCAATCCCACACTTGTTTTTTGATTGGCTTTTTTGCTAGCTTCACTAAATGCAAAAACTAACCTGATATTATGATTCTCCAGGTCACTACGAGTTCATAGACACCTAGGTTATTTTTTATCTAAGTGGTGAAAAAAAATTCAAAACTTTCCTTAAAAAAAAAAAAGTGCCACTTGCCAATACCCGTAGCGTTTCCATTTTTCGTGATCTTGGGTCGGCTAAGGGCTTATTTTTTGCATGCCGAGCTGGTGTTTTTAATGATACCACTTTTGTGCAGATATGTTCTTTTGATCGCCCATTATTGCCTTTTAATGCAATGTCGCGGCGACCAAAAAAACTTAATTCTGGCGTTTTGAATTTTTTTCTCGCTACGCCGTTTAGCTATCAGATTAATGCTTTTTTATTGATAGATCGGGCAATTCTGATCGTGGCGATACCAAATATGTGTAGGTTTGATATTTTGTATTGTCTCCTAGCGAAAAGCCCAACATATGATCACTGAGTGATCCCTTCAACTATAGCTATATAAACCAATAGAGAACAACAGAAGGTACATATAGTGTTACCAATATATAAATTTATTAAATACCCATATTTCAAATATATATACAACAATATGAAAAAGCTATAACATACAAACATATAAACATGACAATACCCTATACCTAGGGGAGGAAATAGGATCGACTTTGTACTATAGAAAAACCGATGGGGCCACGTAACCACCCACCACCCAATACAAAACACCACGTCTGTGGGTAGAGCAAATTAGCAGAGAAATACAATTATAACTTCCAGGGACTACATACTGTTATCAATAGGTATTGTGGCACATCAACATATATTAGCTGGGACCCACACACAATGTAGTGCATCAGAAAATAACAATGTCCACAAGGGACAGGTGTGGGTAAACCTAGCTAACAGTCCTGTACCATCCACATAGGATACCACCAAAAAATACAAAACCAGTCCCTAGGAGAAGCTCACCCTAAGATATAGTCAGAACTACTCCCTAGTAGTAGAATAGTAATGGTGCCTCCAAATGGTAATATAAAATGGCTATAGAGGATACCATAACAAGCTCAGCATATATCTGCAGCCATGGTGAAGTATGGGTGATAGTGGTGGTCCCGTAGCGCACCTCGACGCGTGTTTCACTGCCCCTGCAGTTTCCTCCTGACGAAACCATCGTGTCTTTGTGCGACGCAGAAAAGGTGAACGGATGGACTCTTCATGCCTGGTTCCCACCGTGAAGCATGGAGGAGGAGGTGTGATGGTGTGGGGGTGCTTTGCTGGTGACACTGTTGGGGATTTATTCAAAATTAAAGGCATACTGAACCAGCATGGCTACCACAGCATCTTGCAGCGGCATGCTATTCCATCTGGTTTGCATTTAGTTGGACCATCATTTATTTTTAAACAGGACAATGACCCTAAACACACCTCCAGGTTGTGTAAGGGCTATTTGACCAAGAAGGAGAGTGATGGGGTGCTACGCCAGATGACCTGGCCTCCACAGTCACCAGACCTGAACCCAATTGAGATGGTTTGGGGTGAGCTGGACCGCAGAGTGAAAGCAAACGGGCCAACAAGTGCTAAGCATCTCTGGGAACTCCTTCAAGATTGTTGGAAGACCATTCCCGGTGACTACCTCTTGAAGCTCATCAAGAGAATGCCAAGAGTGTGCAAAGCAGTCATCAAAGCAAGAGGTGGCTACTTTCAAGAACCTACTATATAAGACATATTTTCAGTTGTTTCACACTTTTTTTAAGTATATAATTCCACGTGTTAATTCATAGTTTTGATGCCTTTAGTGTGAATGTAGTTTTCATAGTCATGAAAATACAGAAAAATATTTAAATGAGAAGGTGTGTCCAAACTTTTGGTCTGTACTGTACAAGTTCAAATAACCCTCCTTTTGCCCCATTCAAAATAAAACAATATAAAAAAATCAAGCATACACATATTAGGTATTGCCGCGTTCAGAATCGCCCGATCTATCTAATAATGGGAGATCAAAATAAGTATCTGCACTAAAAAGGTATCATTAAAAAAATCAGCTCGGCCCGCAAAAAATAAGCCCTCACACAACCAAAGATCACAAAAACTGGAGACGCTATGAGTATCGGAAAATGGCGCAATTTTTTTTTTTTTAGCAAAGTTTGGAATTTTTTTCACCACTTAGATAAAAATGAACCTAGACATAAATGTGCAAAAATTTCTACATTTCTGTTTTTTTCAGTCAAGGTGGAGTGCAGAGTGTACATTAATGAGAAAAAAATGAACCTTTTTGAATTTACCAAATAACTGCAATGAAACAAAGAGTGAAAAATGTAAAGGGATATGAATACTTTCCGTACCCACTGTAGATGTACAGACAACTACCAATGTTGGCAGAATGCTCACATTCAATGGCACTGGCTGGGATAGACTTACCATAAAACTGAGGTAAAAAAATCCAGTGTGTGACACCGCTGTAATTAATGTTTCTGTCCTTTTATTATCTTACTCACAGAATAGAATGCATAAGCTAAGATATATTCCATTTAAATAAATCTTAGACTGATTGAGACTGTAATTCCTCTGAAAATGCTTGTCAAAATGGCAGATTAACCCTAATTATGAAATGACCATTTTATAAGTCCAGCTTTAGAGCTCATGCAAACTAAATTACCCACATATGTCAGATCTGCTGCTGAAAGTGCGGGCACTGTGTTGCCGCTTTTGGCGCTCTCACCCTGCTACTGCTCACCTGTCTGCGCTGCAGCATCACTTCTGCCTTCCACCTCACCGCCTCATATGCTGTGGAACTACACCTTGCATATGCTGGAGAGACTGTGCGAGGAGCAACAACAAGCAATAGTGGAGTTTCAGCTGCAGCACGCACCACTAATAAGTAGACCTCCATGTGGGACGTGTGTGCCATGTTGCGTTGCTTTGGAATACTCCACCAAGATGGCTAGCGCTGATAATGCCATCATGATCGTTACTGTACCACCTATTTGCCTGCTGGAATAAATACTTCATGTGATGATGAAAGAGTTGGTGGCACAGGAAGAACAGGGACCATTCAAACCGTTGTCAGGCCTGATGTCCACACATGGCTCGGAGGGTGGGTTTCTGTACCATCTGCTGCTGGATACACAACTGTCCAGCTAGGGGTCATTTTTTTAGGAGGAGGGCGAATCATGTTCATAACGTGGTGGCACTCAAAGCAGCTGATGGAAAACCCTGGAGTGTGGCTAGGGGAATAAAGAAGACCCAGACAATACATCTCTCATTGAGGACAGCTTGTTGTTGCCTCTGGGCAGCCTGGCACACTTGAGCCATTACATGTTGCTGTGCCTGCACAACGACCGCCGAGTTGCCGGAATAAATGGCTTCACCCAACCACTAACCATGAGTGGAGAAAAAGTTTTGGTGTTATCATTCATAATCTCTGAAAAAAGGCCAAGAAAGCAAAAATTTTGCCTGGGTAAGTAAAATTTTGAGCACAACGGTTTATTTGCCCCTGTGACTTTATTCTATAAAAAAATAAATTTCTTGAGCACTTCAATCCCATTATTCTTTATATAAATACATTTATAAGTAATATTGCGAGAATAGAAAAACATGTTAAAACTCTATGATCAAGAAAGCTAAATACTTGAATTTTTATATTACAGCTTATGGCACATCAATAATATGTGAGGAAAAAAAATGTATTATTAGCTAATCATTGAGTTGGGAATAGAATTTGCTTCTTATTCCAAATTCAGTTTGAACAGCTGTACTCTGAGCAACAGTTCTTGTCACAAAATGTGCAGCCAGTTCTATATTATGTCTCATTTTACAAAGAAATGAACATTAATGCAAGCAACGGCTTTGAGATGATTGTATATAAATAAATGGTATAATGCTTATCGGGTACCTAAATGAGGTTATTATGTAATTCTTTTACCACTAATAACAGTACCACATGCAGTAAGCTTTTAGATGCAGATTGCCATTAACGGATTTGGTTTGATCACCCTGCTGAATAAACAATGGTTTGTACCTGAGAAATACAGTCCAACAATACAACAAACCTTAAGCTGTATGCACATTTTTATTGAAAGCTCTGTAGGGATGTAAAGGTGTGGAAGAAGGATATGCACTCCTCCTGAAGATTTGCTGTAAAATATTTATTTAATTGTGATGCAATTATTGGTTTTAAAAGTATTTTTACTTGTTTAGTGCTCTGCAGCAAATAGCCTACAGAAGCATCTCTACTGGTCACAGAAGGTGAAAAAAGTGTCAGAGAACCTCCAAAAGCAGATGAGTGGAAGCATGTGACCAAAAGAAGCAAGAAGACCATGGAGAAATCACCAACCACACAACTGAAGAACCGATATCAAATCTTTGTAGAGGATGAAGATGGCACACCTAAGAATGAAGCAATACCAGCAAGCAAAAAAGAAAAGGGCACACAGCAACAAGTGACAGCAAAAAGTACAGCCAAGAAGCAACGAAGAGTGGTGGTGGTGGGAGACTCACTACTGAGAGGCACAGAAGCAGCCATCTGCAGACCGGACATAACTGCAAGAGAAGTATGCTGCCTTCCAGGTGCGATGATCAAGGATGTGACCGATAGGATACCAAAGCTCTTCAGCTCCAAGGACGTCCACCCATTTCTTCTGATACATGTTGGCACCAATGACACGGCAAGGAAGGACCTACCGACAATCTGCAAGGACTTTGAAGAGTTGGGGAAGAAAGTAAAGGAACTGGATGCACAGGTAGTTTTTTCTTCTATCCTTCCAGTAGACGGGCATGGCACCAGGAGATGGAACAGGATCCTTGATGCAAACAACTGGCTAAGACGATGGTGCAGACAACAAGGATTTGGATTCCTGGACCACGGTGTGAATTACTGGTATGATGGACTCCTCGCCAGAAACGGACTACACCTCAACAAACCTGGGAAACACACATTCGCCAGAAGACTCGCTACACTCATCAGGAGGGCGTTAAACTAGAAGAAGAGGGGACGGGAAGAAAAACATTAGACTCGAACAAAGACGACCCAGGAAAACATACTCTGAAGGGAGGTAAGAACATTTCTAAAACAATCCACAGTGAGGAGATTGGAACAAAACAAAATCCTCTAAACTGCATGCTCGCAAACGCCAGAAGCCTGACAAACAAGATGGAAGAACTAGAAGCAGAAATATCTACAGGTAACTTTGACATAGTGGGAATAACCGAGACATGGTTAGATGAAAGCTATGACTGGGCAGTTAACTTACAGGGTTACAGTCTGTTTAGAAAGGATCGTAAAAATCGGAGAGGAGGAGGGGTTTGTCTCTATGTAAAGTCTTGTCTAAAGTCCACTTTAAGGGAGGATATTAGCGAAGGGAATGAGGATGTCGAGTCCATATGGGTTGAAATTCATGGAGGGAAAAATGGTAACAAAATTCTCATTGGGGTCTGTTACAAACCCCCAAATATAACAGAAAGCATGGAAAGTCTACTTCTAAAGCAGATAGATGAAGCTGCAACCCATAATGAGGTCCTGGTTATGGGGGACTTTAACTACCCGGATATTAACTGGGAAACAGAAACCTGTGAAACCCATAAAGGCAACAGGTTTCTGCTAATAACCAAGAAAAATTATCTTTCACAATTGGTGCAGAATCCAACCAGAGGAGCAGCACTTTTAGACCTAATACTATCTAATAGACCTGACAGAATAACAAATCTGCAGGTGGTCGGGCATTTAGGAAATAGCGACCACAATATTGTGCAGTTTCACCTGTCTTTCACTAGGGGGACTTGTCAGGGAGTCACAAAAACATTGAACTTTAGGAAGGCAAAGTTTGAACAGCTTAGAGATGCCCTTAATCTGGTAGACTGGGACAATATCCTCAGAAATAAGAATACAGATAATAAATGGGAAATGTTTAAGAACATCCTAAATAGGCAGTGTAAGCGGTTTATACCTTGTGGGAATAAAAGGACTAGAAATAGGAAAAACCCAATGTGGCTAAACAAAGAAGTAAGACAGGCAATTAACAGTAAAAAGAAAGCATTTGCACTACTAAAGCAGGATGGCACCATTGAAGCTCTAAAAAACTATAGGGAGAAAAATACTTTATCTAAAAAACTAATTAAAGCTGCCAAAAAGGAAACAGAGAAGCACATTGCTAAGGAGAGTAAAACTAATCCCAAACTGTTCTTCAACTATATCAATAGTAAAAGAATAAAAACTGAAAATGTAGGCCCCTTAAAAAATAGTGAGGAAAGAATGGTTGTAGATGACGAGGAAAAAGCTAACATATTAAACACCTTCTTCTCCACGGTATTCACGGTGGAAAATGAAATGCTAGGTGAAATCCCAAGAAACAATGAAAACCCTATATTAAGGGTCACCAATCTAACCCAAGAAGAGGTGCGAAACCGGCTAAATAAGATTAAAATAGATAAATCTCCGGGTCCGGATGGCATACACCCACGAGTACTAAGAGAACTAAGTAATGTAATAGATAAACCATTATTTCTTATTTTTAGTGACTCTATAGCGACAGGGTCTGTTCCGCAGGACTGGCGCATAGCAAATGTGGTGCCAATATTCAAAAAGGGCTCTAAAAGTGAACCTGGAAATTATAGGCCAGTAAGTCTAACCTCTATTGTTGGTAAAATATTTGAAGGGTTTCTGAGGGATGTTATTCTGGATTATCTCAATGAGAATAACTGTTTAACTCCACATCAGCATGGGTTTATGAGAAATCGCTCCTGTCAAACCAATCTAATCAGTTTTTATGAAGAGGTAAGCTATAGGCTGGACCACGGTGAGTCATTGGACGTGGTATATCTCGATTTTTCCAAAGCGTTTGATACCGTGCCGCACAAGAGGTTGGTACACAAAATGAGAATGCTTGGTCTGGGGGAAAATGTGTGTAAATGGGTTAGTAACTGGCTTAGTGATAGAAAGCAGAGGGTGGTTATAAATGGTATAGTCTCTAACTGGGTCGCTGTGACCAGTGGGGTACCGCAGGGGTCAGTATTGGGACCTGTTCTCTTCAACATATTCATTAATGATCTGGTAGAAGGTTTACACAGTAAAATATCGATATTTGCAGATGATACAAAACTATGTAAAGCAGTTAATACAAGAGAAGATAGTATTCTGCTACAGATGGACCTGGATAAGTTGGAAACTTGGGCTGAAAGGTGGCAGATGAGGTTTAACAATGATAAATGTAAGGTTATACACATGGGAAGAGGGAATCAATATCACCATTACACACTGAACGGGAAACCACTGGGTAAATCTGACAGGGAGAAGGACTTGGGGATCCTAGTTAATGATAAACTTACCTGGAGCAGCCAGTGCCAGGCAGCAGCTGCCAAGGCAAACAGGATCATGGGGTGCATTAAAAGAGGTCTGGATACACATGATGAGAGCATTATACTGCCTCTGTACAAATCCCTAGTTAGACCGCACATGGAGTACTGTGTCCAGTTTTGGGCACCGGTGCTCAGGAAGGATATAATGGAACTAGAGAGAGTACAAAGGAGGGCAACAAAATTAATAAAGGGGATGGGAGAACTACAATACCCAGATAGATTAGCGAAATTAGGATTATTTAGTCTAGAAAAAAGACGACTGAGGGGCGATCTAATAACCATGTATAAGTATATAAGGGGACAATACAAATATCTCGCTGAGGATCTGTTTATACCAAGGAAGGTGACGGGCACAAGGGGGCATTCTTTGCGTCTGGAGGAGAGAAGGTTTTTCCACCAACATAGAAGAGGATTCTTTACTGTTAGGGCAGTGAGAATCTGGAATTGCTTGCCTGAGGAGGTGGTGATGGCGAACTCAGTCGAGGGGTTCAAGAGAGGCCTGGATGTCTTCCTGGAGCAGAACAATATTGTATCATACAATTATTAGGTTCTGTAGAAGGACGTAGATCTGGGTATTTATTATGATGGAATATAGGCTGAACTGGATGGACAAATGTCTTTTTTCGGCCTTACTAACTATGTTACTATGTTACTATGTAATTACTGTCAGCCCAAATTGGGAGGAATTGCATGGGCATTTTCAGGAAGCTAGTTCCTGGTTACTCAGTTAATTATTGAGTAGATTATTAAGAAATATGAGGTACTGTTGATCAGTGGGCCACAAGTGGGAAGTGTGCAGGTAATAAGAATCAAAGATCAAAGTTCAGAACCCTGCCTATAGAAGACGGCTACCATCTGCAAGGCCAGAGTGTGGAGATAGAAAGAAAGTCACTGCTACACATGTTGACCCTTGTGACTATTGTTCTAAGAAATGTTCTTCACATTCAGCGAGTAGGTGCTGTAACATAAACAGAGCTGATGGAGGTGTGATTCCCGTCAGCAGATAGCAAGTGAGTGAGCTACAGGGCAATACCTCAATCAGGTCTTGGAGGGCTAAGTAGTATCTTACTCAAACCAGGAAGGAGCACGGAGTACTGCACCATAGTGGTGGATACTGTTAGTGGGAGAATAAAGATTATGTCACACTGTACTGAACATTTTATGATGCTGTTTCCTATGAAGCCAAGATATGTGCATCTACCTTTTGCAGAAGAAATGTTCAAACAGCATACATGCCTTTTAGCAAGTGTTCATTCCACACTGCATGAGTTTTCAGCCTGAAGGACAGGACTATAAGGTCACGGGTTTCTTTTCATGTACATACTCCAACGTGGTGTACATGATACAATGTACGAGGTGCCCTGGAGGTTTCTATATTGGGGAAACCATGCAAAAACTACAAACTAGGATGAACTTACACAGACACACAAGCAAGAATAAAATGGACACACCTGTGGGAAACCATTTCTCTGGAACTGGACATTGTATGACATATTTAAAAGTCATATTGCACGACTCATTAAAGGGTTGATTGTGACTTGTAGGATCGCTACTTCAAACAGGTGGTGCTATAGAGTTTAAGTCCTCTTTTTCTCTGAAGAGGCAATTTGCATATTATTTTTCCCAGAGGAGCATTGCACGGCGAATAAGCCTCCTTACCTTGACAAGCCAGAGATGGTATGTCAATCTCCATAAAGAGAAATGTTACCCCTTAGACCCCATTCCATAGCCTCTCATCTAGCCAAATTTGTTCTCATGCTTCACACTCACGAGGGCCAAAAGCCCGAAACACCGTGTCTGCGAATTGAGATACTGATTTGGCTTTTATCCTAAGTCATATTGCACGACTCATTAAAGGGTTGATTCATAGTGAATGCTTTCCTGAAACGGAAAGTACTTGCAAGCAGCATAATACAAAGAATAGCAGGTTTACCCAGAATCCTTTGCAGTAGGCGGAGCTATGCAAAAAAGGGTTGATTGTAACTTGTAGGATCGCTACTTCCAACAGGTGGCGCAATAGAGTTTAAGTCCTCTTTTTCTCTGAAGAGGTGATTTGCAAATAATACTAAAAGGTCATTTTACGGGTGACAGAGAAAGAAAAATTTGGGAATTCAAACTGATAAAGATGATCAATTCTTTGACACTAGGACGCAATTTAACACCTGGATTTATGAGTCACTACATGGATACAATTCACACCTCCACCAGATGGACTCCAGATAAATAAGAAGTACATTCCCACCACCTCTCCATTTGTAACAAAATGCCTAATTTGATTCCCTTGGCTTATCTTTAGGAGGCATCACCCCTCCCAACTCATGAACAAATATCCTACTGTAGTATCATTTAAATGTTGTGCCTTTTTCTTATTAATCTATTTGTAATTAAGCCTGAAGAAGGATCCTCTGTGCTCTGAAAGCTTGCAAACATTATTTTCTGGCTAGCTAACAAAGGTATCACTCTGAGAGTACTCTTGTCATCATTGGGCAGAAAGGTATTCACATAGATTTTTCTGGCTAACATGCTACCACAATATAATTTGTTATTGTACATCAAAACTGAAGGAGAAAGGTGGAATGGAATTCCCTGCATAAACTAAGTCTTTCTTTGAATGGCCACTAGTTTTTGAGGGAACTCATTAAATTACCAAAAATGAACAGTTTTAACTTTGACTCCAGGACAAATTTCTCTACAGATGGTTTTAGCACTATCTGTCGAGGTTCCTCTTTCTTTTGGTGTTCAGCTGTAGGGCAAGTAAATGGGCTTATTTAAAAATCTTAACAAATGTATTGCCACTTAGGGGACTTCATAAAATCTGCTTAGTATTCAGAGGAAACATTTTCCAATCACATATGTGACACTTTAATACAGAACTAGCACAATTCTCATTATTTCATCATTGTCTTCTTTACAATTTGTAGGAGACAGTGAAATGTTAAAGCTACACTTTTTGTCAGATCAAAGGAAAGATCTTGAAAACTGGCATCTGAGTTCCTCCGTGTGATGTCAGTTTTTCATTGATTAATAAAAGAAGAATATTTGTAAAGCTTTATTTTTAAAAATTATTTATCACAGGATAAAAGCCTCCAATCTTCGTGTACACTATGGAAAAAGTTTGGATTTTTGTCACATGATGACTAGTGTTGATATCCAGAAGTATCGGTATCGGATTGGATCAGCCGATATCCAAAAAATATCAGATATCGCCATACCGATACCCGATACCAATGCAAGTCCATGGGACACAAATATCGGAATGTAAATAAGCCCTTTCTGTCCTTCTACATCCTGTTCTGGAGGGGGGAAGTATGTGGGCCGTGCATGGGCGGGCACTGTGCGTGTATGTGTGTGCGAACGGGGTCTGTGTCGGCCTGCCGGGGATCTGAACGAGCCTCTCGGGGGTCTGTGCGTGCCTGCACAAAGCCCCGGCACGCCGCACAGAGCCCTGGCACGCTGCACAGAGCCCTGCACGCTGGACAGGGCCTTGGCACACATGCACAGAGCCCCGGCACACCGCACAGAGCCCCGGCACACACGCACAGAGCCCCGGCAGGCCCGCACAGAGTCTCGGTACACACGCACAGAGCCCCGGCACGGTGGCGGCACAGACCCCAGACAGGCATGCACAGACCCCCCCACGGTCACGCACAGACCCCGTCCCGCACACACACACGCAGTCACTGCCCACACTCCATTATAGTGCATCATTGCAATATAGGAACTTCCAATTCCGGTATCCGATATCGCAAAAGTATCGGAACTCGGTATCGGAATTCCGTTACAGCGAATATCGGCCGATACCCGATATTTGCAGTATTGGAATGCTCAACACTAATGAAGAGATGACCTGATCAATCAGTCTGGGAGCAACAGCATGAGAGGGAAGGCAAGAGGAATTTGCACTAGACACTAGAAGACCTTAGTTATCTTAATTGCTCTTGCTTTCTTCAAGAGTAATAGCGTGATACAATCTTTATTTCTGTGTTAAATCTTAAATTTAATTATACTATATTGTTTGCTGTTTTGTCATATAATGTGGATGTCTGTTGAATTCTGAGCTGTGCATTCGACGTTACAGCACAGTGACAGGAGCATGGGTAATTTGAGGTAAGCACACATCATGATTTACAAGAGCTGTATCCTACTGTTGTACAAGTGAAACAAAAGTTTAGCCCCAATGTTTTTATTTTCACAAGGGTAAGAGAAGAAGATGCACAATGTAGTTTGTTGTGCATTTTCTCTTAAGTACGTTGATACCCAATATGTGGAGAAAAACTACTGTTTGGCTGCACAGAAGTACTCAGAAAGGAGAATCTCCATTTGACTTTTTCTTTGCAAAATTTTGCAGGAATCATTAGAGATTGGAATTAGCAGAAAATGCAGAGCCAGGTGTGTCCAGCAGCAGCTAGGGAGAGAAGTGCTCTGTCCTGGGAGCAACAACATCGTGCAGGCCAGCGTCTGCCATCTCCCGCTGCCAACAGCAGGGACCAGAGAGGACTGTGGTCCCCGAGCATCCATACAGCGCAGGCCCCCACCCAAGCACTGCCACCGCCACTGCTGACAAAGACTGTGAGGAGAGACATGCAGGATACCCGTTGGTCACCACAGAGTGAGGTGTGGAATGTTCCGGGCTAGTGAATACTGTGTGCGTGCTGCCAGAGAGAGATTGAGTGCAGCACCCTACCAAAGAAGCAGTGCGCCAGTGGTTGTCGGCACTACAGTCTTGGCGGGAGCAGGCAGCACGCAGCATAAAGAGGAGAGTGCAGCACGCCTAATAGCTGACAGAGATCGAGGTGCCGTGTGCTTCATGACCGTGAGCATAGCGCACGTGTCACAGAGAGAGGGCCAAGTACTTGATAGACTTGTGTAACCACATACTTTCCCGCTCACGGGAGACCCCGACTTTGCCAGTGTATATTTGCAGAGCCACATTGGGCTCGTACAGGACTGTGGCCTATACCCTTTTCAGCCACTGTAGTATATGGCTTAAGCTCAGCGGAAGGTACCAGAGACCGACCGCTGCCGCCAGAAGAAGAGGCATTGTTGTTTTCAGGGTACCACTGGAAAAGACACCGCACCTGCCGTTGTCAGCAATATTGTCTTCATAGTCTGAGGAGCTGCTGACTTTCTAGCCAGAATTCAATAGAACTGCCGTTATCTGAACCATTATTCTTCACCTCACAATATCCTTTGCCATTTGAACTGTTTAGTCCCCTGCTTAATCCCCTGTTTAACCCTTTACCTCCCTGCGTGGAGTATTCCCCTCTTATTAAAGCTGTTAACATTTGCTCTGCCTCCTGTCTGTCACTGCATCCAGCAACCTGCTTACAGAGCCCTAAAGAAATTAATCTAGATGTGTGGTGAGCACCTTGAACAACCAAGGTCCAGCACAGAAATTTACAATGATGAGATATGAAATAAAAAAAAATCTAATTTTTTCAACACAAATGTTCTTTTAACCTTATTTTTTGTATTTTCCAAGGGTAACAGGAGAAATTGCACCATACAGTTTGTTTTTCAACTTCTCCTAAGCACACCATTTCTCCATATATGGTCGAAAACTACTTTTGAGGCAAAGCTCAGAAGGGAATAAGCGCCATATTGGAGTTCACATTTTACTGGAATGGTTTGAAGGTGCCATGTGACATTGGCAGAGCCCTTGAGTTGCCTGAACAGAAGAATTTTGATATGGCAGCTTTATTCTTTGGGTCAGTATGATTACAGTGATACGACGGTTATGTAATTTTTTTTCATGTTTTGTCGCTTCACACAAAAACTATTTTATAGAAAAAACAATTACTGTATATTTGCATCACTCTATTCTGACACCTATTACTTTTTTGTTTTTCCGCTCATGGAGCTTTAGTAGTTTAAGATGACATTTTCAGCTATACCATTTTTATTTACAGTTGTCTTTTTTACCTCATTTTATTCCACTTCTTGTTTGGAGGTATGATGAAAAAGCATAATTTTTGCCTATTTTTTATTTGTTTTTTTACGGTGTTCATTGAAGGAGTTAAGAAGTGGGACAGTTTTATAGGTCAGGTCATTCAGGACACGGCGATGCCGAATATATGTACTTTTTAAGTTTTTTTTTTCATAAAGATATTAATTTATGCATACATTATATTTTATTTTTATTTTGGGATTATTTATTTTTACAATTTTTTTTTTTTTTTTTTTACTTAGTTCTGCTATGGACAGTAACTTTCAGTACTCCGATTGCAGTTATAAAGCATAGTAATACAGGCGCATGCTGCACTGACATAAATTAGTTAAATCATGAACTGCGCATGATCTACCTAACTTGCTAGCCCTGGTTACTCTGATATTGTCATGACGACTTCGGGATATCATTACAACGATCAGTCCCTCGTGATGACATTGTGGGGACTGGAGGGCATAGAGAGCTCCCTCCCTCTGCCTGCCTTCTAAGTGCTACAATCAGTATCGATCTCTGCATCTAGAGGGTTAAACTAAACAGCGGTGTGGGCACAGGTCCTGGCACTGAATGCTGGATGTCAGCTGTCATGTTAGCTGAACTCCCTCCAACAATCGGGCGCACAGCTCCTGTACGCGCAAAAACGAATGGACATATCCATACTTCCAACGTTGGGAAGTACTTTCCAACCTGGACGTATGGCTATGGAGCACCCGCCAGGTCAATGGGGATACTCAGTTAATGGGCAGGTTCTTAAAGGGGATGTGTCACGGCAGCAGTGACCCGGTCCATGACCCTGGTCGACCAATAAACGGGGAATAAAGTTTATGGGATAAATGTTCATGACGCCACCTGTGGTACTCGGCAAATAGATGTTAGCTGACGCTGTTTGAAGGGACTGCTGGGGCTGATAGTGATGCAGCTGAGTTGGTACAGCTCTCCACAGGTACAGCTTTAGTCCCAGGGCACTCAGGTGAAATTGTGAGATGGCATAGTAAATAAGTGTGAGGACACAGCGGGTGCAGTTTCCAATGCTTTACTCACAGTCCTTAGTTGCCCCAGCTGGGGTGCTGTGTCCTCCAGGTGTGTGGCCCAGCCAGCTCTCAAGCAATTCCGGTGCACTTTCCAGAACCCTTTTTCTATGTTCCTTTCTCTTGCCGTCTCTGTGCGCTGGCTTCACCTCTCCTGCCCTGCGCCTGCCACACAGTGTCCGCAGCCAGCAGCCTCAGATCTTGTCGGGCTATGAGCTCTAAATCCCCCTGGATCCTATATGGCTGCCTTTTCAGCGAATGTGTGCAAATGTGGCTGTGCTTCTTACAAAAGCCACAGCCTCCGGAAATCTAGCTGAGTGCTTAGTTTGTCCCTTAGAATGGGGCCGTCCCCTAGCCTGCGACCTTGTCCCTCCACTTCTGGATATGAGCTCCTTGGGTGGATATCTCTCTACCCATGCCTCTAGGACCCCTTCTGACTCTTCCTTCTGTCGTTTCACTTCCTTCAGTTCCCTCTCTTTGACAACTCCTTTCTGTCTGTTTCAGTCTTTCTGCTTCCTCCCTCTCTCTCATGTCTGCTCTCCTCCTTTTCCACCTGCAGACTCTCAAGCTCCACCCATACCTTCTTCCTATATACCCCCTCAGCCTGGGATGAGGCCATCCTCCCTTAGGGTCCGCCCAGATGCCCTGACTGAAGTGTCTAGTGTTGGATGCTGATGTTAGGGTTCTGTGCAGTGCCTCCTCCTTACCTGAGTGTGGAATACCACACCTCCGGATGAGGTGCAGTATGTCTCTGGCAACTGGACCGCAGGGGCGCCACATCCCCCCCCCCACCCGTTAAACACAGCACATCTGTGGGCTGGAACAGACAAAAACAAGTGTTATAGAAAAACATGCAAACATTTTTCTGATATGCACATCAACAGATAAAACTTTGTAAAAAACCCTCTTCCCTTCACTTTAAACTTGAACTTTACAATTTTTAATAACAATGCCACCTTTCTTTACTAAGTGCAATAAACATTCTCAATAAAAATTTTCACAATAAGTCCCATAAAACTTTTGCTGTCAAGTTCAGTAACTTTCAATGGGATCCCTACCAGGGTATCCTTCTCTTTAGTGCAATATTGAGGACCCATCTCACACCCCCAATGTATGTCTTGGATGTGACTACAAGGCATAGCTGGTCACCTCGTTGGACCCTCTCTGATGCACATGTCCTTGTTGTATAGTAGTATTTGCAGGGGCGTTCATGATTTTCGCACCTCACATCTAGATCCCACCCACGATGGCATGCCTTTCTCTTTCTGCGTGCCTTGTGGCGCCGTAATGGCAGCAAGTTTGGCACAGTTCTACAAAGCCTATGGCGCACAGGACCGATTTTCCGGCTCTGTCCATCTTGTTAGTGATGCCAAAGTGGAGCGCCAGCCAGGGTCATGGGGATACTCTGTACCGGGCCAGTTCTAAAAGGGGACATGTCACGGCAGCAGTGACCCAGTCTGTGTCCCTGAGCAACCAATAAACAAGGAATAAAGTTTATGGGATAAATGTTCGTGACGCCACCTGTGGTACTCGGCAAAAGGAGATGTTAGCCGACGCTTCTTGAGGTGACTGCTGGGGCTAATGGTGATGCAGCTGAGTTGGTATAGCTCTCCACAGGTACAGCTTTAGTCCCAGGGCAATTAGGTGAAATTGTGAGATGATGAATGTTGTAGTAGATGTGGTGAAGGGTGGATGGCACAGTAAATAAGTGTGAGGACACAGCGGGGTGCAGTTTCCAATGCTTTACTCACAGTCCTTGTTTGCTCCAGCCGGGGTGCTGTGTCCCCCAGGTTTGTGGCCCAGCCAGCTCTCAAGCAATTCGGGTGCATTTTCCAGAACCCTCTTTCTATGTTCCTTTCTCTGGCTGTCTTTCTGTGCTGGCTCTTCTGCCCTGCACCTGCCACTCAGTGTCCCAAGCCAGCAACCTCGGATCTTGTAGGGTGGTGAGCTCTAAATCCCCCTGGATCCTATATTGCTGCCTTTTCAGTGAATATGTGCAGATGTGGCTGTGCTTCTTACAAAAGCCACCACCTCTGGTTATTTAGCTGAGTCCTTAGTTTCTTTACTAGAATGGGGCCGGTCCCCTTGCCTGCGACCTGGTCCCTCCACTTCTGGATATGAGCCCCACGGGTGGATTTCTCACTACCTGTGCCTCTAAGACCCTTTCTGTCTCTTCCTTCTGTCGTTATGCTTCCTTCAGCTCCCTCTCCTTGGGAACTCCTTTCTGTCTGTTTCAGTCTTTCTGCTTCCTCCCTCTCTCTCATGTCTGCTCTCCTCTCTTCCCCCCTGCACTCTCAGACTCCACCCACACCCTCTACCAAGATACCCCCTCAGCCTGGGATGAGGCCATCCTCCCTTAGGGTCTGTCCAGGTACCCTGACTGAAGTGTCTAGTGTTGGATGCTGGTGTTTGGTGTCTGTGCAGTGCCTCCTCCTTACCTGAGAGCGGAATACCACACCTCTGGATGAGGTGCAGTATTTCTATGGCGACTGGACCCCAGTGGCGCCACAGATACATCAAGGGTTGTGAAGGGGTTAAGAAGCATTAGGACATAAGAGCAGATTTTCAGCAGTACCTTTTCCATTGCTACGGAGAAAAAATTGTTTATCTCAGCTCCTCCTGTGCCTACGAGCAGCACGGCAGACATGTACTGAAAAAGTTATGACCAAGTTATGACACAAATTTCCGTTTACACAGTTTGTTAGTTCATGTTTTATAGTGTCAAAGTGTTAAAGGGAACTTGTCAACAGAATTGTGAACAGTAAGCTACAGACACTGTCAGGTTGGAGCTGTTATACTTATCAGAATTAAATCCGTTTTGTAGTTGTTTAATCTTTATTTTTAGTTTTCGGTTATTGAAATTCTCATGTGCACTGTGGGGGTATTCATGTTCTGATTAGCTATTCATAATGATGGCTTATGACAGTTCACTGATCCCTCACTGGCCTGCCCCCTATTTTGCATGCTGATTATTATTTCTATTGAAAAAAAATCACATGTCAGAATAAATGTATATGCAGTGTATGTAGGTTACTGTGCACAATCCTGCTGACAGGTTCCCTTTAATGAGGACAGGACAACTGTCATGTTGTTTAAAATATGAGAGCAGACTGGTTGCTTTAACATGGGTTTAGAGCTTTGGCCGGGGTCGCACTTGGGAGTGTGATGCGAGAAACTCGCGTGAGTCTCTCACATCAATACCCAACACTGCCACCGGCACTTGGGACCGAATTGTACAGCTGCACAGAAATACATGCAGCCGCCGGGTATTGATGAGAGAGACTCACGTGAGTTTCTCGCATCATACTTGCAAGTGTGACCCCGGCCTTAAAATCATCATCATCTGTTATAAAAACCTCAAAGAAATACATGCAGTCATTGTTGTTTTGCAATAAAAAGCCTTTGCAGGCAAAAATATTGCTGCTTTTAAGATTTCCACTAAATCAACTGTTTTTAGACTCATGAAAAAGTCCAAAGAAAGAGGTTCAATTCCTGTGAAGAAGGCTTCAGTGTGCCCCAGAAAGTCCACTGAGTGCCCAAAACGTCTCCTAAAGAGGACTCAGCTATGGGATTACTTCAACACTAGTGCAGAGGTTGCACAGGAATTGACAGGTGTCAGTGCACACATAATGAGTTGAAATGTTTTGGAAGCTCACATGTTATCAAGAAGGGTAGCAAAAAAGACTTCTCTCCAAGAAAAACAAAGTTCAGACTGGCATTTTGCAGGATGTACAGATATTAGGCTGCAGAAGACTTGGGTAAATAAAGTTATTTTCTTTGATGATGCCTTCTTCAGTGATAAACAAAACCAATATAGCAATCATAATTCATAATTTGCCAATATGTTATATAACTTGTTATATGCCAACTATGTACCTGATTTATAAAAGCATGTTTTGTTTCTGTAAAAAGTCAAGGCTAAGCCTACGGATATTATCAGAATGTTTTGTAACATATTGATCCATAAATAAAATGTATGTATTGTTCTCCTTGAGATAACAGATGTTAATTATTATTAATTGTTTCATGTCAGAGAAAAAATAAAATCCTTAATGACATCTCCGAGAGTATACGTATCACCCACACTTTGAAGATATGTTACTAATTATAACTGGAGAAGTGAGAAAGAGCTGACACTCAAACCCCTGTTGAACTGGGGACCTCTTGCGGTGACCAGGTAATTACAACATGAGTTCTGATCGGAGAACCAGACACCAAGGCATGAATTTGTTTAGTTAGAGGTAGAAAAGTACACTTTGAAAGCAGCAGCTTCCTCTGTTCAAAGCACTGGTCCCCAGACTTTTTGGAGCCTGTGGTCAGTGATGGATATTGCAGTTTGCATCAATCCGATATTTATGGGAGATATATTTTCCGTGTCGTAGGCCACCGTAAGGCCATTCTAAACTCTCCAGCTTCATATTGTTTCAATGGATGATACTCTCTATGCCATGTTTCATCTCTATAGAAAGGTAATATTGTGATAGGAAACATGGCAACAATATCTACTGCTTTGGACCTCCACATGCAAATATATCCTGAAAGTTACGGATCTCATAAAATTCTAACAGATCTAGCATTTACCACAAGCAGCCTACATATGCGCTCATCATGTGGGTGTCCCCTTGATCCAATGAAAAGCAGAATTTGGGTTTTTGTATTTTTTCAGTCCTGGAAGGTACCACTTGCAGGGTTTGTCTGTTTTTATAAAGCGTACCTCCCTCTACTAAGCTCTGAGCAAAATACCATGACAGGTTTACTAATTTTATTTTGTTATTCTTTTATTTTATGTAATTGTATATACCATATCGTTTTATTTTCAATTTGTATCATCTTTGTATTTATTTTTTATTAACACTGACTAACTTTCCGGATTCAATATACTGTATTAAATATAATAGTGCTGTTCTCCTAGCTCTGTAAACTGCACCCCTGAAGTCATACACTAAAGGTACCATCACACTCAGCGACGCTGCAGCGATATAGACCTAGGTTAGGCTATGGGTTGAACTAGATGGACTTATAGTCTTCCTTCAACCTTAATAACTATGTTCTATGTTCTAAACTAGATTGCTGGAGCGTCGCTGTTTAGGTCGCTGTAGAGACATCAAACACAGCAACTCCAGAACGATGCAGGAGCAATCCAGTGACGTAACGGCGACTAACTTCTCGTTCTCGCTGGTTGTTAGCTCCATGTCAAACAGCCGGAGTGTACCGATCCGACACACATCTAGGGGCCCTATGCTCGTTGCTGGCGTCGTTGCTTTTGATGTCAAACATGACGATACACGCCGACCTGGCGACGAAATAAAGTTCTGGACTTCTAGCTCTGACCAGCAATGGCACAGCAGGATCCAGATCGCTGCTGCGTGTCAAACACAACGAGATCGCTATCCAGGACGCTGCAACGTCACGGATTGTTGTCGTTCTCTTTGCAAAGTTGCTGAGTGTGACGGTACCTTAACTGTAACGAGTATGCAATCAGCCTGTATAAACAATTGGTGATGGCATCTAGTAATTCCTTATCTTATTTTGGAGTTGGCAGTGATTGTATCGCAATATATAGGCATAATTGCTTGCCGATGGGAGGCAACGGATTGGGTCCCCTGACAAACTGGTGACAACAGTGGGTCTGCGTGATTTCCCCGGAGTTATCTGAGACATGTTACTTTGATTATTTAATTTAGTCTAAGCATGCATGGAAACTTCTTTGCTGTGAGCCAGAATTTTGATTTAAATACTACACCCTTCTGTAGTTCCCGCTGTCATATTCATTTGGATCCTATATCTGCCTTTTGCATCTTATCTTTCTCTACTTCTTTTAATTTTAACTTTTATTTTTAATGCATTTTTGTTTTATTCAAATCACTTGTGAAGAGGGATATTTTGCTTGGAAAGCGTATGTCCAGGTCATCAGACTGATTGGGACATCTGGAAAAGTGATTGTCTAGATAAGAAATAGTGATTGCTACCATGAGTCTTGTGTCACGACAACAGTAAAGTCTTCTGAGATAAATCGTGTGTGTGGTGGCTTCTTATCCAAGGAAGTAGATTCACTGACAAGTTTACTTTAGAATTCTGCCATGAGTAAACAATGTTATCTAAACATCTAACAGCAAATTTTCTTAGCAAATTCTGAGCAATTTGGTGATGAAAAATGCTTTTTCCAGCATGATCGATTAGTCTCGCTGTATCCTATGTGATGTAGATACAGCAGACTCGGTATCAATGCAATATATACATCAGTCTCGGTGTCTCTTAGGTGATGATTATACAGCAGTCTCTGTCTCCTATATGAAATATATACTGCAGACCTTAAAAGGATTGAGTTTTATAAACAGTACATGAACAGTGAGGAATTTCTCACTCTGAGGATACATAAAATGTAATATATATCAGTGTTCTAATTAACTCACTGTTGCGAGCAGTTGTTTTCAAATTTCAACATTGCAAAGAGTCAACTGCGCACTAGACTGGACCAAACTAAAGAAGCAGTTGAGAACAGCATAATCATTAATATCACCTAGAATCACAAATCTCACTAAAGAAAAGCAGTTCCAAACGCCACATTAGGGAGGAGTTAGGCTACTTTCACACTAGCGTTTTTTTAAATCCGTCACAATGCGTCGTTTTGCAGAAAAAACGCATCCTGCAAAAGTGCTTGCAGGATGCGTTTTTTCCCCATAGACTTCTATTGATGATGCATTTGCGACGGATTGGCACACTTTGCATCCATCTTGCGACGGATGCGTCGTGCTTTGGCGGACCGTCGGGAGAAAAAACCCTACATGTAACGTTTTTTTCTCCCGACGGACCGCTTTTTCCGACCGCGCATGTGCGGCCGGAACTCCGCCCCCACCTCCCCGCACCTTACAATGGGGCAGCGGATGCGCCGGAAAAATGCATCCGCTGCCTCCATTGTGCAATGCAGCAAACGCTAGCGTCGATATCTCTCCCCGACGCATTGCGACGGGGAGATTCCGACGCTAGTGTGAAAGGAGCCTTAATGGAATGTTTGATCACATATAACAGCATCATTTTTAAGTTGATACTTGTGCATGAAGACAGTCTTTAATACAGAGAGGTAATTATTTAGTAATGAGTGAGCACTGAAATGCTTGAGTGCTCAGTATTGGAATCAAACAGGTCGCAGGCTTGTATGGGCTCAATATGAGTAACTAGTATAATGGAAGTCAACAGGAAACTCAAGCATTTTTCCGGCAGACCCTACCCAGATGGCTAGAGGAGTCAGGAAAATTGCTGGAATGGATGGAAACATGCTCACATGGAATGGGGAAGATGGCTGGACCCACCTCTGACTCCCAGGTTTCTGCTAGGAACAATGTTCTCAGAGTATTACACTACTTTTATGGAGTGACAATAAAAAAAATCAAAAATTGAAAATCGAATGGATTTTACAGGACAAAAAGTTAGTTACCATTATTTCCTGTATAATGACTTGTATATAAGGCAAATTAAAATGGAGAAAAAAAATGCCTCCTCCACCCCTTAGGCTATGCTTGCATGTAGCGGTTTTTGCACTCTCATTGCTTTCAACGAGCATTACATTATTTGTAATTTTTACATTTTACTAACCTATCTAGTAATGTGTTGTGTGTGACAGGGTTAGACAATTCCTGTTTAAATTTAAGGAGGGACTCTGAGACTCACAAAGCCTATTCAGACAATGCAAGAACTGTAAAAAATTAGAAGGAAAAGGGACTTCAGCACACCCTGTATTAGACATAAAGGAGGGCCTCATACACATTCTGTTAAAATTGTTAGGTAGTGGGACTCCTAGACTCATGAAGCTTATGCACTATGTTCAAGGATTGCCAAAAATTTGAAGGAGGACTCATATACCTGGGAAAACACATAAAGGATGGCCTAAGAATCTATTTTGGCAGAATTAAAAAAAAAAAGGGTGGAACTCCTTCATTCGTAAAGCCTATGCATTAAGTGCAAGAGCTGCCAAAAATTAGAAGTAGGGAATGCAGTACCCTCTGGAATGCATGCAGAGGAGGACCTTAGAAAACATTTTTTTCCCATTATTAAAGGAGTGGGACTTCTAGATTGGTAAAGTGTATGCACTATGTGAAAGGACTTCCAAAAGGTAAGAGGATGCAGTCTAATACACCCTGGAAGACATGCAGAGGAGGGGCTCAAAATCATTTTTTTAACAGTTGGAAGGAGTGGGACTCCTTGACTGGTCAAACTTATGCACTAGATGCAAGGGCTGTAAAACATTTACTCTTGGGGGTATAGATATATATACAGTGGGGGAAATAAGTATTTGATCTCTTGCTGATTTAGTAAGTTTGCCCACTAACAAAAACATGAACAGTCTATAATTTTAAGGGTAGGTTAATTTTAACATTGAGAGATAGAATATCAAAAATAAAATCCAGAAAATTACGTTATAGAAATTACATAAATTTATTTGCATTTTGCAGTGAGAAATAAGTATTTGATCTCCTACCAACCATTAAGAGTTCTGGCTCCTACAGACCAGTTAGATGCTCCTAATCAACTCCTTACCTGAATTAAAGCCAGCTGTCTTACATAGTCACATTTAAAAAGACTCCTGTCCACATACTCAAGTTAGTCAGTCAGACTCTAACCTCTACAACATGGGTGAGACCAAAGAGCTTTCTATGGTTGTGAGGGACAAGATTATAGACCTGCACAAAGCTGGAATGGACTACAAAACCATAAGTAGGACGCTGGGTGAGAAGGAAATCACTGTTGGTGCAATAGTAAGAGAAAGGAAGAAATACAAATTGACTGTCAATGGACATCAATCTGGGGCACCATGAAAAACTCACCTCATGGGGTCAATCTCACCTTGACCATGAGGAAGGTGAGATATCAGCCTAAAACTACATGGGGGAACTTGATAATGATCTCAAGGCAGCTGGGACCACAGTCACAAGAAAACCATTGGTAACACATTGCACCATAAAGGTTTAAAATCCTGCAGTGCCCCCAACATTCACCTGCTCAAGAAGGCACATATGCAGGCCCATCTGAAGTTTGACAATGAACACCTTGATGATTCTGTGAGTGATTGGGAGAAGGTGCTGTGGTCAGATGAGACAATAATTGAGCTCTGTTGTATTAACTCAACTCGCCGTGTTTGGAGGAAGAGAAATGCTGCCTATGACCCAAAGAAAACCGTCCCCACTGTCAAGCATGAAGGTGGAAACATTATGTTTTGGGGTGTTTCTCTGCTAAGGCCAAAGAACTACTTTCCCACATCAATTGGAGAATGGATGAAGCCATGTACCGTAAAATCCTGAATGACAACCTCCTTCCCTCCGTCAGGACATTAAAAATGCATTGTGGCTTCCAGCAAGACAATGACCCCAAACCTACTGCAAGGCAACAAAGGAGCCGCTCAAAAAGAAGCACATTAAGGTCATGGAGAGGCCTAACCAGTCTCCAGATCTTAAACCCATAAAAATCTTATGAAACGAGTTGAAGCTCTATGTTGCCAAGCGACAGCCTCAAAATCTTAATGATTTAGAGATGATCTGCAATTCCTCAGAATTGAGTGATTCCATAATTTTCCCCCTATTGCTTGGTTAAAAAAAGTAACCATTACTGACTACCACATTTTTTGTTCTTGATTTCTTTTAGTGTTTCTTAAGCCAGAAAGTTGCAATTTGAAATGATTTTAGTTTTGTGCCATGTCAGTGATCTGCTTTTTTTCTAGAAAATTAAACAACTGAATGAACATCCTCCAAGGCTGGTGATTCCATAACTTTTGCCAGGAATTGTATAACATCTATATAACGCAAAATTAAAATAAAAATAATTAAAAATAATACCTTCCCTTTAGCATATGTTCACAGGAGCGTTTTGACTTTATTTTTTCCCTTAACATTTGTGAGGGCTCTCACTCCTACATTTGGGAGTGCCCTCCCTTATTCCAAATTGTTTGCTAGAGAGAGGAATACATATTCCCTATCCCTTTTCAATGCCAGCTAAAACATGCCCATTTGAATTTTGGATTTCACACGCCACCACCACCACATTCACCGTCATGTTATTATGCGGCCCTCGCTTCACATTTTCAGAGGGCCAGCAGGTGCCGTGAAACCTGAGTTTTGTGAGCTCCAAAGTTCATTTTGGCCACCGGATCCCAATGGAGCCACTGTCATAGTGGGTGAAGCTGCTGTAAGGTGAATATAATACCGGAGTTGGGGGAGATGTACTGTATGATCAATGTCAGTAAATTAGATTCTACCAGACACCAAAAGCAGTAGAATTATATTCTGAATACAATGTATGCAAGCGAGGGCCTGTATTGTGGTCAGTCTGTCAGCCTGAAACTCATGTCAGGCACATGTACAAGCCTCATTTTTACTTGGAAGCAGCCTCCGTAAGGGAAAGAGACAGGAGTGCCAATGACCAATTTGCACAACACTACTCACTTCTTCTGGAAACTACACAACCAGGCAAAATGGATCTCTTGCATGGTGTTTAGCAACAATGGAGTAATTACAGGATATGTCCCAAAGAGTGACTAGATCTGTGGGGCATATTAATCAGGTGACAGGCAGTGCTACAGAGATCAGGTAATGGCCTTAGCAATGACCATGTTCAAATATGTGAAAGGCTGCGGCCTGAATAGGTCTGTGGAGCGTATTAACCCAGTCTCTTAGACCTGCTTAAAATATACAGAAACTGGGAAAAACCCCACCACCATTTTTTTAGGATCCAAATTTAGAAAATGTATGGGAAGTGACAGTTTAATAAAGAGACACAAGTCTCATTTTGGAGCCTGGAAAAGCCAGCATTGGTCTTTGTCCAGCACCGAACAATGTAATGTGCTAACGAATATGTATGCCTTATCTAACTAACAATTTATGAACAGACATATATGCTGACAAGAGACAACTGAATGCTGCGCTGGGACAACAAACTGAATGTGGTTGCTGACTGTTGTGTGTGTGCAGGAGGAGTCAGCACTTGCTTCCTGGACAGCAGATTGGGAAGGCTGTAACACAGGGGAAGGGCCAGTGGTTTTAGCCTCAGGCACAGGTTTTGTAAACAGGCATTCCGCCCACATACTGGGGTACTGCATGTGTGAGCAGTAGTGTTGAGCATTCCGATACCGCAAATATCTGGCATCGGCCGATATTTGCGGTATCGGAATTCCGATACCGAGTTCCGATATTTTTGTGATATCGGGAATCGGTATTGGGATTAAGATTCATGTGTAAAATAAAGAATAAAAATAAAAAATATTGATATACTTACCCTCGGACGCGCCCTGGTTGTCACCACTGCAACCGCCATGCTTCCGTTCCTAAGAATGAGCGCGTTAAGGACTTTCGATGACGTCGCGGCTTGTGATTGGTCGCGTGAGCGGTCACATGATCGCTCAGCGACCAATCACAAGCCGCCACGTCATCGAAGGTCCTTAACGCGCTCATTCTTAGAAAAAGAAGCATGGCGGTTGCAGCGGTGACAACCAGGGCGCATCCGAGGGTAAGTATATCAATATTTTTTATTTTTATTCTTTATTTTACACATGAATATGGATCCCAGGGCCTGAAGGAGAGTTTCCTCTCCTTCAGACCCTGGGAACCATAGAGGATACCTTCCGATATTTGTGTCCCATTGACTTGTATTGGTATCGGATATCGGTATCGGCGATATCCGATATTTTTCGGATATCGGCCGTTACCATCCGATACCGATACTTTCAAATATCGGACGGTATCGCTCAACACTAGTGAGCAGTGTATGGAGTATGCTAGCAGAGTTATTATGTAGAATTTGCCTTTATAAAGGGATGTGTGGGAACATTTTTAAAATTGGCCGCATATATATGGGGCATATTATTCTGGGTAAGGCTGAAATATGAAGATGTGTGTGGAGCATATTAATGCATTGATGTTCCAAATGTCCAATTGCAGACCCAAAAATCAACACCAAGCTGCCAGATACACGCTAAAAGAGACTGCGCTGTGGATCTCACAATAAATTTTCCAGTTATTATCACTGTTAGAGATAGGGAGTACAATTTTCACCATTGTGCAAAGTTTTCAAAAAATTACACAAGAGTAGTGATGAGCGAGTGTACTTGTTGCTCGGGTGACCTCCAAGTATTTATAACTGCTCGGAGATTTAGTTTTCATCGCTGCAGCTGAATGATTTACAGCTAGTAGCCAGCCTAAGTACATGTGGGGGTTCCCTGGTTGCTAGGGAATTCCCACATGTAATCAAGCAGGCTAGTAGCTGTAAATCATTCAGCTGCCGCGATGAAAACTAAATCTCCGAGCATAAATACTCGGAGGTCACCCGAGCAACGAGTACACTCGCTCATCACTACCCAAGAGGTCTGTATCAGACAAGCTGAAAGAGACCATGATGGCGACCTCACAATACATTTTACAGTGATTACAAAAAGTAGAGATAAAACACCCACCTTGAAATGCAGATAAACTTCGCGTCTGCATTAATTTCATCTATTCTGCTGTCTAGACTTTGCGTTATTAATGTCCTGGAAGTTTTTGGTGTTCCTCCTTTTAATTTAGCTTTTCTACTGCTTCATGTCTTCTGTGATATACGTATACTCTTCTTCCTTCATTCTCTAACCTAGTTCACAACTTGGATTACCTCGCCTATGTTTGGGTTCTTGTACCCCCCTATGGTAGGCGAGTCAATGTTTGTAAAAAGTTTATTGTTCATGATGTTCTCTTCTTTTTTCAGGTTTTCAGATGAGACAGGATTCCTTATGAGAGTCACTAACCATGAGTAGTCAGGTGAGCCTGAGCTCTGTCACAGTGGCTTCATTTAATGTCAAAGGATTGAACTCCCCCGCTAAACGCAACCAAATCCTTAATCTCTTTAAAAAAACAGAATACACAAATTATTTTCCTACAGGAAACCCACTTCAAAATAGGCAGAGACCCTAATACAGCCTTTTCTTCTTATCCTGTCTGGTTTAACAGTTGTATTCCCTCTTCCTCTAAAGGGGTTAGTGTTGCAATGAAGAAAGATCTCCCATTTGCCCTAAAAGACAGTTTAAGTGACCACGAAGGCCGATATATATTCATTAAGGGTATTTTAGCTAATGCAATGTTCACCTTTGCCAATCTATATGCCCCCAACACTCAGCAAGTGCAATGGATTATAAAAGCACTAGATACACTGCAACTATTTAAGGAAGGGCTACTGATCATGGGTGGTGATTTCAACCTTACCCTCCAACCTAAATTAGACACTACAAGTGGTTCCTCTCCCATTTCCCAGGCCTTAAGATGTAAACTTTTATATAAATTAGAAATGCTTCAACTTGTAGATCCCTGGCGTCTTCTCCACCCTACTACGAAAGATTTCACATTTTTCTCACCTCCCCACTCCTCATACCACCGAATTGACCTTCTCCTAGTCCAAGCACAAGCCTTGCATTTAATTAAATCTGCTAAAATAGGTGTCATCTCAGACCATGCTCCCATCTTTATTGATCTCTCTATTGACACGTTACCCCGTCCCGCCATGTCATGGCAATTAAACGAATCTCTTCTAGATAAACCAAATATTATTGAGAAAGTAAAAACTACTATTTCACAATTTTTCGTTGAAAATATCACTGATCAGCTTAGTCCCAATGTTTGGGAGACTCATAAAGCTGTCATTAGGGGGGAACTAATCTCAATTGCATCCTACCATAAGAGGCAAAGGGATAAGGAACTCATGCCGCTACTACAACAAATTAGTACTGTGGAACGCCTCCAAAAAAAAACAAGTTCTGAGAACTCTCTTCAAGACCTCACTTCTCTTCGCAGCAAACTAAAAGATTTATTAAATGTGAACTCTGCAAAATTATTTATGCATTGTAGGCACAGATTTTATTTACATGGGAACAAATGCAGTAAGCTCACATCCCACATGCTCAAAAAACAAAAAGAAAAAGCATTTATAAAACATGTCTTTACTAAAGCTAGCAAGGTGTACAGGTCCGACGAGATTGCTGAAACTTTTAGACAATACTATGAATCTCTTTACAATTTAGATATACCTGAACCGATGCAAGAATGCTCTACTGCAGCAGACAGGATACAGAAATTTTTGGCCCCCCTTTCCCTCCCTAAGGTCCCATTAGAAAATCGTATATCTCTTATCTCTAAAATTACTCTCCAAGAAATAACGGACACCCTACACACTATCCCAAACAATAAAACACCAGCCCCAGATAGTTTCCCTGTGATTTATTACAAAAAATTTGCAGATATTCTCCTCCCCCAACTAGTTGACTTGTTTAATGCGTTCATAGAGGGGAAAATCCCATGTAGACAATCCCTGGAGGCCTACATAACTATTATACCCAAGGAGGGTAAAGGCGGCAATCTTTGCAGTAATTATCAGGCTATCTCTTTACTTAATACTGATCTGAAGTTATAGTCTAAGATTCTAGCCTCTAGAATTAATAGTGTCCTGGAAACATTGATTCACCCTGACCAAGTGGGTTTCGTAAGGGGAAGAGAAGGAAAAGATAATGCTACAAAAACTCTTCTTGCTGTCTCTCATGCTAAACGCTCTGGCATTGCTCTAACCATTCTGTCAACAGACGCCGAGAAGGCCTTTGATAGAATTAGCTGGCATTATATGATTTGCACTCTACAAAAATTTGACTTTCATCCTCCATTTATAGAAGCCATTATGACTCTCTATACGATACGATACGATACGATACGATACACTTTATTGATCCCGTGGGAAATTATGGTATCACAGCAGCACAACTTAAATCAAATAATAAAAATCATAAAAGAATTACATAGTTGACATGACAGTGGAGTTGACAGAAGAACATTATACATTATACATTAGAATAGGACATACACAACGAGTGAACTGAAATGTAGAGAAGTAAGTAGACATTCACCTTGGTGGTTTAACCCTAATGTTATTGTTGTACATTCCCATGGCAGTTGGCACAAACGATTTCCTATATTTTTCCTTCTTACACCTCAGAAGTATTAGCCGGTTACTGAAGGTGCTCTTCTGTCTCATGAATAGCTCATATAGTGGATGTGCATTATTGTTCATAATTGCCATACACTTTCTCAGAGTTCTTTTCTCCACTACCTCCCCAAAAGAGTCCAGATTACAGCCCACAGCAGAACTTGCCTTCTTAATAATCTTATTCAGCTTATTAGCATCAGAGGCCCGCACACTACTACCCCAGCATGTGATTGCAAAAAAGATGGCACTTGCCACCACAGACTGGTAGAACATTTCTAACATTTTGCTGCACACATTAAAAGACCTCAGTTTCCTTAGGAAATACAATCTGCTCATCCCCTTCTTGTAGACAAACTCTGAGTGGCATCTCCAGTCCAGTTTGCTATCCAAATGGACCCCCAAATATTTGTAACTCTCCACCTGCTCTACCTCCTGACCAGCAATAGTGATCGGTAAGCATTCCAACTTACTCCTGCTATAGTTGGCCACCAACTCCTTGGTTTTCTTAACATTTAGTTGTAGATAGTTACCATTGCCCCAATCCACGAAATTCGACACCACCCTTCTGTATTCCTCATCCCCCTGATCTCCCCTAATGCATCCCACAACCACGGAGTCATCCGAAAATTTTTGAAGGTGGCAAAGTTCAGATTTATACTGAAAGTCTGAAGTATACAGTGTGAATAGAAAGGGCGCAAGCACCGTTCCCTGGGGGGCACCTACACTGCTCAATAATCTGCTTGACACCACTGCTCCCATCTGTACAAACTGTGGCCGATCTGATAAGTAGTCAGTTATCCAATTTCTCATCCCCTCCTCAACCTTCTTATCAGTCATCTTTTTGTGTAGTAAAAGTGGCTGCAGGGAGTTAAATCCACTCGAGAAATCGAAGAACATCGCTCGCACTGTGGTTCCGTCAGTCTCCAGAAATGAATGTACCCTATGTAACAGAGAAAGAATAGCATCGTCCACCCCCAATCTATGTTGGTAGGCAAACTGAAGGGGATCGATAAAAGCATTGACCCTTGGTCTTAAGTGAGCAAGCACTAATCTTTCCAAGGCCTTCATAGCGTGAGATGTTAAGGCTCCAGGACGATAGTCATTTAGGGTTGCAGGAGAAGAAGTCTTGGGTACCGGCACCAGACAGGAAGTTTTCCATAACACTGGTACCCTCTGTGTTTGTATACTTCCATTAAATGAGGCAAATTAAAGCACGGCTGCAGCGAAGCCAGACTGAGAAAAGTTTGAAATGACTTTCAGAAATAGGCGCTGACATGGTGTACCTTGGCAAGTAGGTCTGGCAAGCCAGGGTATATTTTTAAAAACTGTTGTACAACCAAGTTCTGCACGTGTGCCATGCATGGAACGTGTACCAGCTTGCTGAGCTTTAAAGCCGCCACCAAGTTGCACCCATTATCGCACACAAGAAGACCTGGTTGGAGATTCAGCGAGGAGAGCTACTGATTGGTCTTTTCTTTTATCCCTTTCAGCAGCTCGGCTGCGTTGTGAGCTTTCTCACCTAAACAGATGAACTTCAGCAGAGCATGCTGCCACTTCGACAAAGCAGTGCTGCAGACTTCCCAGCTGGGGAGTGATGGGGAGGCTAGTTCCGCTGAGGAGGAGCTGGAATATGAGTAGACTGAAACCCTGATGGAAGTTAGGCCCTCTATTCTTGGTGTGAGTAAGATGTGTGATGTTACAGCATCTGAATCTATTTCAGACTCCACCAGGTTAAATTAGTGTGCCATCAGGGAAATGTAGCTTCCCTGTCCACAAGAACTTGTCCAGGTGTCTGTGGTTAGGTGGACCTTCCCTGTGACTATGCTGGTCAAAGCACTGCTGATGTTGTGTAACACACGCTTATGTAACACGAGAACGGCACACCAGGAAAAATAATGGCGGCTGGGAATCAAGTACCGTGGGGCTGTCACCGCCAGGAGATCATGGAAAGACTCAGTCACCACAAGTTGAAAAGACAACATTTCCAGGGCTAGCAATCTGGCAATGTGGGTGTTTAGCATTTGGGCCTGTGGGTGGGTGGATATTTCTGCTTTCTGTCAAACATTTGGGACAGGGACAACTGTACACTGCACTACGACAATGAACTTGATGTGGTTGCTGACTGTTTTATCTGTGCAACTGCAGGTTGTGGGCAGGAGGCTTCAGCTCCTGCATCATGGACAGCAGATTGAAAAGGCCATAACATAGGGGAAGGGGTAATGGTTTGACCCTCAGACACAGATTTTGTACCCAAGCGTTCTGCATGCTGGCGATGCTTAGGTTGGCAGTATTCTTGCCTCTTCTTAGTTTGCTTTGGCAGATGCTGCAAATTACAGTTGTTTGGTCTGAAGGAATTTTATTAAAAAAACTGACATACAGGGGAACAACGCACACTTGTCCTGTTATGTAGCTGAATGGGGTGGCTCTGTGGAACAGTTGACCGATTCTCCCTCTGGTCAAACACTACCTCTTCTTGCCTGTTTTTGTGCTACTGATCCATCCCTCTCTGCACTGCTGTGCTCGCTAGGTGTGCCACTGTGCCATGTTGGATCAGTGGCCTCATCATCGACTTTGTCATCTTCCAATTCATCAATCTGATCCTCCATCTGAGTTGCGATTTTAGGCTGACCTAATGGCAACTGTGCATCATAATTATCCTCCACCTCTTCAGACATAAATTGACCTTTCCAAATGTGGCTTTCTCCTGGCCGCGGTGCTCAAATGTTTGGGCATCACTGCACTCCACCTCTTCATGACTCTCATCAATGGTGCACATTGAGAGGCCTGAAAAATTCCAAGGGAATGTAAACAGTTCCTCAGAGTGGCCAGCATTTGGGTCACATGTCTCCGGCGACTCTTGATGCTGGGAGAAAGGTGGACCAGGTTGAGAATTCAAAGACCCAGTCTCTTGGCTACTGAGACTGGACTGTGCTGAAAACTTCATGGTGTCGCTGGTCAACACACTATAGCCTTTGTCTGCCATCCAACCCACAACATCCTCGCACTTGTCAGGGTTCATCAGTGGTGTAGGGCGCTGGCCAAATTTTGACAGGAAGATGGAAAGAGATACAGTTACCTTCTGATCTATCACACCACTTTGATGGGCACCAGCACATCCAAGTTCCTTAGCATCACCCTTTCTCATATTGAATGCATTATGCTTATGAAAAAATAATTTCCTGGCTTTATTTTTCACAAGTACCCTCACATAGGTGTTATGTACAAATTCACTGTATCTAGCAATGTGTGGATATTTTTTTCAGATATCAGTTTTATTACAAATGTCAACAGCAGACTCATGACAATTAATGGTAAATAGTCACATTTGTGTATCTCAGCAGCCTTTGTGCCAGTCGCATAACTGCTAGATAAAGATGCACTATATATGTAAAAAATCACTGCTTTGGTACCATGGGGTCTATATTACCCCAGGCTCAAAATCATCATATTTCATTAAAATGAACATGCTGGCTGTTCAGAATAATCAAGTTTTATTCTGTCATCATTTCAGAACAGAGTTATGACTCACTTAATCACTTTGAAGTGATTAAACCCCTTTCTGCCAGCTGACAGAATAGTACGTCAGCTGGCAGATCCCCTGCTTTGAGACGGGCTCCGGCGGTGAGCCCACCTCAAAGCCGCGACATGTCAGCAGTTTTGTACAGCTGACATGGGCGCGCAATGAGCGTGAGCGGAATCGCGATCCGCCTGTGCCCATTTACTAGTTAAATGGCATGCAAAAAATAACCCTCACGCGACCCCAAATCACGAAAATTGGAGACGCTATGGGTATCGGAAAATGGCACAATTTTTTTTTATTTTTAGCAAAATTGGAATTTATTTTTACCACTTAGATAAAAGAGAACCTATACATGTTTGGTGTCTATGAACTCATAATGACCTGGAGAATGATATTTCAAAAACCTGACCTGCACATCCAAACATAGACTAAGTGTGAACAGGTGCTGAACCCAGAGTCGCCAACTCGTATATAGTTAAGTAAATAAGGCAGCACACTGCAGCGCTAAAACGTGCAAACTTGAAAACACGAAATTTGAACTGCATTACTGCACTAGAAATATGAAAAATGAGAGCTTTTAGCGCATAAAAATGGCCAATTTTATGTATACCTGGTAGCCTCTTTACGGCATCTCTCTTATACCAGGTCCTACGCTTGCCCTACCTCGCTGAGAATAAACGTCTCCATCTGAATGGGTGCATGTGAAACCTCTTCTTAGACTAAAATTCTCTCTCTCTGTGGAGGGGTATTGGACCTGCTGTAATTAAAACACCTGAAGCTAGGAGGCGGAGTGCACGATCAGAAGGCTAGAGAATACATTTCAAAAACCTGACCTGCACATCCAAACATAGACTAAGTGTGAACATTTGCTGAACCCAGAGTCGCCAACTCGTATATAGTTAAGTAAATAAGGCAGCACACTGCAGCGCTAAAACATGCAAACTTGAAAACATGAAATTTGAACTGCATTACTGCACTAGAAATATGAAAAATGAGAGCTTTTAGCGCATAAAAATGGCCAATTTTATGTGTACCTGGTAGCCTCTTTACGGCATCTCTCTTATACCAGGTCCTACGCTTGCCCTACCTCGCTGAGAATAAACGTCTCCATCTGAATGGGTGCATGTGAAACCTCTTCTTAGACTAATATTCTCTCTCTCTCTGGAGGGGTATTGGACCTGCTGTAATTAAAACACCTGAAGCTAGGAGGCGGAGTGCACAATCAGAAGGCTAGAGAATACATTTCAAAAACCTGACCTGCACATCCAAACATAGACTAAGTGTGAACAGGTGCTGAACCCAGAGTCGCCAACTCGTATATAGTTAAGTAAATAAGGCAGCACACTGCAGCGCTAAAACATGCAAACTTGAAAACACGAAATTTGAACTGCATTACTGCACTAGAAATATGAAAAATGAGAGCTTTTAGCGCATAAAAATGGCCAATTTTATGTGTACCTGGTAGCCTCTTTACGGCATCTTTATTATACCAGATCCTACGCTTGCCCTACCTCGCTGAGAATAAACGTGTCCATCTGAATGGGTGCATGTGAAACCTCTTCTTAGACTAAAATTCTCTCTCTCTGTGGAGGGGTATTTGTTGTGAATTCTGTGGCAAGCTCCCTCCTGTGGTCGTGAGTGGTACTGCGGCTGGTTCTGTCTATGAGCTTCCTTTGGTGGATGAGAGTGGTACTGCGGCTTCTGAGTTTCCTTCCTCAGATGATGAGGTTAAGTCGTTAGGTGCTGCTCTATTTAACTCCACCTGGTGCTTTGATCCTGGCCTCCAGTCAATGTTCTAGTATTGGTCTTGCTTCCTCCTGGATCGTTCCTGTGGCCTGTCTCTCCTGCATAAGCTAAGTTCTGCTTGTGTTATTTTTGTTTGCTATATTTTCTGTCCAGCTTGCTATATTGGTTTTTCTTGCTTGCTGGAAGCTCTGAGACGCAGAGGGAGCACCTCCGTACCGTTAGTCGGTGCGGAGGGTCTTTTTGCCCCTCTGCGTGGTTGTTTGTAGGTTTTTGTGTTGGCCGCAAAGCTATCTTTCCTATCCTCAGTCTATTCAGTAAGTCGGGCCTCACTTTGCTTAATCTATTTCATCTCTGTGTTTGTATTTTATCTTTACTCACAGTCATTATATGTGGGGGGCTGCCTTTTCCTTTGGGGAATTTCTATGAGGCAAGGTAGGCTTATTTTTCTATCTTCAGGGCTAGTTAGTTTCTCAGGCTGTGCCGAGTTGCATAGGGAGCGTTAGGCGCAATCCACGGCTACCTCTAGTGTGGTGTGATAGGATTAGGGATTGCGGTCAGCAGAGTTTCCACGTCTCAGAGCTCGTCCTATGTTTTTGGTAAATGTCAGGTCACTTTGTGTGCTCTGAACTTCAAGGTCCATTGTGGTTCTGAATTACCTGTTCATAACAGTACTGGAGGCCCAAAGTACTAATGCTTCTCAATAGAGGGAAAAGAGAAGTTCTGAGACCATTTTTTTTTCTTTGCACTGTGTTCTGTCTTTCTTTTCCCCTTTACATCAGGGTGGTTCAGAACATAGGTGTGGACATGGACATTCAGGGTCTGTCCTCTTTGATGGATAATCTCAATATAAGAGTACAGAACATTCAAGATTTAGTGGTTCAGAATCCTATGTTAGAACCTAAAATTCCTATTCCTGAGTTATTTTCTGGAGATAGAGCTAAGTTTTTGAATTTTAAAAATAATTGTAAACTATTTCTGGCTTTGAAACCCCGCTCCTCTGGTGACCCAGTTCAACAAGTTAAAATCATTATTTCTTTATTACGTGGCGACCCTCAAGACTGGGCATTTTCCCTTGCGCCAGGAGATCCTGCATTATGTAATATTGATGCGTTTTTTCTGGCGCTCGGATTGCTGTACGACGAACCTGATTCAGTGGATCAGGCAGAGAAAAATTTGCTGGCTCTGTGTCAGGGTCAGGATGAGATAGAGATTTATTGTCAGAAGTTTAGAAAGTGGTCCGTGCTCACTCAATGGAATGAATGTGCGCTGGCAGCTATTTTCAGAAAGGGTCTCTCTGAAGCCCTTAAGGATGTCATGGTGGGATTTCCTATGCCTGCTGGTCTGAATGAGTCTATGTCTTTGGCCATTCAGATCGGTCGACGCTTGCGTGAGCGTAAATCTGTGCACCATTTGGCGGTATTATCTGAGCATAAACCTGAGCCTATGCAGTACGATAGGACTTTGACCAGAGCTGAAAGGCAAGAACACAGATGTCAGAATGGGCTGTGTTTCTACTGTGGTGATTCCACTCATGCTATCTCCGATTGTCCTAAGCGCACTAAGCGGTTCGCTAGGTCCGCCACCATTAGTACGGTACAGTCGAAATTTCTTTTGTCCGTTACTTTGATCTGCTCTTTGTCTTCCTATTCTGTCATGGCATTTGTGGATTCAGGCGCTGCCCTGAATTTGATGGACTTGGAGCTTGCTAGGCGCTGTGGGTTTGTCTTGGAGCCCTTGCAGTGTCTTATTCCATTGAGAGGAATTGATGCTACACCTTTGGCCAAGAATAAGCCTCAGTATTGGACCCAGCTGACCATGTGCATGGCTCCTGCGCACTAGGAGGATATTCGCTTTCTGGTGTTGCATAATCTGCATGATGTGGTCGTGTTGGGGTTGCCATGGCTACAAGTCCATAACCCAGTATTAGATTGGAAATCAATGTCTGTGTCCAGCTGGGGTTGTCAGGGGGTACATGGTGATGTTCCATTTCTGTCTATCTCATCATCCACCCCTTCTGAGGTCCCAGAGTTCTTGTCTGATTACCGGGATGTATTCGATGAGCCCAAGTCCAATGCCCTACCTCCGCTTAGGGATTGTGATTGTGCTATCGATTTGATTCCTGGTAGTAAGTTTCCTAAGGGTCGACTGTTTAATTTATCTGTACCTGAGCACGCCGCTATGCGGAGTTACATGAAGGAGTCTTTGGAGAAGGGTCATATTCGCCCGTCATCATCGCCATTGGGAGCGGGGTTCTTTTTTGTGGCCAAGAAGGATGGTTCGCTGAGACCTTGTATTGATTACCGCCTTCTAAATAAAATTACGGTCAAATTTCAGTACCCCTTGCCACTGCTGTCTGATTTGTTTGCTCGGATTAAGGGGGCTAGTTGGTTCACCAAGATAGATCTTCGTGGTGCGTATAATCTTGTGCGTATTAAACGGAGCGATGAATGGAAAACAGCATTTAATACGCCCGAAGGCCATTTTGAGTACCTGGTTATGGCATTCGGGCTTTCTAATGCTCCATCAGTGTTTCAGTCCTTTATGCATGACATCTTCCGAGAGTACCTGGATAAATTCCTGATTGTATACTTGGATGATATTTTGGTCTTCTCGGATGATTGGGAGTCTCATGTGAAGCAGGTCAGAATGGTGTTCCAGGTCCTGCGTGCTAATTCTTTGTTTGTGAAGGGGTCAAAGTGTCTCTTTGGTGTTCAGAAGGTTTCATTTTTGGGGTTCATTTTTTCTCCTTCTACTATCGAGATGGACACTGTTAAAGTTCAGGCCATTTATGATTGGACTCAGCCAACATCCCTGAAGAGTCTGCAGAAGTTCCTGGGCTTTGCTAATTTTTATCGTCGCTTCATCAATAATTTTTCTAGTATTGCTAAACCGTTGACTGACTTAACCAAGAAGGGTGCTGATGTGGTCAATTGGTCTTCTGCTGCTGTGGGAGCTTTTCAGGAGTTGAAGCGTCGTTTTTCTTCTGCCCCTGTGTTGTGCCAACCAGATGTTTCGCTTCTGTTCCAGGTCGAGGTTGATGCTTCTGAAATTGGAGCAGGGGCTGTTTTGTCGCAGAGAAGTTCTGATTGCTCGGTGATGAAACCATGCGCCTTCTTTTCCAGGAAATTTTCGCCTGCTGAGCGAAATTATGATGTTGGCAATCGAGAGTTGCTAGCCATGAAGGAGTGGCGTCATTGGCTTGAAGGAGCTAAGCATGGCGTGGTGGTATTGACTGATCACAAAAACTTGACTTATCTCGAGTGTGCCAAACGGTTGAATACTAGACAGGCTCGTTGGTTGCTGTTTTCCTCCCGTTTTGACTTTGTGGTTTCGTACCTTCCGGGCTCTAAAAATGTGAAGGCGGATGCCCTGTCTAGGAGTTTTGTGCCCGATTCTCCGGGTTTGTCTGAGCCGGCGGGTATTCTCAAAGAGGGGGTAATTTTTGTCTGCCATCTCCCCTGATTTGCGGCGGGTGCTGCAAAAATTTCAGGCTAATAGACCTGACCGTTGCCCAGCGGAGAAACTGTTTGTCCCTGATAGGTGGACGAATAAAGTTATCTCTGAGGTTCATTGTTCGGTGTTGGCTGGTCATCCTGGAATCTTTGGTACCAGAGATTTGGTGGCTAGATACTTTTGGTGGCCGTCTCTGTCGCGGGATGTGCGTTCTTTTGTGCAGTCCTGTGGGATTTGTGCTCGGGCTAAGCCCTGCTGTTCTCGTGCCAGTGGGTTGCTTTTGCCCTTGCCGGTCCCGAAAAGGCCTTGGACACATATCTCTATGGATTTTATTTCGGATCTCCCCGTTTCTCAAAGAATGTCGGTCATTTGGGTGGTTTGTGATCGCTTCTCTAAGATGGTCCATTTGGTGCCCTTGTCTAAATTGCCTTCCTCCTCTGATTTGGTGCCATTGTTTTTTCAGCATGTGGTTCGTTTACATGGCATTCCAGAGAACATCGTTTCTGACAGAGGTTCCCAGTTTGTTTCGAGGTTTTGGCGAGCCTTTTGTGCTAGGATGGGTATTGATTTGTCTTTTTCCTCGGCTTTCCATCCTCAGACAAATGGCCAGACTGAACGAACCAATCAGACCTTGGAAACATATCTGAGATGTTTTGTTTCTGCTGATCAGGATGATTGGGTGTCCTTTTTGCCTTTGGCCGAGTTCGCCCTTAATAATCGGGCCAGCTCGGCTACTTTGGTTTCGCCGTTTTTCTGCAATTCTTGGTTCCACCCTCGTTTCTCTTCAGGGCAGGTTGAGTCTTCGGACTGTCCTGGTGTGGATACTGTGGTGGATAGGTTGCACCAGATTTGGACTCATGTAGTGGACAATTTGACTTTGTCCCAGGAGAAGGCTCAACGTTTCGCTAACCGCAGGCGCTGTGTGGGTCCCCTACTTCGTGTTGGGGATTTGGTTTGGTTGTCATCTCGTTATATTCCTATGAAAGTTTCCTCTCCTAAATTTAAGCCTCGTTTCATTGGTCCATATAGGATTTCTGAGGTTCTTAATCCTGTGTCTTTTCGTTTGACTCTTCCGGCTTCTTTTTCCATCCATAACGTGTTCCATAGGTCATTGTTGCGGAGATACGTGGCACCTGTGGTTCCATCTATTGATCATCCTGCTCCGGTTTTGGTTGAAGGGGAATTGGGGTATATTGTGGAGAAGATTTTGGATTCTCGAGTTTCGAGACGGAAACTCCAGTATCTGGTTAAGTGGAAAGGTTATGGTCAGGAAGATAATTCCTGGGTCTTGGCCTCTGATGTCCATGCTGCCGATCTGGTTCGTGCCTTTCATGTGGCTCATCCTGGTCGGCCTGGGGGCTCTGGTGAGGGTTCGGTGACCCCTCCTCAAGGGGGGGGGGTACTGTTGTGAATTCTGTGGCCAAGCTCCCTCCTGTGGTCGTGAGTGGTACTGCGGCTGGTTCTGTCTATGAGCTTCCTTTGGTGGATGAGAGTGGTACTGCGGCTTCTGAGTTTCCTTCCTCAGGTGATGAGGTTAAGTCGTTAGGTGCTGCTCTATTTAACTCCACCTGGTGCTTTGATCCTGGCCTCCAGTCAATGTTCTAATATTGGTCTTGCTTCCTCCTGGATCGTTCCTGTGGCCTGTCTCTCCTGCATAAGCTAAGTTCTGCTTGTGTTATTTTTGTTTGCTATATTTTCTGTCCAGCTTGCTATATTGGTTTTTCTTGCTTGCTGGAAGCTCTGAGATGCAGAGGGAGCACCTCCGTACCGTTAGTCGGTGCGGAGGGTCTTTTTGCCCCTCTGCGTGGTTGTTTGTAGGTTTTTGTGTTGACCGCAAAGCTATCTTTCCTATCCTCGGTCTATTCAGTAAGTCGGGCCTCACTTTGCTAAATCTATTTCATCTCTGTGTTTGTATTTCATCTTTACTCACAGTCATTATATGTGGGGGCTGCCTTTTCCTTTGGGGAATTTCTCTGAGGCAAGGTAGGCTTATTTTTCTATCTTCAGGGCTAGTTAGTTTCTCAGGCTGTGCCGAGTTGCATAGGGAGCGTTAGGCGCAATCCACGGCTACCTCTAGTGTGGTGTGATAGGATTAGGTATTGCAGTCAGCAGAGTTTCCACGTCTCAGAGCTGGTCCTATGTTTTTGGTAAATGTCAGGTCACTTTGTGTGCTCTGAACTTCAAGGTCCATTGTGGTTCTGAATTACCTGTTCATAACAGGTATTGGACCTGCTGTAATTAAAACACCTGAAGCTAGTAGGTGGAGTGCACGATCAGAAGGCTAGAGAATACATTTCAAAAACCTGACCTGCACATCCAAACATAGACTAAGTGTGAACAGGTGCTGAACCCAGAGTCGCCAACTCGTATATAGTTAAGTAAATAAGGCAGCACACTGCAGCGCTAAAACATGCAAACTTGAAAACACGAAATTTGAACTGCATTACTGCACTAGAAATATGAAAAATGAGAGCTTTTAGCGCATAAAAATGGCCAATTTTATGTGTACCTGGTAGCCTCTTTACGGCATCTCTCTTATACCAGGTCCTACGCTTGCCCTACCTCGCTGAGAATAAACGTCTCCATCTGAATGGGTGCATGTGAAACCTCTTCTTAGACTAAAATTCTCTCTCTCTGTGGAGGGGTATTGGACCTGCTGTAATTAAAACACCTAAAGCTAGGAGGCGGAGTGCACGATCAGAAGGCTAGAGAATACATTTCAAAAACCTGTCCTGCACATCCAAACATAGACTAAGTGCTAAAAGCTCTCATTTTTCATATTTCTAGTGCAGTAATGCAGTTCAAATTTCGTGTTTTCAAGTTCGCATGTTTTAGCGCTGCAGTGTGCTGCCTTATTTACTTAACTATATACGAGTTGGCGACTCTGGGTTCAGCACCTGTTCACACTTGGTCTATGTTTGGATGTGCAGGTCAGGTTTTTGAAATGTATTCTCTAGCCTTCTGATCGTGCACTCCGCCTCCTAGCTTCAGGTGTTTTAATTACAGCAGGTCCAATAACCCTCCACAGAGAGACAGAATTTTAGTCTAAGAAGAGGATTCACATGCACCCATTCAGATGGAGACGTTTATTCTCAGCGAGGTAGGGCAAGCGTAGGACCTGGTATAAGAGAGATGCCGTAAAGAGGCTACCAGGTACACATAAAATTGGCCATTTTTATGCGCTAAAAGCTCTCTTTTTTCATATTTCTAGTGCAGTAATGCAGTTCAAATTTCGGGTTTTCAAGTTTGCATGTTTTAACGCTGCAGTGTAATCCCAAGAATTAAAAAAATTAACCTTTATTAATATAATCTTATAAAAAGTATTAGATACCAACTATGTGCACAACCACACCATCACCAAGATTAACAACATCCCATAGGAAAGGCCAAGTTGGTGCCAATCCCTACACTAAACTACAATGACCCTACCTGACCAGCGGAGGTTGGCACCCTATAACACCTGCGCAATGGCGCCCCCGCTCCTCGTCGACTCTCCCTGCTAACCCTAGTGGGCCCTACTGGGGTCAGGGAACCGAAAACGACAAGTATACAGTGCAAATCAGAAATGATGGGTAAATAGCAGTTACCCAGAAACCCTATTTTGCTAGCTGCACTACACCTTCCTAGTCGCAGGGGTCGACACCCTAATTGCCAATGGTGCCCCCGCTCCACGATGGCTACACTTTTCTTACCCTATAATAACAACATGAAGGGCAGGCAGGATGTTAAACAAAAATTTAGAGGCATATATCCCGAGGATATGCGATGTCTGTTTGATAATGGGGTGTACTTCCTCTCCTTTTACCTATAGACCGTGCTGATCATTCATACTCCATATATTCCAAAGTCATCTGAATTTAGCATATACATAGATCAATACCAAAACAAAACAATAAATAATACAAGAGATCATAAAGTTCAATGACTTCCAAGTAACATGACCTCTCACATTGCAGATGTTAAAGGTATAAGTAAAAGACAACAATAATCCTAGAGTATGAGCACATACTGGAAAGACACAATTCTCCTACGGCCTAAACCACATCAGTATGGTCAATAGAACATAAATAACCATGATACCCCCTTTTAATTAACTCAACGCGTTTCCCCTCCGCATATAACCGGAGGTTCATCAGGAGTTTATCAAATAAAACATAGGGTTACTTAGCTTCCTTCATAGATGGTGCCGGTGAATGAAATGATCTGTATCACCATCAGGCCAATCCCTCGTGGATATGGTGCTCCCAGACACATGTCATACCGTGTGCGTTTTAAAGACTGAGCACTTAACAAGGAGGCGGGCTCAGCTGCTTACCGGCGTGCGTCCCCCGAATACTTCCGGCAACGCAGTCAAAGGGGGTCACACAGCCTGTGACGTAAAACCCATCTGATGCGTCTGCGCAAAGGCCACAGCTGCTTCCCGGCATGCGTGTCCCAAATACTTCCGGTACCGCAGTCAGGAGGGGGTCATACATCCTATGACGTACATTCTACCTAGTGCGCCTGTGCAGAGTCCACAGGTAAATACCCTGTTCTTAGACGAGCAAAAATGCGCATGCGCTGATTGTAACATAATGAACGTTCAAAACGCCACCCCAACTTCTCAAACGAGTGAGGTGCCAATTAGAACAAGTCCAACAAGCGCGGATAGAATATACATGCTCTATAGATATAGTCAAAAAGGGGACCCTGAATAACCATAGTGATGTAGACGCATATTCAATAGATGTAATAAAGAGAGATACTATGTAACCATAGTGATATAAACTAGATACCCGCGCACGCGCAGTAAGCACTTATTTCATTGGTGCCATAGAAAACATTAGCATACCGTAGACACATGTTAATGCGCACGCGCCAATCCCGGGTACATTGTAAGGAATCAGCAGGACACTAATTATGCGCACAATATTAATGACGCGTTATGGTATGCGCAATCATAGCGCGTAATAAGAATTTATTTGGTGACTATGAGGATTTATAACCTATCGGTTGCGCGTTGTGCTTCCTACTTGGAAATTTGATTATTATTATCCTTGCAGTATTAACTGTGCATGCTGTGTCTATATCGTGATTGATGTCGGCGCTACCATGCTTACCCATTATTCTGTTTGATAAATTACACTGAGTGTGCACTCCATTGGTCTCTATATATCTGTTCTAGTGGCGTTTGTATTTAGCGTGAGGAGAGGGGGTTGCTCCGTTGTCTTCTTCTTTTTCTACTCCGGGATTGGCGCGTGCGCATTAACATGTGTCTACGGTATGCTAATGTTTTCTATGGCACCAATGAAATAAGTGCTTACTGCGCGTGCGCGGGTATCTAGTTTATATCACTATGGTTACATAGTATCTCTCTTTATTACATCTATTGAATATGCGTCTACATCACTATGGTTATTCAGGGTCCCCTTTTTGACTATATCTATAGAGCATGTATATTCTATCCGCGCTTGTTGGACTTGTTCTAATTGGCACCTCACTCGTTTGAGAAGTTGGGGTGGCGTTTTGAACGTTCATTATGTTACAATCAGCGCATGCGCATTTTTGCTCGTCTAAGAACAGGGTATTTACCTGTGGACTCTGCACAGGCGCACTAGGTAGAATGTACGTCATAGGATGTATGACCCCCTCCTGACTGCGGTACCGGAAGTATTTGGGACACGCACGCCGGGAAGCAGCTGTGGCCTTTGCGCAGACGCATCAGATGGGTTTTACGTCACAGGCTGTGTGACCCCCTTTGACTGCGTTGCCGGAAGTATTCGGGGGACGCACGCCGGTAAGCAGCTGAGCCCGCCTCCTTGTTAAGTGCTCAGTCTTTAAAACGCACACGGTATGACATGTGTCTGGGAGCACCATATCCACGAGGGATTGGCCTGATGGTGATACAGATCATTTCATTCACCGGCACCATCTATGAAGGAAGCTAAGTAACCCTATGTTTTATTTGATAAACTCCTGAAGAACCTCCGGTTATATGCGGAGGGGAAACGCGTTGAGTTAATTAAAAGGGGGTATCATGGTTATTTATGTTCTATTGACCATACTGATGTGGTTTAGGCCGTAGGAGGATTGTGTCTTTCCAGTATGTGCTCATACTCTAGGATTATTGTTGTCTTTTACTTATACCTTTAACATCTGCAATGTGAGAGGTCATGTTACTTGGAAGTCATTGAACTTTATGATCTCTTGTATTATTTATTGTTTTGTTTTGGTATTGATCTATGTATATGCTAAATTCAGATGACTTTGGAATATATGGAGTATGAATGATCAGCACGGTCTATAGGTAAAAGGAGAGGAAGTACACCCCATTATCAAACAGACATCGCATATCCTCGGGATATATGCCTCTAAATTTTTGTTTAACATCCTGCCTGCCCTTCATGTTGTTATTATAGGGTAAGAAAAGTGTAGCCATCGTGGAGCGGGGGCACCATTGGCAATTAGGGTGTCGACCCCTGCGACTAGGAAGGTGTAGTGCAGCTAGCAAAATAGGGTTTCTGGGTAACTGCTATTGACCCATCATTTCTGATTTGCACTGTATACTTGTCGTTTTCGGTTCCCTGACCCCAGTAGGGCCCACTAGGGTTAGCAGGGAGAGTCGACGAGGAGCGGGGGCGCCATTGCGCAGGTGTTATAGGGTGCCAACCTCCGCTGGTCAGGTAGGGTCATTGTAGTTTAGTGTAGGGATTGGCACCAACTTGGCCTTTCCTATGGGATGTTGTTAATCTTGGTGATGGTGTGGTTGTGCACATAGTTGGTATCTAATACTTTTTATAAGATTATATTAATAAAGGTTAATTTTTTTAATTCTTGGGATTTTTCTGTGAGCTTTTGTACTTATACCCAAGTTTATATTTTTTCTCTGTGAAAAAAGCGCTGCAGTGTGCTGCCTTATTTACTTAACTATACACGAGTTGGCGACTCTGGGTTCAGCACCTGTTCACACTTAGTCTATTATATTTGGATGTGCAGGTCAGGTTTTTGAAATGTATTCTCTAGCCTTCTGATCGTGCACTCCGCCTCCTAGCTTCAGGTGTTTTAATTACAGCAGGTCCAATACCCCTCCACAGAGAGAGAAAATTTTAGTCTAAGAAGAGGTTTCACATGCACCCATTCAGATGGAGACGTTTATTCTCAGCGAGGTAGGGCAAGCGTAGCACCTGGTATAAGAGAGATGCCGTAAAGAGGCTACCAGGTACACATAAAATTGGCCATTTTTATGCGCTAAAAGCTCTCATTTTTCATATTTGTAGTGCAGTAATGCAGTTCAAATTTCGTGTTTTCAAGTTTGCATGTTTTAGCGCTGCAGTGTGCTGCCTTATTTACTTACCTGGAGAATCATAATGACAGGTTAGTTTTAGCATTTGGTGAACCTAGCAAAAAAGCCAAACAAAAAACAAGTGTGAGATTTCACTTTTTTTGCAATTTCATTGCACTTGGAATTGTTTTCCCATTTTCTGTTACAACGCAGGTTAAAACCAATGGTATCATTCAAAAGTACATCTCTTACTGCAAAAAATAAGCCCTCACATGGCCATATTGAGGGAAAAATAAAAAAGTTATGGCTCTGGGAAAGAGGGGAGCGAAAAACAAAAACAAAAAAACTAAAAAAGCTCCGGGGGTGAAGGGGTTAATTTGTCATCATCAAACATAAACTGAAATTTATACCAAAATGCTTTACTAATAAATAAAAGTATTCAAATTCAATAAAAAAAGCACAATAACTGCAAATGTGTGGATTTTAGTAAAAACATAATGACAACGAATGGTCTGGCAATAAATTTAGCCCTTGCATTCACTGCACGTCATAGTTCTTCACAAATGAACTTCTTGCAGTCATTGCAAACAAATGTTGTCTTTTTGTCCTTCGATCGAGGACAAGCATAGCACCATTTGCGCTGTCCTGTAACACTGCTGGTGTCACTTGGAAGTGACTAGCCATTGTTTATTTACAATTATATCACAAAACCTGTGAATAAACAGAAAATATTTAAAAAAAATGTCAGACAAAAAAGGTACTATGGGGTAAGATGAGTCCCAAACACAGAAAATTGAAGATAACTTTGAAACAAAATTGAAATACAAATTCAAAATATCATCAACATAAGCAGAAATATGATACTTGAAAATACATAGAAGGTCAATGTCTGAGATTGACCAGTAGGGTTGAGCGAAACAGATCGGCCAATTTCAAAAGTCGCCGACTTTTGGCAAAGTCGGGTTTCGTGAAACCCGACCCGATCCCACTGTGGATATATATATATATATATTTATATTTACTTCAGCGCGATATAGCAGAAAAGCCTGTAATTCAATTGCTGGCTTTTAATTTCTCCTTCCTAAACCCGACATGATATGAGACATGGTTTACATACAGTAAACCATGTCATATTCCCATTTTTTTTTGCATATTCCGCACTACTAATGTTAGTAGTGTGTATGTGTAAAATTTGGGTGCTGTAGCTATTAAATTTAAGGGTTAAATCACGGAAAAAATAGGGGTGGGCTCCCGCGCAATTTTCTCTGCCAGAGTGGTAAAGCCAGTGACTGAAGGCAGATATTAATAGCCTGGAGAGGGTCCATGGTTATTGCCCCCCCTGGCTAAAAACAGCTGCCCCCAGCCACCCCAGAAAAGGCACATCTGGAGGATGCGCCTATTCTGGCACTTGGCCACTCTCTTCCCATTCCCGTGTAGCGGTGGGATATGGGGTAATGAAGGGTTAATGTCACCTTGCTATTGTAAGGTGACATTAAGCCAGATTAGTAATGGAGAGGCGTCAATTATGAAACCTATCCATTATTAATCCAATTGTATAATATGGTTAAAAAACACACACACACATTATTACAAAGTCTTTTAATGAAATAAAGACACAGGTTGTTCTAATATTTTATTAGACTCTTAATCCACCTGTAGACCCTCGCTCTGTAATAAAGGAAAAACAAAAAAACAACAATATCCCATACCTTCTGATGATCTGTCATGTCCCATGCTGTAAATCCATCTAAAGGGGTTAAATAATTTTACACCCAGGAGCTCTGTTAATGCAGCTGTGCTCGTGGCTGTAAAACCCCAGCGAATGAATGGAAACTAGGTCAATGACCTGTAGTTACCTTCATTCGCGGTGATGCACCCTCTGCTGGATGTCCTCATATGACCTCGAGCGTGGGAAAATATTCAGAAAAGTTCCCAGGCTCAAGTTCATATGAGGACATCCAGCAGAGGGTGCATCACCGCGAATGAAGGTAACTACAGGTCATTGACCTACATTACCTTCATTCCCCAGGGTTTTACAGGCACGAGCACAGCTGAATTATAGCAGAGCTCCTGCCTGTAAAATAATTTAACCCCTTCAGATGGATTTACATCGTGGGACATATCGACGGAAGGTATGAGTTATTGTTGCTTTATTATTTTTAATTTGTTACAGCTCGAGGGACTTCAGGTGTATTTAGAGTGCAATAAAATATTACAACAACCTGTGTGTTTATTTCATTGAAGTACTTTGCAATATTATGTGTGTGTTTTTTTTACCATTTCATGCTATTGGATTAATAATGGATAGGTGTCATAATTGACGCCTCTCCATTATTAATCTGGCTTAATGTCACCTTACAATAGCAAGGTGACATTAACCCTTCATTACTCCATATCCCACCGCTACACGGGAGTGGGAAGAGAGTGGCCAAGTGCCAGAATAGGCGCATCTTCCAGATGTGCCTTTTCTGGGGTGGCTGGGGGCAGATGTTTTTAGCCAGGGGGGGCGAATAACCGTGGACCCTCTCTAGGCTATTAATATCTGCCCTCAGTCACTGGCTTTACCACTCTGGCGGAGAAAATTGCGCGGGAGCCCACGCCAATTTTTTCCACGATTTAACCCTTAAATTTAATAGCTACAGGCTGTAGCTGTAGCTATCAAATTTAACATCTGCCCCCAGCCACCCCAGAAAAGGCACATCTGGAAGATGCGCCTATTCTGGCACTTGACCACTCTCTTCCCACTCCCGTGTAGCGGTGGGATATGGGGTAATGAAGTAACCCTATTGCTATTGTAAGGTGACATTAAGCCAGATTAATAATGGAGAGGCATCAATTATGACACCTATCCATTATTAATCCAATTGTATGAAATGGTTAAAAAAACACACACACAATATTGCAAAGTATTTTAATGAAATAAACACACAGGTGTCATAATTGACGCCTCTCCATTGTTAATCTGGCTTAATGTCACCTTACAATAGCAAGGTGCCATAAACCCTTCATTACCCCATATCCCACCGCTACACGCGAATGGGAAGAGAGTGGCCAAGTGCCAGAATAGGCGCATCTTCCAGATGTGCCTTTTCTGGGGTGGCTGGGGGCAGATGTTTTTAGCCAGGGGGGGGAATAACCGTGGACCCTCTCCAGGCTTTTAATATCTGCCCTCAGTCACTGGCTTTACCACTCTGGTGGAGAAAATTGCGCGGGAGCCCACCCCTATTTTTTCCGCGATTTAACCCTTAAATTTAATAGCTACAGCGCCCAAATTTTGCACAGACACACTACTAACATTAGTAGTGTGGAATATGCAAAAAAATGGGGATATGACATGGTTTACTGTATGTAAACCATGTCTCATATCATGTCGGGTTTAGGAAGGAGAAATGAAAAGCCGGCAATTGAATTACCGGCTTTTCTGCTATATCGCGCTGAAGCAAATATAAATATATATATATATATATGTGTCTCAATGACATATATATATATATATATATATATATATATATATATATATAAAACGAAACCCGACTTTGGAGCGAAAATCTCTGACCTCCGACCCGATCCCACAGTGGGATCGGGTCGGGTTTCACAAAACCCAACTTTGCCAAAAGTCAGCGACTTTTGAAATTGGCCGATCCATTTCGCTCAACCCTATTTGTGTCTAAAAAGAGCTGATTTGTATATTATGGTAGTGGATGAAAGCTTGCCTATCTCTTTCTAATCCCACAGTCTGTTCCGAATCCTAATCCTAAACTCCAGTATACAACACACAATGCAAAATAGCAGAGATCTCCAGCATGTACTTGCAATGATGATGTGAACTGATAACACCCAGGTGACTGCCTTTCACTTTCCCTTGTATTACATCTTTCCCTACGCCATCTCTACCTAACAAAGAATTAATCTTCATCCTCATGAGCTCTTAAAAGAGCTTTTTGGAATAAAAAACTTTCACTTTCCCTTCTCTTACACTACGCTCTCCCTATGCTGTTTCTGTCTGCAATGTGCGCAAGATAGCGCCGTCAGGGATTAAATATTTCCTATGGCGCTGGAAGGCCATCCAATCACAGTACCACCACATAAAATTTGGCACTGGCATTACTGTGATTGGCAAGCCACCCTAGCATGTACATTGGCTGCAAATAAAGCACCAAACATGCTGGGCGGGTCACTCGAATATACCGAGGAGAATACCAAATTACTCGCCAAGTAATTAATAGCCCGAATAGCGTACTTTTAGTGCAAGTAATAAATAGTGCAAAATTTATTCGCTCACCACTACTTCCCAAGCATTTAAAAAGGTCCCTTATCTGTTTCAGTAGGCTCCACAATCATGGGGAAGACTGCTGACTTGACAGATGTCCAGAAGACAATTAATGACATACTCTACAAAGAGGGTAAGCCACTAGAGGTCGTTGCTAAAGAAGCTGGCTGTTCACAGAGTGCCATATCCAAGCATATTAATGGAAAGTTGAGTGGAAGGAAAAAGTGTGGTAGAAAAAGGTGCACAAGCAACCGTGATAACCACAGCCTTGAAAGGATTGTTAAGAAAAGGCCATGCAAACATTTTGTGGAGATTCCCAAGAAGTCTACTGCTACTGTAGTGATTGATTCAATCAATATCCAGGACATGGGCTACAGGTGTCGCATTCCTTGTGCCAAGCCACTCATGACCAATAGGCAACGTCAGAAGCATCTTACTGGGGCCAAGGATAAAAAGAACTGGACTGTTGCTCAGTGGTCCAAGGTGTTGTTTTCAGATGAAAATAAATTTTGCATTTCATTTGGAATTCAAGGTCCTAGAGTCTGGAGGAAGAGTGGAGAGGCACACAATCCAAGCTACTTGAGGTCTAATGTGAAGTTTCCAGAATCAGTGATGATTTGGGGAGCCATGTCATCTGTTTGCGTTCTAAGGCCTGGGGTAAAGACAGCTGAACAATGCACTGCATTGTCATCCCCAATGGGGGGGAAACGCGTCGGGCATTGTCTGGGGACTCTCTGACAGATTTTGGTCAGGATGACATCTAATAAATCATATGGACTTCTGGGTGTATTTGAAAACATTATGGAATACCTCAGCAAATAGATGAGTACAGCGGTGGCATTTTTTTGATTATCTGTATGGGCAAGACGATTGGATCTTTGCTCTTGGAAATTGCTATACTGGGGAATTCCTGCTAAATCATTGCCCATAATGGGTATCTTTGTGCTACCTGGTAGATCCATGTATGAATATCTTGAATTTTCTGTCTTGTAATGGCTAAATAATGGCCGAGTGCCATTTTTGCTAATTACTGGAGTATAATTAATGCATGGTTGTATATGTTTATCCAGTGATATTTGAGTGGTTACATCTTGACATTGACCACTCTTATGCTACCAGATATTCTGTTACAAGACAAAATGGGATTCTTTCAACAGATGGAGGAGTGCGTATAAAATATTTTTCATTGTACAATATCCATACCTATATATCGGTGCACTCCTGTGCTGTTCAAAAAAAACCTTATTTGGACAAAGTATATCTTTGCACTCTGCTTACCCGTATATTGTTGTGGGTTGAGTCATAGTACTCTATACTATTATATTAAACTGGAGTCATAGTACTCTGCATCACTATTCTGAGTTATATTCATAACCATTTTTCTTTTGTTCTTTTTATTTTTTATATTTATTTTGTCTATTTTTTTCTGTTTTTTTCACGGGTATCAGAGGTGCATTTGGGACATTATCCTTTTTCTATCCTTACTGTAGGGATTGTGAGGGACCCTAGGGTCATCCGCCGTTGAGTGGGGGCGCCTACCGCAGTAATTTAGAGTGTCTACCTCCACTGTCAGGCAGTTGGTAATATAGGATTGCACATTAGGGCTCACCAGTTTTCCTGTATTGCAGGTTCAGTTAGGGACTTAAAGGGTGAGCCGTCGAGGAGTGGGGGCGCCTACCGCAGTAAATTAGGGTGCCAACCTCCACTGACAGGCAGGATTCATGGTAGCCCGATATAGGGTTCTTTAGGTACATTGTGTATCATTCTATGTGTTACATTGATAAATAGAGTCTTTTTAACCTGTTTAATTAAAAGTTATCTTTTAGGGATCCTTGTTTTTTGTTTGGTTTATAATATTTCTAGGATTCCGAGTTATTTACGTTTTTGGTTTTTCTCATTCCCCACAGTTGTCTTCTGTTCATGGCTGATCAAATATTTGGGCATCACTACACACCATCTCCTCATGTCCCTCTTCAAATGTGCCGCATTAAAGGCTAGAATCAATAAATGGAAATGTAAACAGCTCCTCGGAGTGTCCGAGTGTGGGATCACTTGTCTCTTGGGATTCACTATGGTGGAAGGAAGGAGGATCGATCAGGTTGAGGATTATTTAGTCCACACTCTTGGCTACTGAGACTGAACCATGTGGAAGACAAGGTGGTGCTGAGATACATACTGGAAACATTATTTAATATCCAGCCGATCACTTGTTCTCACTGTTCTGGCTTCAAAAGTCGTGTCCTGAACCCTCTTCAAACTAGAAGGTGAAGCAATGTATCTTGGATGAGCATGTTTATTGTGCTTTTGAGCACGCACAATTTCACCTTGCCCATGACCTCAACCTCTGCGTGCACCATCAGCAATATATTTACTTCCCCGTTGTTTACCACTCACCTTGCTCATATTAAATTAGGTATGCAGCTAAGAGCAGTATTAATAGGGACGAGAATACAATACATAGCTCTGATAAGGATTTTTGTTCTGCAGCAACGCCTGTAATTCAATACTGGCCCTTCTCAAGCAACTATCTATCCTTATGTTAACTAGTACAGCTAACAATGGTATGGGATATAACAGATCTAGCCCTAGCCTGGAAAAGTTTTTTTTTCTGCAGCTATGCCAGTAATGCACTAATAACCCTTCTCCAGCAGTTATCTATCCCTACACTATATAGTACAGCTAACAGAGATATTGAACAGATTAATTGTACCCCCGAAAATGACCCTTTGGTTATAGGTTTCAGCTCGAAGAGTTGAGTGAATTTGTTCAGATTTGGGTCTGAATATGATCGGCAGCGAATATTGTTTTTGCAATATTCATCGAACACAGCCAAACAACATTACAGTATACATTACCGAATATGTTCGGAACCGATCATCAAACAAAAGTTCAGCACGAATAGGGTACCTCTATGACACAAATATGGCAAATTCAGATTCGACAACTGCATCCGAACAAATTCGCTCAACTTTACTTCAGCAGCACAGAGCTAAGGAATTCAGGAGACTGGTAGATCTGCAGCAGATAAAATAGTAATGTTATCAAAATCCCAATGTGTTGCTTTTACATAAGAATGTTGATAACATTGTCTTTTGTTTTGCTAGGCTAAATGATGCTTATTCTCTTTAGTTGGCATTAATTCTGTGGTAGACAGGTGAGAACAAACTAGGGCACCTGGGAGAATTGGCCATGGTGCCATAGTGCTGGATATAATTGTAACTTGGAAGGAAATTGTTATAACACGATGCAAAAGCTACATAGATATACACTATGGCATTGTGCATGTGCATGTACATGTATAGCTGTAAAAGAGGTGATGACTAGTCTAGTGATGGACGAACCCCCCGATGTTCAGGATCGGCGGGTTCACCCGAGTTTCTTAGTAAAGTTCGAGTTTGGGGCCGGAGATGATGCGAACTTGCGTCCGATCCCCGAACTTGAACTTTACAGATATGGGATGGGGCGGGAGGGGCTGTAAAAGAAAGATTAAAATTAATAATAAACATTATAATTATACTTACTGTCCAGGAACGCATCCTCCCGTTCTACTGTCTCCCAGCCGCATCTGCTTCCGGGGCTGTTCATTACCTTCTGGCGGTATTCATTGCACTCGGCAGTCTTCAGCTGGGAGACAGTGGGACGGGAAGGCGCGTCGCTGGACAGGTGAGTATAATATAATAGTATATTATATAATGTTTATTATTAGTTTTATTCTTTCTTTTACAGGCCGTGGACCCGAACTCGAACATGGGTTTCCTATGTGTTCGGTAGGGGTCCCAAACTTTACAGTTTTCCCATCCCTAGTGATGACTTGTTGTCCTGTGCAGTTGGGTTAAGTGCCCCCTCTTGCCAAGCACATTGCCTCAAGAAGCAACTGATTTCACAAAAGATCTCAGTGAATGACTACAAGCCTGACCAAATAGGCAGCAAAAAACTACTTTGGGGCCAAGAAGGCAAAGTCTCACAGTGTTAGTAATATCAATAATCAAAAGATGCTTGTCTGAATGTACCCAGGTACCAGATACATGACCAGATAATTCATCTTGGTATGCATATCTCAGTGTGGTAGGTATTATAGCTGTAACTGTTGCTTTTACAAGCAGTGATATATTTTAGTTCTGAACTATGCAAAGACTTGCCACTGCTGTCATTAATATTGTATTATCGAGGTATCCTCTTCTCGGTAGGTAATATGATATCTGGTGGAACATAACACTTCTATGAATCTAACAGAAAATGTCTTTAGAGTATATCTCGGTGTATTAGCTCTGAAAAACGTGGAGGTTGTATGAATTATCAGTTTGTAAATGTAAACAAGGAAATAAAAAATGCAATCCTAGGTTAAAATCACACACTAGTATGCTTCACTATTTTGCATTAGTACGGTATTTGTAAACCATATTCAGAAGTGTGTTCAAAAGAGAGGTGTAACATTTCTATTATACTTTGTCTCTGTTCTTTCCGGGTTCTGACTTACAAATTTTGATGCACAACATTAAAAAACATCCATGTGAGTGAAATCTCAGAACCTGAAAAATAGTGGAAAATATCAACACAGTATCAGCAAAGCTGTTTAGAAATCATTTGAAAATAAAAAGAAACACAAAATAATAAACATATGAATTCCTAACATTCTGAAAATGCACAGCTATATAAAAAAATAATATTTTTATAAAATATGAGATTCTGCTGAGTTATACATATGTATAAAATGTCTTGATTAGTTTGTTCAACAAAAATTTATAGGCTACATCAGTCGCTTGGCTTCTTTATTCCTTCTGAGAAAAAAAAATATTCAATAAAATTTTAAAGCGCAAAAAATAATAAAATCTTTTAGATATAGAAGTCATCTAACCAGTTATTACAGAACAGTGCTGTTGCAATAGCTGTGATCATGTAATAAAACTATATTTTCCATGAACATATAATTTTGTGTGCAGAATCCTTGAGGTGTAGCTAATGATGAAGGAACTCTGATGTAGAACAACTGCTATAGGAAATCATTACACTATAACGATGTGCCTCAATTCTCCGTGCATTAAGTGTTGTTTCAGCTGCTGTGATGGAATATGGGAACCAATCAACAGTGTTGAACATTACATATGGATTGGTAAATAAAAAAGAAATATAGGGCCCTAGCTCAGTCTTTCTGCTTTGGTTTACTGATTAAATAGTTTTAGCAGGTAGATGCAATTGCTCTCTACTGTATGTGTTGCATAATGCTGCTTATAATTTCTTTTTTTTACTTTTAAAATAATATAACAATATTTATGTAACATCATAATCTGACATCAGAACCTGATTATTATACAGACATACTTGGTGCTATAATGGTGCTGCCTACCATTTTCTTTTACAATTTTTTTTTCTGTGCCTACTTCTGCTTATCCGCTTTCTACAGGAGTTTCTTCCTGATCCATTTCCATGCAGAACAACATAAAAGTGGTGTGTGCCTCTGTACGCCTCACCACAAATCTTGCAAGCAAGATTTCAGGCGTAAAGTATACCACAACTCAACATGAATTACGCAAGCTTTAGTGACATGCTCCCATTCTCGCCCCCATCCTGACCCAGGTGCGCATGTTTTAGCAGAACTGGGTGATAATGGTGTGAAAATGCCAAAAGTTGCAAAATATTTGAGAAACTCAAGTTATGAAAAATGTTGTGACTAGTGTTGAGCATTCCGATACTGCAAGTATCGGGTATCGGCCGATATTTGCTGTATCGGAATCCCGATACCGAGTTCCGATATTTTTTTGATATTGGAAATCGGTGCGTATGGTTCCCAGGGTCTGGAGGAGAGGAAACTCTCCTTTAGGCCCTGGGAACTATATTAATGTGAAAAATAAAGAATAAAAATAATAAATATGGATATATTCACCCCTCCGACGAACCCTGGCTGTCACCGCTGTCTGCCTCCGTTCCTGAGAATTGCAGAGAGTGAAGGACCTTCGATGACGTCGCGGTCACGTGAGCGTTTATGCCATCATTTTAAAATAAGGTTTAAAAAAATACAGGACCACATGAACTGGCCTCCATGTTTATGCCTAATGCATGGCAAACAACTTCATGCCTTAGGTACTGCAGACTTTACATGTCAATCAGACAGTATTTCAGTGTCAGGAGTATATGGGGCATCTAGATAGAGGTAGCACCTCTGGTGGACTGCTTGCCGTGTCCTTTTTGGATAGCTCTTCCATCTTTGGTCCTCATCTGATGCTCAACTCTCACCTGTACCTCCAAATAGCTGCTAGCATGCGGCAGCGGGTACACCCCAGAACACCGCCTCGGCAGGCGGGCCAAACCAGGTGAGGGTAGCTGTTAGGTTTCTTTGAGACCTACAGTGATTTTCAAGGGTTTGCCTACCCTTCCATGTGAAGACTGGATATGGCAGACTGAGCGGAAGAAACCAAGATTCAAAGGACAGACAGCGATTTCCAGCACAGCATTGTGGAGCGCTGAGAAGCGCAGCGAGGCACATATAGGACACTGCTGGCCATCCACTGCACCCTGACCTATTTCCAGTTGTCTCACCTACTTCTTGCCACTGGGGCTCGATAGGTATGGGCGAGAGAGTGAGGTTGACGACTGCGCAACTCTTCCTCACTTTAATCCAATCCAAGTCAAGCGCAAGTCATGACTTCAACCACTGCGTATCAAAAGTCCTGTCTCGATGGGAGAGTGGCAAAGCAGCAGGTGTGGAGTCACTGGAAGCTGTAGTCATGAACCTGCACGCAGGCGGGCCAGGCCATATGGTCGCTCTCCACTGGACCGAAGCAGCAGTGGAGTTCGGCAGCCTCCTGGGTGTTTGAGCAGTCCTGTTCAGGATCACTCTGCTCACCTCAATCGAGGATGTGGCTAGAAAAGGTGCCTCAAACATAGTCTGCTTCATTTCACCTGGCCAGCCTACCGCAGCTGGCGGGTTTCCCGTACAGCAGTCGACACACAATAAAGAAAAAGAAAATGATGGTACTCAACCTTGGCACATGGAATGTGAGAACTCTGCTGGATAATACCAAGGCAGACAGACCAGAGAGAAGAATGGCATTGGTTGCTTGGGAGCTAGCTCGTTACAAGGTTGATATAGCAGCTCTCAGCGAAACACACCTGGCAGACTTGGGTCAATTAACAGAACATAGTGGTGGATATACATTCTTCTGGAGTGGTCGAGGCAGCACTGAAAAACGAGAAGCAGGCTTGGGATTTGCTATCAAAACTCATCTTGCTCGTAAAGTTACCTGGCTTCCAGAGGGCATCAACGACAGTCTGATGACATTTCAGCTCCCACTTACAAACAAGAAACACGCGACTCTGATCAGTGCCTATGCTCCCAAGATGATTAATCTGGATAACATTAAAGATAAGTTCTATGATGAACTTGCCACACTTATTTCAGCAATCCCACAGGCAGACAAGCTCATTATACTTGGAGACTTTAATGCCAGAGTGGGAACAGACAATCAAAACTGGGAAGGGGTCATTGGGAGACACGGCACTGGCAAGTGTAACAGTAATGGCCTGCTGCTCCTCAAGATGTGTGCCACACATGACCTTGTCATCACCAACACTTTATTCTGCTTACCCACATGCAAGAAGACATCATGGTGCACCCACGCTCGAGGCATTGACATCTCATTGATTACATCATTGCCAGGAAAAGGGATGAGATGAACTTTAGAGTGACGAGGGCCATGTGCGGTGCAGACTGCTGGACTGACCATCGCCTCATTGTGTCTAAGTGCAGGCTCCGCATCCTTCCTGCGAGGAGACCCCAAGGGCAGAAAACAACAAAGAGGCTGAATATCTATAAGCTGCAAAATAACAGAATTGCAAGGGAATTTGCTAATGACCTTGATGGCAGACTGTTAAATATACTACAGGCAGAGGAGATTGGCGTTGAGGAACAGTGGACTATTCTAAAAGATGCTGTTTATAATACTGCTCTGGAGCATCTCGGATCAGCAGCCAGAAATAATCAAGACTGGTTCAATGAAAACGACGAGGAAATAAAGACACTCCTAGAACAGAAACATCAGCGGTATAAGTTGTATCAAAATGACCCCACGTTGTTAGCTAAGAAAGGTGCCTTTACCAATATAAAAAGAAAGGTACAAATCAAGCTACACAAGGTGCAGGATATCTGGTTTAGCAAGAAGGCCAACGAAATTCAGGGCTATGCAGATACCCATGACCAGAAACGCTTCTACGATGCGCTCAAAGCTGTATATGGACCCCAGTCATCAAGCTCTTCATCTCTGCTTAACGCAGATGGAACTAAGCTGCTGACAGAAAAGAAACAAATTCTGGAACGGTGGGCTGATCACTTTAATAATATTCCTATTCGCCCTGCCAATATCAATGATGAGGCTATTGCTCGCCTGCCCCAGGTAGAAATCAACAAGGAGCTTGATGTTCTTCCAAGTGGAGATGAAGTCAGGAAAGCAGTAAAACAACTTTCTTGTGGAAAAGCACTCGGAAATGATGCTATACCTGCTGAGGTATATAAAGCTGGCGGCCCTGTTCTGATGCAAATGGTGACCAAACTATTCCAATATATGTGGACAAAGGAACAGGTGCCACAACAGATGAAAGATGCCAGCATAATTCACATATACAGGAGGAAAGGTAATCGCCAATCTTGTGACAACCATCGAGGCATCTCCCTTCTGTCCACTGCAGGCAAGATATTGGCTCGTCTCTTGCTCAACCGCCTTTTACATGACCTTGAGCAAGGACTATTACCCGAAAGCCAGCGTGGTTTCCATGCTAAATGTGGAACAGTAGATATGGTCTTTTTAGCACATCAACTTCAGGAAAAGTGCCAGAAGCAACACCGTGAACTTTATGCAACTTTTGTTGATTTGACCAAGGCTTTCGACACGGTCAGTAGAGACGGCCTGTGGAAGATCATGGCAAAATTCGGCTGCCCGAGCAAGTTCATCTCAGTCATCCGGCAGTTCCATGATGGCATGATGATGAAGGTTCTGAACGATGGAGACGTATCTGAGGCTTTCCCAGTAACAAACGGCATGCTTGCTCCAACCCTGTTCAGTATGCTGTTCTCTGCAATGTTAAGTGATGCATTTAACAACTGTGAAGATGGAATCCAGGTTAGGTACAGGACTGATGGCAAGCTATTCAACCCAAAACACCTGAAGGCGGTTATGAAAGTGCATGAGACTGTTATCCGTGAATTATTGTTTGCTGATGACTGTGCACTTAACACAAGCACGGAACAGCAGATGCAGCATGAAATGGACTGTTTTTCGCAAGCTTGTGACACTTTTGGTCTCGAGATCAACATTAGAAAAACCGAAGTCATGTATTAACCGGTTCCAGGAAAACTGTACAAGGAGCCACGTATCACGGTGAAGGAGCAAAACCTCAAAGCAGTCGATAACTTCACCTACTTAGGCAGCACACTTTCCACTGAAGTAACCATAGATGCTGAGGTTAATAACAGAATCACCAAAGCCAGTGCCGCCTTTGGGAGACTGCGTAAGAACGTCTGGGAACGAAGGGGACTCAGCCTTACCACCAAGCTGAAGGTCTACTGTGCGGTGGTTCTCACCACACTTCTCTATGCTAGCGATACCTGGACAGTGTACAACCGGCATGCTAAACAGCTTAATCATTTCCACATGAGTTGCCTCCGCAGACTCCTCCACATCACGTGGCAAGACAATATCCCGGACACGGCAATTCTGGAACAGACTGGGCTCTGCAGCGTTTACACTCTCCTGCTGAAAGTCCAAGCCAGGTGGGCTGGACATGTGGTCAGAATGCCTGACAGCCGACTACCAAAACAACTGCTGTACGGAGAACTGTGCCAAGGAAAGCGAGCAGTTGGGGGGCAGAAGAAGCGCTATGGCAGCACCAACGAGCCCTGGTGCAATATGTTATGATGTATAGCCTGGGCCAATGAGATCCAGAGGTGGGGCAAATCACGCTGCAGGTGTGGTCTCAGATCAGGGACCTATGCACCCTTCTGCACAGTTTTGAAATAACAACGAAGATGTTTAGTGCTGATGATGACATTATCAGCATGACCATTCCAGTGATTTACATGCTGGAGCACACCTTAAACAGTATTCAGAGTCAGGTGGTGGAACAAGAGGAGAAAGAGGAGTAACAGGAGTCGTATGCAGAAGGGATAATATCTCCAAGGTCCAGACGGTTGTCAGCACCAAGGCAGCTGGCATTGGAAGCTAGGGGAGAGGGATTACCGAGGGCGCATGGTAGCAGCCAAACTGTTGAGGAAGGTGCAGGAGGTGAGGAAGAAGTAGAGGACGAACTGGCGCTGGGCATGGAAGACTCATCAGATGAGGGAGACCTTGATCAAATTTCTGTTGTGCGAGGTTGGGGGGAGAGGGCAGAGGAAGGAAGCATGATTCTCACCTCGCCACCACCAAGACAACAAGGACTTGGTCCTCCTGGATGCGCAAGACACATGAGTGCCTTCTTGCTGCACTACCTGCAACATGACCCTCGGATTGTGAGAATTCGAAGTAATGCCGACTACTGGGTTGCCACACTCTTAGATCCCCGGTACAAAAGTAAATTTGGCAAAATAATTCCTGCCATAGAAAGGGATTCACGCATGCAGGAGTATCAGCAGAGACTGTTTCAGAATCTAACATCTGCTTTTCCACAAAACACCAGTGGTGCACGTATAGTGAATCTCTGAGTTCTAACTTGCCAATCGTGGGACTATCGAGTCTGCACTCACAACGTAACAGTAACATCGCATCTGGTGGTTACAGCAATTTTTTCCAAACATTTCAAGATTTTTTAGACCATCCTTTGCAAGGCCACAGGAGACAAGAAGTCTGACACACAGCCAACGCCCAGAGTGGATAGTACAAGAGTATCTCCAAGTTAACATCGATGCCATGACTGCGGAACTGGACCCTTGCTCAATTTGGGCTTCCAATCTTGAAAAATGGCCTGAGCTCACTACTCACGCCTTGGAGATCTTGTCGTCCCCTGCAGCCAGCGTTCTCTCTGAACGTGTGTTCAGCGCTGCTAGTGGTGTGCTGACAGATAAGCGAACGCGGCTGTCCAGTGACAATGTAGACAGACTAACGTTCATCAAGATGAACAAATGCTGGATCTGCAAGGACTTTTCCACCCCTGTGTCATCTTGGGGAGACTAAAAGCTTGATGATTTTTGAAAATCACCTCACCAACCGTTTTAAAAACTCTGGCGAAATTGATGCCACTTAATGTTAGGAGTCGAGTTTCCTCTGCTGCACAGGGGAAATCTCGATCCGTCTCCTCTGCGGTCTCCCATTCTCCTCCAGCCGCAGTGGAGTCTGCTCAGCAGGGACGTCGCTCCCAGTGTCTTGCTCGCTCTCACTCTGTACAGAGAGTTACTGCTGCTTCTTCAGCTCCTGCCATTAAAGTCAGTGCTGGTCAGCGGTGAGCGGACTTCCCTGGGACTAAGTCCTTGTTTGCGCACACTGAGCATGCCCAGAGCAAGATCTCCCGTTGGAGATCGAGGGTCATGTGCTCTGGCTCTGCAGCGCATTCCATTGGTCCTCTTGGCAGGCCCTGGAAGGGCAAAGTTTCTGTGGCCACTTCCTGTCCTGCAATTATATAAACTGTGCATGACCGCACGGCCATGCGCTAGTGTACAATTGAATACGTGTGTTTGTTGTGAGTGCAAGTCGTTCATTAAATACCCCTACCCTATTGTATGACTGTTCGCGTATGGAGTATGGCTGCTATCTAGCGCCCGACAAATCACTCAACGTGTAACACACATATCAGCGTCTATTGCTGTGACCGCCAGTGCGGCGCCACGCGCCAGTAGTGCGCTTCCTGACCCACGTCTGGGTGCTTAGTGGTGCCTGCCAGCACGGCACAGTTCGCACTTCGGTGCTCTAATTATAAGAGTTGCCTAACACACCCTGTTGCGGTGTTGTGTCAGCAAGTGGTCTAATCGGACTTCAATCCTAGTTGGGGTTAAGTTCGCTGACTGCTTGCTCGCCTTCTATGTGCGGTACCGCGATCCTGTGACGCAACAGGATCGCTTCCTTCACGTTGGGTGAAGTTTAACCCACGCGAGTATACTTATGAGTACCGCCATATAGTCCGTCATTACTCAGCAGCAGGTTCCATCTCTGCACGGTGGACCCCGGGCTACGAACGCACCGTACACTATCAGTCTTGTTATTTGGTGCGTTCCGCTAGCCCTAACATTACACTAGCGCCAGGGTCTGGCTAGTGATGACGGACAAACAGCAATCCCTGCGGTATATACAGCAGCTGGAGGGTAGGTTGGCGGCTCTCGAGAGCGCAACCTCAGCTGTGGATGTTACCGCAGTTGCTGTACAGGCTGCCAGCGTGGCTGCAGCAACTTTGTCCATTGTCACCCCTGTTCCGACATTTTCTCGCCTCCCGCTGCCAGAAAAATTTTCTGGTAATAGCAAATTTTGTAGGGGATTCGTGAGTCAGTGCTCTATTCATCTCGAGCTTCTGGCTGCACGTTTCCCCACAGAGCGGGCTAAGGTGGGATTTATTGTGTCTCTATTGTCGGACAGGGCGTTGGAATGGGCTACGCCGCTGTGGGAGCGTGGCGATCATGTGGTGCAGAGTGCTCCTCTGTTTTTGAGCACTTTAAAACAGGTCTTTTTAGGACCTCAAGTCACCCATGACACTGCGCTCCAACTGCTGGCATTAACTCAGGGTGAGTCCTTGGTCAGTCATTTTGCCGTCCAATTCCGCACTTTAGCATCTGAGCTGGAATGGTCGGATAAAGCTCTTATCCCCATATTTTGGAGGGGCTTGGCTGACCATGTAAAGGACGCTCTGGCCACTATGGAGATTCCTGCCACACTGGAGGAGTTAATAACAGTCTCCACTCGAATTGACCTCCGTTTTAACGAGCGGAGGTTAGAGCGAGCCCAGTGTAGGCAGAGGTTTCGGCTGGCTCCTACTTTCGCCAAACCTCTGGAATCTCCGGTCCTGGTTCCTGAGTCACATGAGGCCAGGGAAGTGTCACAAGCGGGACCTAAGTCCCGGACCGCTTGTGCACTCAGGGTCTGTCATGTTTGCCAGCAGTCTGGACATTTAGCCTCCAGATGTCCTCAGCGGTCGAGGAAACGTCAGCGTCTAGTGGTCGTAGGTGGAGGTACACTAGACACGGCGACGTTTGCCTCTAAATTGTCCTTTAAGGGGACAATTACTATAGGCTCATTCTCCCACTCGGTAGAGCTCTGCGTGGATTCTGGGGCGGAGGGCAATTTTATGTCTTCTGCCTTCGCCCAAAGCCACGCAATACCTCTGGTTATGCTAGCTCAACCTGTAACGGTACGAGTGGTGAATGGGTCGACTCTGCCCTCACAGATAACTCACCAGACCATACCTTTTACTCTGTCCATGTCGCCATCTCATCAGGAGATTGTTTCTCTGCTCGTCATTCCAGAGGGAATTGATGAAGTCCTGTTGGGAATACCTTGGCTACGGTACCACTCTCCTCATATCGAGTGGTCCTCAGGCAGAATTCTGGGATGGGGTGAATCTTGTGGGGGTAGGTGTCAGAGGGAGTGCGTTCAGGTAGCTACAACTGAGGTACCCGCAGATCTTTCCTCTCTCCCCAAGCAGTATTGGTCGTATGCAGACGTATTCTCCAAAAAGGCGGCGGAGACCCTTCTGCCTCATCGCCCCTATGACTGTCCTATTGACCTCTTGCCTGGTGCTGAGCCTCCCCGGGGTCGAGTCTATCCGCTATCTCTCCCGGAGACGGAGGCAATGTCACAGTACATACAGGAAAATCTGGCAAGAGGGTTCATCAGGAAGTCAGTGTCACCTGCTGGGGCGGGGTTCTTCTTCGTGCAGAAGAAGAGTGGGGAATTGCGTCCATGCATAGACTACAGGGGTCTTAACGCCATCACCGTTAAGAATAAGTACCCTTTGCCTTTGATATCTGAACTGTTCGATAGGCTTCGGGGAGCAAGGGTATTTACTAAATTAGATCTGGGGGTGCTTACTACCTGATTCGCATCCGTGAGGGGGACGAATGGAAGACGGCTTTTAACACCAGGGATGGGCACTATGAATATCTGGTGATGCCCTTTGGGCTCTGTAATGCCCCAGCCGTTTTCCAAGACTTTGTGAACGATATCTTCCGGGATATGCTTTCCACCTCGGTCGTAGTCTATCTGGATGATATTCTCATCTACTCTCCAGATATTAACTCCCACCGGAGAGATGTTTGCAAAGTCTTCGACCTCCTACGGGCAAACTCCCTCTATGCCAAGTTGGAGAAGTGTATGTTTGAGCAGGAGTCCTTACCTTTCCTAGGCTACATCATCTCAGCCCAGGGATTGGCTATGGATCCTGCCAAACTACAGGCTGTGATGGACTGGCAGGAACCCCATTCTCTTAAAGCGGTGCAGCGCTTTATGGGGTTCATCAATTATTATCGCCAGTTCATCCCGCATTTCTCAACTTTGGTAGCTCCCTTGGTTGCCCTCACCAAGAAGGGGGCGAATCCCAAATTGTGGTCTGAGGAGGTCTCCAAGACTTTTATCTCTATAAAATCACACTTCGCTAGCGCTCCCATTCTTCATCGCCCCGATGTTGATAAGCCATTTATCATGGAGGTGGATGCCTCTTCTGTTGGTGCTGGAGCAGTCCTCTTCCAAAAGGATGCTCAAGGTCGGAAGCATCCTTGCTTCTTTTTCTCCAAGACCTTCGCACCAGCAGAGAGGAATTATTCCATCGGGGACAGGGAGTTGCTAGCCATGAAGTTGGCTTTCTCGGAGTGGAGACATCTCTTGGAGGGAGCACGTTTTCCCTTCCAAGTCTTCACAGATCACAAAAATTTGGTGTATCTGCAGACAGCTCAGCGGTTGAATTCTCGCCAGGCCAGATGGTCCTTGTTCTTCTCCCGATTTCATTTCACCCTCAATTTCCTTTCTGGGGAGAAGAACATTCGGGCCGACGCTCTCTCTCGCTCCGTTGTGTCATCTGCGGAGGAGGAGGAGCCTCGGCTTATTGTCCCCACCGAGAGTTTGAGAACCGTGGCCCCGGTTTCGCTGGAGTCTGTGCCCCCGGGCAAGACTTTTGTTCCATCTAGTTTGCGACCGGAGGTTCTCTCTTGGGCGCACTCGTCCAGGGTGGGTGGACATTTTGGTACTAAAAGGACATCAGAGTTACTGGCGAGGACATACTGGTGGCCGCATATGGCTCGTGATGTCGCGGAGTACGTTCGGGCGTGTGTCTCTTGCGCCAGGAACAAGACTCCTTGGCAACGGCCAGCTGGGTTGCTTTATCCTCTGCCCGTGGCTGACAGGCCCTGGGAGATGGTCGGGATGGACTTTGTGGTTGGCTTACCCAAGTCTCGTAATTGCACCATTATCTGGGTGATCACCGATCATTTTTCCAAAATGGTGCATTTGGTGCCTTTTCCACGGCTACCATCTGCACGGGCGTTGGCTGTCTTGTTTATCAAGCATATCTTTCGCTTACACGATATGCCAGACAAAATTGTTAGTGACCGGGGTCCCCAGTTTGCGTCTCGATTCTGGAGGGAGCTATGTCGTCTACTCAGTATTGAGTTAAATCTCTCTTCGGCATATCATCCCGAGACGAATGGGTTGGTAGAAAGGGCCAACCAGACCTTGGTCACATATCTGCGACATTTTGTTTCTGCCAGACAGGATGACTGGGCATCCTTGCTACCGTGGGCAGAGTTTGCACTTAACAATGCCGTAGCCGACTCTACCGGTCAGACTCCATTCCTCTTAAATTACGGCCAACATCCGCGTGTTCCTGTGCCCATGCATGTGTCTTCCGCTGATCCCAGGGTGGCAGACTGGGCTGTGGAGGCACGGGACATTTGGGATCGCACGCAGGATGCCATTCGGGCCTCCAAGGAGAGAATGAGGTCCTCCGCCGATGTTCATCGGCGCCCCGCTCCGACTTTTGCCCCTGGCGACTTGGTGTGGCTCTCCGCCCGTAACATCAGGCTGCAAGTTGAGTCCACTAAGTTTGCTCCTCGCTACTTGGGTCCCTTCAAGGTTCTCGAACAGGTTAATCCTGTGGTCTACCGCCTGGCTCTTCCTCCACGCTTGGGTATCACCGACACCTTTCATGTGTCCCTCTTGAAACCCGTATACATGTCCCGGTTTTCCGAGTCATCTGCCGGGACATCGGGTTCGTCTACGGACGATTACGAGGTGAACGCTATTTTGGGGTGCAAGGTGGTACGCGGCAAAAAGTTTTATTTGGTGGATTGGAAGGGTTATGGTCCAGAGGACAGGTCTTGGGAGCCTGCTGAAAACATTCGGGCCCCACAGCTCATTGCTGCCTTCGAGCGTAGCGAGGCCCAAGGAGGGGGGGGGGCCCTAGGAGGGGGGGTAATGTTAGGAGTTTAGTTTCCTCTGCTGCACAGGGGGAATCTCGATCCGTCTCCGCTGCGGTCTCCCATTCTCCTCCAGCCGCAGTGGAGTCTGCTCAGCAGGGACTTCGCTCCCAGTGTCTTGCTCGCTCTCACTCTGTACAGAGAGTTACTGCTGCTTCTTCAGCTCCTGCCATTAAAGTCAGTGCTGGTCAGCGGCGAGCGGACTTCCCTGGGACTAAGTCCTTGTTTGCGCACACTGAGCATGCCCAGAGCAAGATCTCCCGTTGGAGATCGAGGGTCATGTGCTCTGGCTCTGCAGCGCATTCCATTGGTCCTCTTGGCAGGCCCTGGAAGGGCAAAGTTTCTGTGGCCACTTCCTGTCCTGCAATTATATAAACTGCGCATGACCGCACAGCCATGCGCTAGTGTACAATTGAATACGTGTGTTTGTTGTGAGTGCAAGTCGTTCATTAAATACCCCTACCCTATTGTATGACTGTTCGCGTATGGAGTATGGCTGCTATCTAGCGCCCGACAAATCACTCAACGTGTCACACACGTATCAGCGTCTATTGCTGTGACCGCCAGTGCGGCGCCACGCGCCAGTAGTGCGCTTCCTGACCCACGTCTGGGTGCTTAGTGGTGCCTGCCAGCACTGCACAGTTCGCACTTCGGTGCTCTAATTATAAGAGTTGCCTAACACACCCTGTTGCGGTGTTGTGTCAGCAAGTGGTCTAATCGGACTTCAATCCTAGTTGGGGTTAAGTTCGCTGACTGCTTGCTCGCCTTCTATGTGCGGTACCGCGATCCTGTGACGCAACAGGATCGCTTCCTTCACATTGGGTGAAGTTTAACCCACGCGAGTATACTTATGAGTACCGCCATATAGTCCGTCATTACTCAGCAGCAGGTTCCATCTCTGCACGGTGGACCCCGGGCTACGAACGCACCGTACACTATCAGTCTTGTTATTTGGTGCGTTCCGCTAGCCCTAACACTTAAGTGGTGTCTGTGGCCGAATTTTTGGAAAAAATGGAGACTCTTTATTGAGTCCCCTTGTTGTGTTTTACATGACGTTGCCATCGTCAATTCCAGGTGGGTGGGGTTGTCTGCAGAGTTGTTTCCTCATACTATGGCCTGGGATTCAGAGGTCTGCTCCAAAGCTTCAGTGTCTGCTAGTCAGCAGAGTAGCCCAGCCACCCACCGCCTGTTTACCTAAGTACTATTTTTAACGGCATCTGGCCCAGGAAATCCTTTTGGGCCTAATAGAATTTGGTGCTACTCAGCAGCGTACTTCACCCATGAAGCAAGCTACACTGCCTGTTTACCAAAGTACTATTTTTCAACGGCCTATAGCCCAGGAAATCCTTTTGGGCCTAGTAGAATTTGGTGCTACTCAGCAGTGTACCCCACGCATGAGGCAAGCTACTTCACCTGTTTACCTAAGTAATATTTTTTAATGGCATCTAGCCCAGGAAATCCTTTTGGGCCTAGTAGAATTTAGTGCTACTCAGCAGCGTACCCCACCCATGAAGCAAGCTATACCGCCTGTTTACCTAAGTACTATTTTTTAACGGCATCTGGCCCAGGAAATCCTTTTGGGCCTAGTGGCAATTTCTGCTACTCAGCATAGTACCCCACCCATGAAGCAAGCTACACCGCCTTCTTCCTTTCTCAATCTAACCCCTCGGCTCAGGGATGTCCACTCTCCCTCCAGCTCTCTCCTTCTCACAGGTGGACTACCGTGTGTATTCACACTGTGGTGAATCTTTTGGGCCCAGGCATAAGAAGTCGTCGAGGTAATGGATAATATGTGCCACCTTACAAACGTCCATGACGACACATTCGAGGAAGCAACTAAACGCCTCATATAGTGAGCAGGATATGGAGCACCCCTTGGGCAAACAGTTATCTATGTAGTATGCGCCTTCACAGAAGCAGCCCAATGGGAGGACACTATTCGGAGGCACAGGTAGTAACCGGAATGCCCCCTCAATGTCTGTTTTGGCCATTAGGGTGCCCCTTCCTAACTTCTTGACCCGCCTGATTGCCTCGTCAAAGGATGTACAGTACATAGTACTGTACTTGGTTCCACGTCGATGTTGTCGTTTACTGACCTGCCCCTTGGATATGACAAATGGTGGATTAATCTGAATGTATTGGGTTCCTTTTTTGGCACATGTCCCAATGGGGGTACCACTACATCTTCTAAGGAAAGTGTTCTGAATGGACTCACCGCCATTCTACCTAAAGATATTTCTTTTTTAATTTTTTTTGTCATGACATCTGGGTGTTGGTAGGGTGATTTTAGATTTATACTCCAGCCTTTCTTTATTTTAGAAGGGCATGACATGCCTATATCTGTGTCTCCTCCTCCTTTTACTCCTCCACCTATTTTCTTTTCGCATGACTATATGTAGTTGTGACTTAACCATGTGTTTGTTGTGTCTTCTGAGCAGTTTGTCAGCTTTTGGACACCTTTTAAGGTGTTTTCTATGTGTTTTCTATGTGTTTGTATGTGTTTGTGTTTGCCTGCCATTGGTTTCAATGGGGGTCGACGGTGTTCGTCGCATGTTCGACGAACATTTGTCGAAGATGTCCCAGTTCAACGAACCGAACTGGACTCGAACACTAGGGAGGTGGCTCAACACTAGTGGTCAGTACCTGGGCCATCACAGATCATTGGATCAGTGGAGCATAGTTTGTACAGTAGAGTCAATTTCCATCACCTGAGTAACTGGGTAAGTTTCTCTTCTGTAGCGTGTAAGCTGTAATAATCAGCAGGGTTCACTCTCTCTATCTCTTCTGTACAGTATTAGCTCTTATGGTCAGCATGGTCCTCTCTCTCCCCTGTAGAATATTATATCTAATGATAAGTAGGCTCCATTCTCTCACCTGTAGAGTATAAACTTTTATAATCAGTGGGGTTCTCTCTCATTCTCCTATTGGTTGTAAGCTCTTATGGTCAGCAGGGTTTTTTCTTTCTTTTCTGTAGGGTATAAGCTCTAATGGTCAGCAGGGTCCTCATTCTCTTTCTCACCTGTTGAGTGTAGGTTCTTACGATCAGCGGTGTCATCTCTCGCTCTCCTATGGGGTGTAAGCTCTTATGGTCAGTGGGGTCATCTCTCTCCTATAGGGTGTAAGCTCTTATGGTCAGTGGGGTCATCTCTGTCCTATACGGTGTAAGCTTTTATGGTCAGTGAGGTCATCTCTCTCCTATAGGGTGTAAGATCTTATGGTCAGCGGGGTCATCTCTCGCTCTCCTGTAGGGTGTAAGCTTTTATGGTCAGCGGGGTAATCTCTCTCCTATAGGGTGTTAGCTCTTATCGTCAAGGAGGTCATCTCTCCTATAGGGTGTAAGCTCTTATGGTCAGCGGGGTCATCTCTCTCCTATACGGTGTAAGCTCTTATGGTCAGTAAGGTCATCTCTCTCCTATAGGGTGTGAGATCTTATGGTCAGCGGGGTCATCTCTCGCTCTCCTATAGGGTGTAAGCTCTTATGGTCAGCGAGGTAATCTCTCTCCTATAGGGTGTTAGCTCTTATGGTCAGCGAGGTAATCTCTCTCCTATGGGTGTAAGATCTTATGGTCAGCGTGGTCATCTCTCTCTTATAGGGTGTAAGCTCTTACGGTCAGTAGGGCTTTTTCTTTCTTTTCTGTAGGGTAGAAGCTCTCATGGTCAGTACGGTCCTCATTTTCTTTCTTGCCTGTCGAGTGTAAGCTCTTATAATCAGAGGGGTCATCTCTCGCTCTTCTATAGGGTGTAAGCTCTTATGGTTAGCAGGGTCATCTCTCTCCTATAGGGTGTAAGATCTTATGGTCAGCAGGGTCATCTCTCTCTTATAGGGTGTAAGATCTTATGGTCAGCGGGGTCATCTCTCTCCTATAGTGTGTAAGCTCTTATGGTCAGTGGGGTTCTCTCTCTCTTTCCTATCCCTCACATGTATTTTCTGAGCAATTACTTGCTTTCCAGTATTGAGTTATGCACAATTTATTTTTGTACAGTAGCTTACAGTATAGACATGCCTTGTTTAATGCTAACAGTTCTTCTGAAAAATAATCTATATGTACAAACTATTTTGGTTAAAAAACTTGTTTATTTAAAAAATTTAAATAAAAACATGTTAAAAAGAAAAAAAAACTTGTTTATTTGATATTATAACTTTGTCTCCACAAATAGCATAACACATCCAATTTTTTGCAAAAGAAAAAATAACAGATGTGCAGGATCCAGCTCTTTTCTTCTTGGATTCCATATGTAATAATTTCATGACCTAAGATTGTCAATAATTCAAATGTGAAAATATTGTGTCGTGTTCATTCACATTCTATTCTCACAGCAAAGAACATGGTCTCTGGTGAGTAAACAATCCTTCCTGTCAAAGAAAAACCATGAAAGCAGCTGTGATTTAAGATCTGGAGCAAGTTGTACAAACTGAGTGGAGCAACAGGTGCAGCGAATGATGCTACATATGGTTATTTACAGCCGTCTGTGTGAATAAACCAAGACTGCCAATTCTACACGCTAACATAACAACTAATTAAAACGTTTGCAGACTTGTAAAGAGAGTCCTATTAGAATCCAAAAAATGGTTCAAGAATCACAATTTTGCTGGATTTCTGTCAACTTCAAACAAATTACCGTAAAAAAATATATTTTATGTATTTTAACTTTTAAATTAATAATCTCCAGACTTCTCAAACACTAAGGCAGATTAATTAATCCTGTTTACTTATAGACATCACAAAATTCATCTGAAAACTTTCTTAGATTATATTCCCACAAATGAGGTTTTTTGTGAGTTTTTTGTTGATGCAGTTTTGTCTTTTTTTGTCAGTTATATGTTTTAAATAAAGCAGTTTTCTTTTGGACACTCCCTGGTATTTGACCACTCCCTGAGGAAGCATTGTGAAACATGTGTTGGAGGAAGAGGTGGAGGACAAGCAGTGCACTTTGACTCTATGGGTATATTAATCCTTTTATTATTCTTACATTGATTGTACCCCTCATCTATAAACTTTGCATACCTTTAGGTGAGTTATTCTTGGTATTCCATCATTCATTATGAATTGAACTCTAAATTCTTATGAATTAAGTGCTGCATGTTTTTCTGTGCACTAGCACTTTACTTGTATTTATACATTCATATTTTTTCACTCTGCATTTGTCTTTACTAATGTATTTATAGATTGATTGGGGTATCAAGAACCAAGTACTTTTTGATCATAAATTAAGTGTATATGATCTTTTATCTGATTAATTATTTTGTCTGCGTCACTCTTTTCTACATATTTACATCACTGTATTGCACTGTATTCCTCCAACCTCATTTATTTTATCTTGTCTGTTTTATCATACATGGTTTTAATTTATGTGTCTTCTCCATTTTGTTTTCAATAAAAATTATTTCAATATTTCATTACTTGTCTTGTGCTGGATTTGTGTAAGGCCAGTTTCACATGTCTGTTTATTTCCGGTACCGGAAAAAGCATTACCGGAGATATCCGTGTATGTGTGTCCATGTGTGTACTACGTGTGGCACATGTCTGCCACCCGTCTGCCTCATCAGTACCACGCGGACAGCCGTCCCAAATCGTATATAATGGTAGGCAGGTTTTTTAAAGCAAAATCCAGTGACAATTTTATATTTTATCATTTGTTGCTACATTCCCTAAAAATCAGTGTTTTAATTAATATGCAAATTAGTTGTTACATGCTCTTAGCTTCACAGAACACTTAAGGAGCCTCTGTCTCCCAAGGTTGGCTCCCTGCCCAGCACCAACCTCTTTTTTTAAGTAATAGCTCATTATGTGACATCAGGCATCAGGTAAAGTGGCACAGGGACAAAATACAGATGAACAAATTATACACCTATCATCCATGTTTGCTGCATCTGGCAGTACATTAGTATTGTGACCAGGTAATGGCAAGTAGAGCAGCTATTTTGTCATGTTTGTCATGTTTCCTCTATTTGATGTCCTTTTCAGTGAATTCAGCTTTGCTGGAGGACCAAGCTAAAAGTCCCAGGGGCTTTCAGCAAGCTCATGACTTTCATGGCAACCCATTGGCATCCTGCAATCACACCTTTTAAATTCATCTGTCAATGATTGAAAGGCATCTAAATTATTATTATTATTATTATTATTATTATTATTATTATTTATTATTATAGCGCCATTTATTCCATGGCGCTTTACATGTGAGGAGGGGTATACATAATAAAACAAGTACAATAATCTTGAAAAATACAAGTCACAACTGGTACAGGAGGAGAGAGGACCCTGCCCGCGAGGGCTCACAATCTACAAGAGGGCTCACAATCTAAATGGTTAACAGTAGTGATCAGAGATCATTCTGGCCACTTCTGTTGTAAGCAATTGCTAGCTATGTAACAGCCGTTACATGATACATAAGAAGTGGGCTTAGGCTACCTCCCCACGATAAACTTTGGGGGAGTTTTTGACACTGCGTATTCTTGAACAATTGCAAGTAACCCAGTTTAATTAATAGGTGCAGAAATGTGGTGCAGAGATTTGCAACATCAAAAACTCACCAAAAAGCTCGTTGTGGGAACATAGCCTTAGCTTCTGATCTTGCTTCATACAGCCCTTAACCCCTTCATGACATGTGCCATACTAGTATTGCTCTGCGGGAGGTGAATTCCCGCAAACCTCTGTACTAGTATGGCCGCCTCACGCAGAGCGCTGTGGCAATCGCATGCGGGTGTCAGCAGTATGTGACAGCTGACACCCCGCAGCTACGCCCACGATTGCTGCTAGAACCGATCGTGGGCATTTAACCCCTCTGATGCTGCTGTCAGTAGTATTAGTATCGTTGCATCCTTAACAACCTAATCTATAAAACTGTCCCACTAGTTAACCCCTTCAGTGAACACCATAAAAAGAGGCAAAAAAGAATGCTTTATCATTGCACCGCCGAACAAAAAGTGGAATAGCACACGATCAAAAAGACAGATATAAATAAACGTGGTACCACTGAAAATGTCATCTTGTCCCGCAAAAAACAAGCTGCCATATAGCTCCATCACTGGAAAAATAAAAAAGGTTATAGCTCTCAGAATAAAGCAATGCAAAAATAATTATTTTTTATATAAAGTAGTTTTTATTGCATAAAAGCACCAAAACATAAAATAATGATATAAATGAGGTATCACTGTCATCGTACTGACCCGAAGAATAAAACACGTGGAACAGTATAAACGCCCTACACTCCCCAAAAGAAATTCATGAATTGATGGCTTTTGTTCATTCTGTTCACAAAAATTGGAATAAAAAGCGATAAAAAAGTCATGTGTCTGAAAATGGCACCAATAAAAACATCAACTCGTCCCGCAAAAAACAAGACTTTACAAGACTCTGTGAGCCAAAATAACGAAAAATTATAGCTCGCAAAATGTGGTGATGCAAATACTATATATTTCAATAAAAAGCCTTTTTTAGTGTGTGACAGCTGCCAAAAATAAAAATTCACTATAAATTATAAATCAAACCCCTTTTATCCCCTTAGTTAGGGAAAAATAATAAAATTTTTAAGAATGTATTTATTTCCATTTTCCCGTTAGGGTTAGGTATAGTGCAAAAGTTAGGGTTAGGGTGGGGGATAAAGTTAGGGTTAGGGTTGGGGATAAAGGATAGGGTTGGGGCTAAAATTAGGATTACGGTTACGGTAGGGATTAGGGTTGGGATTAGGGTTAAGGATGTGTTAGGCTTGCAGTTGTTAGGTCTCGAGTTCCCACTTCTGCACAGGGGGAATCTCGGGCCGTCTCCGCTGCGGTCTCCCATTCCTATCCAGCCGCAGTGGAGTCTGCTCAGCAGGGACGTCAGTCCCAGCGTCTTGCTCGGTCTCGCTCTGTACAGAGAGTTACTGCTGCTTCTTCAGCTCCTGCCATTAAAGTCAGTGCTGGTCAGCAGCGAGCGGACTTCTCTGGGGCTAAGTCCTTATTTGCGCACATTGAGCATGCCCAGGGCAAGATCTCCCGTTGGAGATCGAGGGTCATGTGCTCAGGATCTGCAGCGCATTCCATTGTTCCTCTTGGCAGGTCTTGGAAGGGCAAAGTTTCTGTGGCCACTTCCTGTCCTGCAACTATATAAACTGCGCATGACCGCACGGCCATGCGCTAGTGTACAATTATTATGTGTGTGTGTAGATGGATGTATGTCGAAGGATGAAAGCTCCTAAGTATCCCTCCCTAGAGTTGTTGATTGCTCGCGGATGATGGTAGCTCTCTAGCGCCCGACTATCCATCTGTATGTTAAACACATCACAGCGTCCTTTAGCTGTGCCTGCCAGTACGGCGCCGTGCGCTTGCCTTGCGCTTTCCATACCCAAGCCTGGGTGGTTAGTGGCGTCCGTCAGTGCGGCATCGCACGCACTCTTGTGCTCATACATTACTGTTAAGGTTCTTTTCACACCCAGTTGCGGTGTTGTGCCAGCAAGGGTCTAATCGGACTTCAATCCCTTTTGGGGTTAAGTTCGCTGACTACTTGCTCGCACTTTATGTGCGGTACCGCGGTCCTGTGACTTAACAGGATCGCTTTCTTCACGTTGGGTGAGGTTTAACCCACGTGTTTATACTTTTAGTACCGCCATATAGTCTGTCATTTACTAGCAGCGGGTTTCGCCTGCACGGTGGACCTCGGACTGCGAACGCATCTATATCATCTTTCTTGGTGCGTTCCGCCAGTCCTAACATTACACTAGCACCAGGGTCTGGCTAGTGATGACAGACAAACAGCAATCCCTCCGGTATATCCAGCAGCTGGAGGGTAGGTTGGCGGCTCTCGAGAGCGCAACCTCAGCTGTGGATGTTACCGCAGTTGCTGTACAGGCTGCCAGCGTGGCTGCAGCAACTTTGTCCATTGCCACCCCTGTTCCGACATTTTCTCGCCTCCCGCTGCCAGAAAAATTTTCTGGTGATAGCAAATTTTGTAGGGGATTTGTGAGTCAGTGCTCTATTCATCTTGAGCTCCTGGCTGCACGCTTCCCCACAGAGCGGGCTAAGGTGGGATTTATTGTATCTCTATTGTCGGACAGGGCGTTGGAATGGGCTACGCCGCTGTGGGAGCGTGGCGATCATGTGGTGCAGAGTGCTCCGCTGTTTTTAAGCACTCTGAAACAGGTCATTTTAGGACCTCAAGTCACCCATGATACTGCGCTCCAACTGCTGGCATTAACTCAGGGTGAGTCCTTGGTCAGTCATTTTGCCGTCCAATTCCGCACTTTAGCATCTGAGCTGGAATGGTCGGATAAAGCTCTTATCCGCATATTTTGGAGGGGCTTGGCTGACCACGTAAAGGACGCTCTGGCCACTAGGGAGATTCCTGCCACACTGGAGGAGTTAATAACAGTCTCCACTCGAACTGATCTCCGTTTTAACGAGCGGAGGTTAGAGCGAGCCCAGTGTAGGCAGAGGTTTCGGCTGGCTCCTACTTTCGCCAAACCTCTGGAATCTCCGGTCCTGGTTCCTGAGTCACATGAGGCCAGAGAAGTGTCACAAGCGGGATCTAAGTCCCGGACCGCTTGTGCACTCAGGGTCTGTCATGTTTGCCAGCAGTCAGGACATCTAGCCACCAGATGTCCTCAGCAGTCGAGGAAACGTCAGCGTCTAGTGGTCGTAGGTGGAGGTACACTAGACATGGTGAAGTTTGCCTCTAAATTGTCCTTTAAGGGGACAATTACTATAGGCTCATTCTCCCACTCGGTAGAGCTCTGCGTGGATTCTGGGGCGGAGGGCAATTTTATGTCTTCTGCCTTCGCCCAACGTCACGCAATACCCCTGGTTATGCTAGCTCAACCTGTAACGGTACGAGTGGTGAATGGGTCGACACTGCCCTCACAGATAACACACCAGACCATCCCTTTTACTCTGTCCATGTCGCCATTTCATCAGGAGATTATTTCTCTACTCGTCATTCCTGAAAGAATTGATGAGGTCCTGTTGGGAATACCTTGGCTACGGTACCACTCTCCTCATATCGAGTGGTCCTCAGGCAGAATTCTGGGATGGGGTGAATCTTGTGGGGGTAGGTGTCAGAGGGAGTGTGTTCAGGTTGCTACAACAGAGGTACCCGCAGATCTATCCTCTCTCCCCAAGCAGTATTGATCTTATGCAGACGTGTTCTCCCAAAAGGCGGCGGAGACCCTTCCGCCCCATCGCCCCTATGACTGTCCTATTGACCTCTTGCCTGGTGCTGAGCCTCCCCGGGGTAGAGTCTATCCGCTATCTCTCCCGGAGACGGAGGCAATGTCACAGTACATCCAGGAAAATCTGGCAAGAGGGTTCATCAGGAAGTCAGTGTCACCTGCTGGGGCAGGATTCTTCTTCGTGCAGAAGAAGAATGGGGAATTGCGTCCATGCATAGACTACAGGGGTCTTAACGCCATCACCGTTAAGAATAAGTACCCTTTGCCTTTGATATCCGAGCTATTCGATAGGCTTCGGGGAGCAAGGGTATTTACTAAATTAGATCTGCGGGGTGCTTACAACCTGATTCGCATCCGTGAGGGGGACGAATGGAAGACGGCGTTTAACACCAGGGATGGGCACTATGAATATCTGGTGATGCCCTTCGGGCTCTGTAATGCCCCAGCCGTTTTCCAAGACTTTGTGAATGATATCTTCCGGGATATGCTTTCCACCTCGGTCGTAGTCTATCTGGATGATATTCTCATCTACTCTCCAGATATTGACTCCCACCGGAGAGATGTTAGCAAAGTCTTCGATCTCCTACGGGCAAACTCCCTCTATGCCAAGTTGGAGAAGTGTATGTTTGAGCAGGAGTCCTTACCTTTCCTGGGCTACATCATCTCTGCCCAGGGATTGGCTATGGATCCGGCCAAACTACATGCTGTGATGGACTGGCAGGAACCCCATTCTCTTAAAGCGGTGCAGCGCTTTATGGGGTTCATCAATTATTATCGCCAGTTCATCCCGCATTTCTCAACTTTGGTAGCTCCCTTGGTTGCCCTCACCAAGAAGGGGGCGAATCCCAAATTGTGGTCTGAGGAGGTCTCCAAGGCCTTTATCTCTATAAAGTCACACTTCGCTAGCGCTCCCATTCTACATCGCCCCGATGTTGATAAGCCATTTATCATGGAGGTGGATGCCTCTTCTGTTGGTGCTGGAGCAGTCCTCTTCCAAAAGGATGCTCAAGGTCGGAAGCATCCTTGCTTCTTTTTCTCCAAGACCTTCGCACCAGCAGAGAGGAATTATTTCATCGGGGACAGGGAGTTGCTAGCCATGAAGTTGGCTTTCTCGGAGTGGAGACATCTCTTGGAGGGAGCACGTTTTCCCTTCCAAGTCTTCACAGACCATAAAAATTTGGTGTACCTGCAGACAGCTCAGCGGTTGAATTCTCGCCGGGCCAGATGGTCCTTGTTCTTCTCCCGGTTTCATTTCACCCTCCATTTCCTTTCTGGGGAGAAGAACATTCGGGCCGACGCTCTCTCTCGCTCCGTTGTGTCATCTGCGGAGGAGGAGGAGCCTCGGCTTATTGTCCCCACCGAGAGCTTGAGAACTGTGGCTCCGGTTTTGCTGGAGTCTGTGCCCCCAGGCAAGACTTTTGTTCCATCCAATTTGCGACCGGAGGTTCTTTCTTGGGCGCACTCGTCCAGGGTGGGTGGACATTTTGGTACTAAAAGGACATCTGAGTTACTGGCGAGGACATACTGGTGGCCGCATATGGCCCGTGATGTCGCGGAGTATGTTCGGGCGTGTGTCTCTTGCGCCAGGAACAAGACTCCTCGGCAACGGCCAGCTGGATTGCTTTATCCTCTGCCCGTGGCGGACAGGCCCTGGGAGATGGTTGGGATGGACTTTGTGGTGGGCTTGCCCAAGTCTCGTAACTGCACCATTATCTGGGTGATCACCGACCATTTTTCCAAAATGGTGCATTTGGTGCCTCTTCCACGGCTACCATCTGCACGGGCATTGGCTGTCTTGTTTATCAAGCATATCTTTCGCCTACACGGTATGCCAGACAAAATTGTTAGTGACCGGGGTCCCCAGTTTGCGTCTCGATTCTGGAGAGAGCTTTGTCGTCTACTCAGTATTGAGTTAAATCTCTCTTCGGCATATCATCCAGAGACAAATGGGTTGGTTGAAAGGGCCAACCAGACCTTGGTCACATATCTGCGACATTTTGTTTCTGCCAGGCAGGATGACTGGGCATCCTTGCTACCATGTGCAGAGTTTGCACTTAACAATGCCGTAGCCGACTCCACCGGACAGACTCCATTCCTCTTAAATTACGGCCAGCATCCGCGTGTTCCTGTGCCCATGCCTGTGTCTTCCGCTGACTCCAGGGTGGCAGACTGGGCTGTGGAAGCACGGGACATTTGGGACCGCACTCAGGATGCCATTCAGGCCTCCAAGGAGAGAATGAGGTCCTCCGCTGATGTTCATCGGCGCCCCGCTCCGATCTTTGCCCCTGGCGACTTGGTGTGGCTCTCCGCCCGTAACATCAGGCTGCGAGTTGAGTCCACTAAGTTTGCTCCTCGCTACTTGGGTCCCTTCAAGGTTCTCGAACAGGTTAATCCCGTGGTCTACCGTCTGGCTCTTCCTCCACGCTTGGGTATCACCGACACCTTTCACGTTCCCTCTTGAAACCCGTATACATGTCCCGGTTTTCCGAGTCATCTGCCGGGACATCGGGTTCGTCTACGGACGACTATGAGGTGAACGCTATTTTGGGGTGCATGGTGGTACACGGCAAAAAGTTCTATTTGGTGGATTGGAAGGGTTATGGCCCAGAGGACAGGTCATGGGAACCTGCTGAGAACATTCGGGCCCCACAGCTCATTGCTGCCTTTAAGCGTAGCGAGGCCCAAGGAGGGGGGGGCCCTAGGAGGGGGGGTAATGTTAGGTCTCGAGTTCCCACTTCTGCACAGGGGGAATCTCGGGCCGTCTCATCGGATGGGGTCTCCCATTCCTTTCCAGCCGCAGTGGAGTCTGCTCAGCAGGGACGTTGGTCCCAGCGTCTTGCTCGGTCTCGCTCTGTACAGAGAGTTACTGCTGCTTCTTCAGCTCCTGCCATTAAAGTCAGTGCTGGTCAGCAGCGAGCGGACTTCTCTGGGACTAATTCTTTGTTTGCGCACACTGAGCATGCCCAGGGCAAGATCTCCCGTTGGAGATCGAGGGTCATGTGCTCAGGATCTGCAGCGCATTCCATTGGTCCTCTTGGCAGGTCTTGGAAGGGCAAAGTTTCTGTGGCCACTTCCTGTCCTGCAACTATATAAACTGCGCATGACCGCACGGCCATGCGCTAGTGTACAATTATTATGTGTGTGTGTAGATGGATGTATGTCGAAGGATGAAAGCTCCTAAGTATCCCTCCCTAGAGTTGTTGATTGCTCGCGGATGATGGTAGCTCTCTAGCGCCCGACTATCCATCTGTATGTTACACACATCACAGCGTCCTTTAGCTGTGCCTGCCAGTACGGAACCGTGCACTTGCCTTGCGCTTTCCATACCCAAGCCTGGGTGGTTAGTGGCGTCCGTCAGTGCGGCATCGCACGCACTCTTGTGCTCATACATTACTGTTAAGGTTCTTTTCACACCCAGTTGCGGTGTTGTGCCAGCAAGGGTCTAATCGGACTTCAATCCCTTTTGGGGTTAAGTTCGCTGACTACTTGCTCGCACTTTATGTGCGGTACCGCGGTCCTGTGACTTAACAGGATCACTTTCTTCACGTTGGGTGAGGTTTAACCCACGTGTTTATACTTTTAGTACCGCCATATAGTCTGTCATTTACTAGCAGCGGGTTTCGCCTGCACGGTGGACCCCGGACTGCGAACGCATCTATATCATCTTTCTTGGTGCGTTCCGCCAGTCCTAACAGTAGTTAGGGTTATGGTTAGGGTTGGGATTAGGGATAGGGGTGTGTTGGGGTTAGGGTTGGAGTTCAAATCGGTGGGTTTCCACTGTTTAAGCACATCAGCGGCTCCCCAAATGCGGCATGGCGTCTTATCTCAATTCCAGCCAATTATGCATTGAAAAAGTCAAATGGTGCTCCTTCCCTTCAAAGCTCTGCCATGCACCACAACAGTGGGGTATCAGTGCACTCAGGACAATTGCATAACAACTTTTGTGGTCTAATTTCTACTGTTACCCTTGGGAAAATAAAAAAATTGGGGACTAAAATTCATGTTTGTGGAAAAAATATGATTTTTTATTTTCACGCCTGGCCCTGTAAACTTTAGTGAAAAACCTGGGTGTTTAAAGTTCTCATCACACATCTAGATTAGTTCCTTGGGGGGAGTAGTTTTCAAAAAGGGGTCAATTGTGGGGGGTTTCCACTGTTTAGGCACATCAGGGGCTTTCCAAATGCGACATGACGTCCGCAGACCATTCCATCAAAGTCTGCATTCCAAAACGTCACTACTTCCCCTCTTAGCCCCGATGTGTGCCCATACAGTAGTTTTCTCCCACATATCATGTATCAGAGTACTCAGGACAAATTGGACAACAACTTTTGGGGTCCAATTTCTCCTGTTACCTTTGGGAAAATAAAAAATTGGGGAATAAAAGATCATGTTTGTGGAAAAAATATGATTTTTTAATTTTCACGCCCTGGCATTATAAACTTTAGTGAAACACCTGAGGGTTCAAAGTTCTCACCACACATCTAGGTAAGTTCCTTGGGGGGTCTGCTTTCCAAAATGGGGTCACTTGTGGGGATTTTCCACTGTTTAGACACATCAGGAGCTCTCTAAACGCAACATGGCTTCAATTCCAGTCAATTTGGTGTTGAAAAAGTCAAACTCCTTCCCTTTCCAGCTCTGCCATGTGCCCAAACAGTGGTTTATCCCCATATATGGGGTATCATCATACTCAGGACAATTTGCATAATAACTTTTGGGGTCCTGTTACCCTTAGGAACATTAAAATTGGGGGTGAAAAGATCATTTTTGTGAAAAAAATGATTTTTTAATTTTACGGCTCTGCGTTATAAACTTCTGTGAAGCCCTTGGGTTTTAAAGTTCCCACCACACATCTAGATAAGTTCCTTGGGGATCTAGTTTCCAAAATGGTGTCACTTATGGGGGGTTTCCACTATTTAGGCACATCAGGGGCTCTCCAAACGCCATATGGCATCTGATCTCAATTCCAGCCAATTTAGCATTGAAAAGGTCAAATGGTGCTCCTTTCCTTCCGAGCTCTGCCATGTGTCAAAACAGTGGTTCCTCCCACATATGGGGTAGCAGCGTACTCAGGACAAATTGCACAATAATGTTTAGGGTTCAATTTCTCCTGGTACTCTTGGGAAAATAAAAAAAATTGGATCTGAAGTAATTTTTTTGTGAAAAAAAGTTGAATATTCAATTTTTTTTAAACATTCAAAAAATTCCTATCAAGCACTAGAAGGGTTAATAAACTTATTGAATGTGGTTTTGGGCATTTTGATGGGTGCAGTTTTTAGAATGGTGTCAATTTGGGGTATTTTCTATCATACAGACCCTTCAAAGTGACTTCAAATGTGATGTGGTCCCTAAAAAAAATTGTAAAAATGAGAAATCGTTGGTCAATTTTAACTCTCATCAATCCCTAACAAAAAAGAAATTTGGTTTCAAAATTGTGCGGATGTAAAGTAAACATGTGGGAAATGTTACTTATTAAGTATTTTGTGTTACATATCTGTGTGATTTAAGGGCATGAAAATTCAAAGTTGGAAAATTGCAAAATTTTCCACATTTTTGCCAAATTTCCGTTGTTTTCACAAATAAATGTAAGTCATATCAAATAAACTTCTATCATGAAGTACAATATGTCCCAAGAAAACATTTTCAGAATCACAAGGATCCATTTAAGCGTTCCAGAGTTATCTACTATATAATTGTCTAAGGGTCACTTCCGTCTGTCTGTCTGTCTTTCTGTCTGTCTGTCTGTCTATCATGGATATTCATTGGTCGCGGCCTCTGTCTGTCATGGAAATCCAAGTCGCTGATTGTTTGTGGCAAAACGCCCATGACCATTGCCATAACCAATCAGCGACGGGCACAGTCCGGCAGCAAAATGGCCGCTCCTTCCTTCCCGCTGTCAGTGCCCGCTCCATACTCCCCTCCAGTCAGCCCTCACACAGGGTTAATGGCAGCGTTAATGGACCGCGTTATGCCACAGTGTAACGCACTCCATTAGCGCAGCTATTAACCCTGTGTGACCAACTTTTTACTATTGATGCTACGTATGCAGCATCAATAGTAAAACAATCTAATGTTAAAAATTATAATTTATTCTCACCCTCCGACATGGCATTGTCCTTGGCAGTGCAAGCGGAAGGTTCCGGTGCTAAGGATGCTATGCGAGAAGGACCTTCCATGACGTCACGGTCATGTGACTGCGACGTCATCACAGGTCCTGCGCTCATACCAACCCTGGGACCGGAATCTGCCTCATGCACCGCACACAGGTGCCAGGACTTCAAGGGGCCTTCGGAAGGTGAGTATCTGTTTATTTTTTATTTTAAGTCTTTTTTAACCATGCATATAGTGCCCACATTGCTATGTACTACGTGGGCTGTGTTACATACTGCTTGGGCTGCGTTATATACTGCATGGCTGCTATGTACTACGTGGGCAGTGTTATATATTATGTGGGCAATGTTATATACTGCGTGGGCTGTGTTATATACTACATGGCTGCTTTATACTATGTGGCTAGTGTTATATACTATGTGGGCAATATTATATACTGCATTGGCTGCGTTATATACTACATGGCTGCTATATACTACGTGGGCAGTGTTATATACTATGTGGGCAATGTTATATACTGCATGGGCTGCATTATATACTACATGGCTGCTTTATACTATGTGGCTAGTGTTATATACTATGTGGGCAATGTTATATACTGTGTGGGCTGCGTTATATACTACATGGCTGCTATATACTACGTGGGCAGTGTTATATACTGTGTGGGCTGCGTTATATACTACATGGCTGCTATATACTACGCGGGCAGTGTTATATACTATGTGGGCAGTGTTATATACTGTGTGGGCTGCGTTATACTGTATATTGCATGGCTGTTATATATTATGTGGCCAGTGTTATATACTATGTGGGCAATGTTATATACTGCGTGGGCTGTGTTATATACTGTTTGGGCTGTGTTATATACTATGTAGCCACTGTTATATACTGTGTGGCCACTGTTATATACTGTGTGGCCTGTATTAACGCATAAGGTATTCAAAAATATGTTGTGGTCTGTGCTATATACTATGTGGCTGCTATATCTTAGTTCAAGGAGAAAAAACTGAGCATTGATGAACAATTGATAAACTTTATTCCAAAACCAATAAAATAACATTAAGTCTCATATCAAATATCATAGAGTAATATGAACAACGATGAAAGCTTAGAATATGCTGACAAGTAACCCCCATACTCCTACTCCCCCAAATCCCTGCCCACCCCCTCCAAAAAACCGAGGGAGGAAAAAGGTTGAAGCACAAATGCTGGTAAAATGTGGCTGCTATATACAGTACATACATATTCTAGAATACCCGATGCGTTAGAATCGGGCCACCATCTAGTAACCTCATAAAGGGACAGTGGTCAGAATTGTAAAAATTGGCCTATTCATTAACATGCAAACCACACTTGGGGGTAAAGTAGTTAAGAGACTAATTCTATCTTCGTTATAAAAAAAAAGCTTTAAAGCAGCCAAAAGATCCAAAGATTAAACAGATGGCATGCATTAAATTAACATAAATATTCCATACATTTTTACCTGATAAGTAGCCAAAGTGCTGAGTGACCACTGCGTCAAGCACCAGTTGAAATCTATCAATGTTTAACCCCTTCACCCCAGAGCTTTTTTCATTTTTTCATTTCCGTTTTTTGCTCCCCTTCTTTCCAGAGCTATAACTTTTTTTTCTGTCACTATGGCTATGTGAGGGCTTATTTTTTGCAAAACGAGTTGTACTTTTGAAAGATACCATTGGTCTTGCCATGTTGTGTAACAGAAAATGGGAAAAAAATTCCAAGTGCGATGAAATTGCAAAAAAAGTGCAATCCCACACTTGTTTTTTGTTTGGCTTTTTTGTTAGGTTCGCTAAATGCTAAAACTGACCTACGATAATGATTCTCCAGATCATTACGAGTTAATAGATACCAAACATGTCTAGGTTCTCTTTTATCTAAGTGGTAAAAAAAATTCCAAAATTTGCTTAGAAAAATAAATTGCGCAATATTCCGATACCCATAGCGTCTCCATTTTTAGTGATCTGGGGTCAGGTGATGGCTTATTTTTTGCGTGCTGAGCTGACGTTTTTAATTATACCAAGTTTGTGCAGATATGTTCTTTTGATCGCCCGTTATTGCATTGAAATAATAATAATAATAATAATAATTTTTATTTATATAGCGCCAACATATTCCGCAGCGCTTTACAAATTATAGAGGGGACTTGTACAGACAATAGACATTACAGCATAACAGAAATACAGTTCAAAACAGATACCAGGAGGAGTGAGGGCCCTGCTCGCAAGCTTACAAACTATGGGGAAAAGGGGAGACACGAGAGGTGGATGGTAACAATTGCTTTAGTTATTCGGACCAGCTATAGTGTAAGGCTCAGGTGTTCATGTAAAGCTGCATGAACCAGTTACCTGCCTAAGTATGTAGCAGTACAGACACAGAGGGCTAATACTGCATAAAGTGTATGAGAACATGATGCGAGGAACCTTTTTTTTTTTTTTTTTTATTATAAATAGGCCACACAGGGATCGTTAGGTTAATGCAATGCCATTAATGAAATGCCATCTCGCAGCGACCAAAAAAAAAGTAATTTTGGCGTTTCGATTTTTTTCTCGCGATCAGGTTAATCCTTTTTTTATTTTATCTTGATTGGGGCGAAAGGGGGGTGATTTGAACTTTTATTTTTTTCTATTTTTTAACCCCTTCATGACCTTGGGATTTTCCACTTTTCCATGTTCGTTTTTTGCTCCCCTTCTTCCCAGAGCCATAACTTTTTTATTTTTCCGTCAACATGGCTATTTAAGGGCTTATTTTTTGCGAAACAAATTGTACTTTTGAAAAACATCATTGGTTTTAGCATGTCATGTACTAGAAAACGGGAAAAAAATTCCAAGTGTGGTGAAATTGCAAAAAAAGTGCAATCCCACACTTGTTTTTTGATTGGCTGTTTTACAAGGTTTGCTATCTGCTAAAACTGACCTGCCATTATGATTCTCCAGGTCATTACGAGTTCATAGACACCAAACATGTCTAGGTTCTCTTTTATATAAGTGGTGAAAAGAATTCCAAACTTTGCTAAAACAAATTAAAAAATTGCGCCATTTTCCGATACCCGTAGCGTCTCCATTTTTCATGATCTGGGGTCGGGTGAGGGCTTATTTTTTGCGTGCTGAACTGGAGTTTTTAATGATAGCATTTTGGTGCAGATATGTTCTTTTGATCGCCTGTTATTGCATTTTAATGCAATGTTGCGGTGACCAAAAAAACGTAATTCTGTCGTTTCAAATTTTTTTCTCGCTACATCGTTTACAAATCAGGTTAATTCTTTTTTTGATAGTTTGGGCGATTCTGGACACAGCTATACCAAATATGTGTAGGTTAGATTTTTTATACTTTTATATTTTTTTTATTTTTTGCCATATTTTTAAACTTTTTTTTACTTTTGCCATGCTTCAATAGCCTAGGCTAGAAGCTGGCACAACTCGATTGGCTCGGCTACATAGCAGCGATCATTAGATCCCTGCTATGCAGCAGAAATGCAGGCGTGCTTTGAGCGCCGACAACAGGGGGCGCTCACAGCAGGCCGGCATCAGTAACCATAGAGGTCTCAAGGACCTCTGTGGGTACCATTCTGATGCATCGCTGACCCCCGATCATGTGACGGGGTCGGCGATGCTCTAATTTCCGGCCGCCCGGTCGGAATCGCCGGTTAAATGCCGCTGTCAGCATTTGACAGCGGCATTTAACTAGCTAATAGCGGCGGGTGAATCGTGATTTCACCGTCCGCTATTGCGGGCACATGTCAGCTGTTCAAAACAGCTGACATGTCCCGGCTTTGATGCGGGCTTACCGCCGGAGCCCTGCATTAAAGCGCGGTATCTGACCTCGGATGTACTATCACGTCCGAGGTCAGAAAGAGGTTAATATTTTTAAACACTTTTTTTTTTAATTTTGGCATGCTTCAATAGCCTCCATTCTAGGCTAGAGGCATGCACTACTCGATTGCCTCTGCTACATAGAGGTGATGCACAGATTACCTCTATGCAGGAGAACTACAGCATTGATATGTGCGTCGACCACAGGGTGGCGCTCATAGCAATCTGCCATCAACAACCATAGAGGTCTCGAGGAGGCCAGCAGTGCTTTTTAAATGCCGCTGTCAGTGTTTGACTAGCAGAATTTAACTAGTTAATGGGCGCGGGCGGATCGCAATTCTGCTTGCGCCCATTGCAGACACATGTCAGCTGTTGAGAACAGCTGACATGTCGTGGCTTTGAGGTGGGCTCACCGTTGAAGCCCACCTCAAAACGGGGGATACTGCCAGCTGACATACTATTCCATCAACAGAAAGGGGCTAAAAAGCAATCCTGCCACTGAGTGAAAATAACATCAGCTGGTTCAATTGATTTGCCTATAAAAGGTATCTCATTACTAAGGTAACACACAAGAAACAACTCATCATGAGTAAAACCAGTGAGCTGTCTCAAGACTTTTGCCACCTTATTGTTGCAAAACATACTGATGACATTGGTTACAGAAGAAATTCTAAGCAACCAAAGGTTTCAGTGAGGAATGGTGGTGCCATAATTTGGAAGTAGAAAGATCATCATTTCACCATAAACCAGGTGTTCTTCTCAACACTTAAGACAGATGAGAGAAAATAATTCTCACAATAGTTACCCAAGAGCCAAGGACCCCCTATAAAGAACTATAGAAGTACCTGGAATCAGCAGGTGCAATTGTTTACAGTAATGCACTCAACCACCAATTGCCAGTAAGTACACTCACCAAGCAAGACTCTTTCATTGCTGAACAAAAAGCATGTTCAAGCATGCTTAAAGTTTTGTCAACATTTAAACAACCCTGTGAAATACTGGGACAATATAGTCTTGTCAGGTGAGAACAAAATTGAACTCTTTGGATGTCATAATACGCACAATTATTGAAGGCCCAAAAACACTGTTTATTACCTCCAAAACACTACCAGAAGTTAAATTTGGAGGTGGGAACATTATGATGTGGGGCTGTTTTTTCTTCCTTCATATAATTGAAGGAAGTTTGAATTGGCTCACGTACCGAGGCATTGTTGATAAAAATCTGTTGCCAGCTACCAGGATCTTGAAGACACAACAAGAGTGGACATTTCAGAAATGCAATGATCTTGTCATAAGCCTCGATTGGCCCCATAAAATAATAAATCTTATACTCACCTCCTGTGTTGATGCCATTACAGCAGTGTCAGCATTTGTTCTCCAGTTGATCCTGTGCTTTTGTTGTGACATGTGACGTGTCAATAACCGCACGGAAGCCTCTGGATAGCGAGTGCCGATGCTGCTGGAATGGCGCCAGCACAGGAGGCGAGTATAGTCTTTATTATTTTGTGGGGGCCAAAAATTTTGATCAAGGAGTTTTCCCAGTAGTGGACATCCCTTTAATGACACCTTTCTCTATTTTCCTTATCAACATACATCGCTCAAAATGCCTTACAGTGTGCAACACTGAAAAGTATTATTTCAAAAGAGGTTAGAAACTGTCATGCAATCCATTAAGAAAATACTAAAGAGAAGAAAGTGTTTGCATTGTTCCTTCATGCAGTTTCCCTGTAATAAGGTACTGTACTGAAACATTGTACCTGCATGTGGAGTGTCTACTGCTCCATAATAAGGCACACTGGTATAGTGACAAGTTTTCAATAACTGTCACATACACATTGAATGACTAATCAGTGGATCCTGGTTACTTTTGTCTATTTCTGCACATAAATGTTGAAATTAAGTGTCATATTTTGATTATAGAAGCGTTATGGTTGATGAAAGCTATTGAGAGCCAAAAGTATCGCATGTTAAGGTATTAATTAGTGATGAGCGAACGTGCTTGCCATTACTCGTTACTCGCCTGAGTGTGAAGTGTGAAGTGGATTTTCATGGGCCCATCCAGCATGTGGGTTCCAGGGCCTAATGGGGTGCATATGACTGACTATGCAGCAGGGCTCGCCTTCCTGCCAATGTGTAAAACAAAGGAGTACGGGAGTACAAAATGCATATTGTGAAGTAGATTTTCATGGGCCCATCCAGTATGTGGGTTCCAAGGCATAATGGGGTGCATATGACTGACTATGCAGCAGGGCTGTCCTTGCTGCCAATGTGTAAAACAAAGGAGTATGGGAGAAGAAAATGCATAGTGTGAAGTGAATTTGCATGAGCACATCCAGTGTATGGGTTGAAAGGCTTATTGGGGTGCATGTGAATTTGAAGCAGAGCAGGCCTTGCATTCAATGCAACACTTTTTCAGGAGTCACCCCTGGACATCTCATGAAATGGGTATTGTGGTGCGTCGTAATTCTTGGCAGCCCATCCACTCACAGCATAAACTACAACAGTTTAGGAGACCCACCATTTTGTTTTCATTTTAGTGTTTTTTGTTGCACTGGGAAAAATGGCATGAATCTATGAAAAAATGTTTACAGCTGTCAACTAGGAGTCAGGAATGCTCCCAGGGGCGATCCCCATGATGTCCCTGTGTCATTTGAGCAGTGTTTCCATCATTTTCAGATGTTTTTAGATCTTAAAAGGACCCCCGGGGGGATTGCAGTAAAAATACTCGTGTCTCCCATAGACTTACTTACATTGGACTCGTTGTTCTGGCCGAGTACCCGAGTATACCAATCTGCTCGACCCGAGCAACGAACACCCGAGCATTTTAGTGCTCGCTCATTACTAGCATTGATTTGTTTATTTTATTTTTTTAATTAATCCTCAACAAATGTTAAAATCAACATGTGAATAACAACTTTATCGTAAACAAATAAACAATAAAATCATTTCTTTATGACTGGAAAATGTTCCTGTTTTTGTGTTTTCTTTTTTTCTCCCCTTCTTCAAAGAAAAATAATTTCAGAAATGTTTCCACTATTTAAGCCATGTGCAAATGTTCAGTAGTTGGTCAGTATTTTTAATCAGTATTTGTACGACAAAAACAGGAGTTCATAATAAAAGCATACGTTGTGACATGTTTCTATTATACTTTTCCTCCGTCTGTTCCACTCTTGGACTTGGCTTTTTTTTAGATAAACTCAAAAATATTCAACATGTGCAAGTGGCTTAATGTAACCCAAAATCTTTACAATTCTATTGAGAAAATAATTAAAATAATTTGCATGGGGAAATAAAAATAACAAAACTAAAATGATGTGGTTGCATAAGTGTAAATACCCATTTAATTGGGAATGTGGTTGAGTTCAGAATTAGCGACTCAAATGTTATAACCTAAATGTTAAATGAGTTAACAAACTCATGTAACATAGTAGTCAGTACTAGGGTTGAGCGACCTTGACTTTTTTAGAGTCGAGTCGGGTTTCGCAAAACCCGACTATCTCAATAGTCGGGTCGAGTGAAATCGGCCGATTATGACGTAAAGTCGGGATCGACCGAAACACGAAACCCAATGCAAGTCAATGGGGCAGCATAGTCGGCAGTGAGTGGGGGCCAGGAAAACACCTAGAGTGCCCATTTTAATGCCAAAACCATGCATTCTTCTTAATAAAGCTTGTCAATCTTAATTTCCCTTATAATAATAGTTAAGGTAAGGTAAGTATTTAAACTTTGCAAGTGCTGTCATCCTGAGCAAGCAGGGGGGGCCCACTCGTTGGCATTGGCACTGGCACAGGGCCCCTCAAAGTACGGCGGTGTGTTTGCACGGCGGAGGCGCCTCCCACTGGCAGCGACACTTTTGCGTACTATGAGGGGCCCTGTGCCAGTGACGTCGCCAACGAGTATTCCTCCCCCCACCTGCTGAAGGAACCTGCACTTTCATCTGCACCTTCCTCTTTGTCCCCGTGTAAGGTGGCATGGTATGCGGGAAGAGGAACCTGACTTTCAGCAGGGTCACAATCTTGCTGTGTAGCGTGCACGGGGAATGTTGCGTTATGGGTCAATGTACCAGCAGACTCATCTATCACTGGCTGGGCAATGGGCAGGATGAGGAGGAAACACAGATATAGGCCCAAAGAATAAAGTGGTTTAAATGCAGTTCAAAATTGGTAAGAGGACTAACCAGGGGGCATTGCTTTGTTCAGTGCAGGACAACTGTAATGAGAGGCTGACACAGAGAGTAGGCCCAAATCAGTAATTAGTCTAAATGCAGTTCGAAATTGGCAACAGTAGTAAACAGGCGGCACAGCTTTGTTCAGTGGAGGAGAACAGCAAGGAGCGGCAGACACCAATAGTAGGCCCCAACCCAACTAGTAGGCCAAATGCAGTCTAACATTAACAACTACTTAACGAGAGCCTGAAAATGGAATTTCAGGACAGGAAACCTGGAGAACACCTTGAAGCGGCAGACACTGGTAGTAGGCCCCAACCCAAGTACTATCCCCACTGCAGTTAGATTTACAAAAAAATACTAAACGAGAGCCTGAAGATCAAAGCTCAGAAAAGGCAACCCGGAGAACACCTTGGAGCGGCAGACACTGGTAGTAGGCCCCAACCCAAGTACTAGCCCCACTGCAGTTAGATTTACAAAAAAATACTAAACGAGAGCCTGAAGATCAAAGCTCAGAAAAGGCAACCCGGAGAACATCTTGGAGCGGCAGACACTGGTAGTAGGCCCCAACCCAAGTACTAGTCCCACTGCAGTTAGATTTAAAAAAACTACTAAACGAGAGCCTGAAGATCAAAGCTCAGAAAAGGCAACCCGGAGAACACCTTGGAGCGGCAGACACTGGTAGTAGGCTTTAAACCCAAAATTTTGGTCAATGGAGTTTATAAAATGTTCCAGCGGTACACAGGCAGCATTGGTGTGGTAAGCGGAGGACAATTTCTATTTGGGACTGCAGACAGACTTAGTAGGCTGTCCCCTGTGAACCATGCATCCACAACATTAACCCAGTGCCCCGTAATGGACATGTAACCTTTCGTGGACATGCCTACTGGTCCATGCATCTGTTGTCAGGTGCACCTTTCTACTATTAGATAGCCTGAGAGCATGGACAATGCAGATTTTTACATGATGGTGGAGGGCTGGGATGGCTTTTCTCGCAAAAGAAGTGACGACTGGGTAGCTCTTACCGTGGTACAGCGTAGTCCATCTGGGCTTTATAATTATAAACTAAAGAAAAAAAGTAGGCTGTATGCACTTTGAAATAGGTTCCAGGGGTACACGGGCAGCATTGGTCTGGTCAGTGGAGGAGTAGTAGAAAGAAGGTACCGCAGACAGGCTTCGAAGGCCTAACATAAAAAAATTGGGCTGTAGGCACTTTTAAATAGGTTCCAGGGGTACACGGGCAGCATTGGTCTGGTCAGTGGAGGAGTAGTAGAAAGAACGGACCGCAGACAGGCTTCGAAGGCCTAACATAATAAAATTGGGCTGTAGGCACTTTATAATTGGTTCCAGGGGTACACGGCAGCAGTAGACAGGTCAGTGGAGGCCTAGTGGAAGGAGGGACCGCAGACAGGCTTCGAAGGCCTAACATAAAAAAGATTGGGCTGTAGGCACTTTAAAATAGGTTCCAGGGGTACACGGGCAGCAGTGGTCTGGTCAGTGGAGGAGTAGTAGAAAGAACGGACCGCAGACAGGCTTTGAAGGCCTAACATAATAAAATTGGGCTGTAGGCACTTTATAATTGGTTCCAGGGGTACACGGGCAGCAGTAGACAGGTCAGTGGAGGCCTAGTGGAAGGAGGGACCGCAGACAGGCTTCGAAGGCCTAACATAATAAAATTGGGCTGTAGGCACTTTATAATTGGTTCCAGGGGTACACGGGCAGCATTGGTGTTGTCAGCGGAGGCCGATTGTAATGAGTGTCTGCCAGTTAGTAGTCTCAAACAATAAATAGATGTTAATCTCTCGCATGACAACAAAACGAAACCACCAAAGGGTGCAATCATTCTGTACTGGGGTGGGCTCCTCTGCGGAGTTTCAGACCTAGTAATTTGGCGCAAAGTATTTACTTGGGTAAATATAGGACACTGCCCCGGACTATGTTAAGTACCATCATACATGTCAATACAATGGTATTGTCAGTGGCTGGAATTTAAGGATGTCAGCGCATAGACTAAACATTGGTGGAACTGTGAGAGATAATTGTGCAAGTGGTTTAGCAATGTTTGAGCTGGGGGTGGGGGAACTCTCTTGTGGCCGGTGGTACAGGCCCAGGGCCCCTCATGTTACAACAGTGTGTCTGACGTTGGGTGCGCACCACCACCGCCAGAGACACTTTATTGTACTATGAGGGACCCAGTGGCAGTGCCGTCGACCAAAAGCGGGCACACCCACCTCTTCAGACAAACAGCACTCTCACGGGTGCTGGCGCCAAGTGGCGATACCACGGCCCCGTGTGGGGAGTTTGGCCATTTAGGGAGGTGTAAACATGTCGTATGCTGGACAATCAGGTGCTGCAAATTACGAGATTGGAAAAGTCATTCAGAATAGTCCACAGGCAAGACCTTTTCATAGGAAAGCTAGGTGTCAGCCGGGCAAGGAGGGGCAAAAGATTTCGAAATCCAGTTGTGGTTCATTTTAATGAAGGTTAGATCATCTACATTTTGGGTAGCCAGACGAGTCCTTTTTTCGGTTAATATTGAACCTGCAGCACTGAATACTCTTTCTGATAGGACACTAGCTGCCGGGCAAGTAAGCTCCTGCAATGCATATTCTGCCAATTCTGGCCAGGTGTCTAATTTGGATGCCCAGTAATCAAATGGGAATGATGGTTGAGGGAGAACGTCGATAGGGGATGAAAAATAGTTAGTAACCATACTGGACAAATGTTGTCTCCTGTCACTTTGAATTGATGCTGCAGTACCTGTCCTGTCTGCGGTCATAGCAAAATCACTCCACAACCTGGTCAGAAAACCCCTCTGTCCAATGCCACTTCTGATTTCTGCCCCTCTAACACCTCTGGTCTGCTGGCCCCTGCAGCTCGTGTGAGAATGATCACGGGCGCTGTGTGCTGGGAATGCCTGAAGCAAACGGTCAACAAGAGTTGATTGTTTGGTTGCTAATATTAGTTCCAAGTTCTCATGTGGCATTATATTTTGCAATTTGCCTTTATAGCGAAGATCAAGGAGGCAGGCCAACCAGTAATAGTCATCGTTCATCATTTTAGTAATGCGTGTGTCCCTTTTGAGGATACGTAAGGCATAATCCGCCATGTCGGCCAAAGTTCCAGTTGTCAAATCTGCGGTTGTGCTTGGTTGAGGGGCAGTTTCAGGCAAATCTACGTCACTTGTGTCCCTCAAAAAACCAGAACCCGGCCTTGCCACGCCACCAATTTCCAGTGGCCCCGGAAAAGCTTCCTCATTAAAAATATAATCATCCCCATCATCCTCCTCGTCCTCCTCCTCCTCTTCGCCCGCTACCTCATCCTGTACACTGCCCTGGCCAGACAATGGCTGACTGTCATCAAGGCTTTCCTCTTCCTATGCTGCAGACGCCTGATCCTTTATGTGCGTCAAACTTTGCATCAGCAGATGCATTAGGGGGATGCTCATGCTTATTATGGCGTTGTCTGCACTAACCAGCCATGTGCATTCCTCAAAACACAGAAGGACTTGACACATGTCTTGTATCTTCGACCACTGCACACCTGACAACTCCATGTCTGCCATCCTACTGTCTGCCCGTGTATGTGTATCCTCCCACAAAAATATAACAGCCCGCCTCTGTTCGCACAGTCTCTGAAGCATGTGCAGTGTTGAGTTCCAGCGTGTTGCAACGTCTATGATTAGGCGATGCTGGGGAAGGTTCAAAGACCGCTGATAGGTCTGCATACGGCTGGAGTGTACGGGCGAACGGCGGATATGCGAGCAAAGTCCGTGCACTTTGAGGAGCAGGTTGGATAACCCCGGATAACTTTTCAGGAAGCACTGCACCACCAGGTTTAAGGTGTGAGCCAGGCAAGGAATGTGTTTCATTTGGGAAAGGGAGATGGCAGCCATGAAATTCCTTCCGTTATCACTCACTACCTTGCCTGCCTCAAGATCTACAGTGCCCAGCCACGACTGCGTTTCTTTCTGCAAGAACTCGGACAGAACTTCCGCGGTGTGTCTGTTGTCGCCCAAACACTTCATAGCCAATACAGCCTGCTGACGCTTGCCAGTAGCTGCCCCATAATGGGAGACCTGGTGTGCAACAGTGGCAGCTGCGGATGGAGTGGTTGTGCAACTGCGGTCTGTGGACGAGCTCTCGCTTCTGCAGGAGGACGAGGAGGAGGAGGGGGTGCGAACGGCTACTGCCAACTGTTTCCTAGACCGTGGGCTAGGCAGAACTGTCCCAAAATTGCTGTCCCCTGTGGACCCTGCATCCACAACATTCACCCAGTGTGCCATGATGGACACGTAACGTTCCTGGCCATGCCTACTGGTCCATGCATCTGTTGTCAGGTGCACCTTTGTGCTAAGAAAGAAAAAAGCCAGCTCACCAATATGTGCAAGGAGCACGGAACTTCGTCCTGACTCGAAGTAGTGCAGATCCAAGTAAAAGAGAAAAATGTTCCAGCTTCTTGATAAAATGTAAAACTTTATTCCATCATATAAAATAGTAGAAGACACACTCCTGGGACAATGCCATGTCACAGCTGTGACAAAGACCGTATGGTCGAAACGCGTAGCTTTCTTCATTTGTGACATGGCATTGTCCCAGGAGTGTGTCTTCTACTATTTTATATGATGGATTAAAGTTTTACATTTTATCAAGAAGCTGGAACATTTTTCTCTTTTACTTGCACCTTTGTGCTCACAGAGTGCCTGAGTGCATAGACGATGCGCTCTTTAACATGCTGGTGGAGGGCTGGGATGGCTTTTCTCGAAAAGAACTGTCGACTGGGTAGCTCGTAGCGTGGTACAGCGTAGTCCATCAGGGCTTTGAAAGCTTCGCTTTCAACTAACCGGTAGGGCATCATCTCTAACGAGATTAGTCTAGCTATGTGGGCGTTCAAACCCTGTGTACGCGGATGCACAGTACTTCCTTTTTCTAACCATAGTCTCATGTAGGGTGAGCTGGACTGGAGAGCTGGAGATCGTTGAACTAGCGGGGGTGCAGGTGGACATGGCAGACTGAGAGACGGTGGGAGATGGTATTGTTGCCGCCGGTGCCCTAGATGCAGTGTTTCCTACTACGAAACTGGTGATTCCCTGACCCTGACTGCTTTGGCCTGGCAAAGAAACCTGCACAGATACTGCAGGTGGTGCGGAAAATGGTGGCCCTACACTGCCGGAAGGGATGTTGCGTTGCTGACTAGCTTCATTGGCCGAGGGTGCTACAACCTTAAGGGACATTTGGTAGTTAGTCCAGGCTTGCAAATGCATGGTGGTTAAATGTCTATGCATGCAACTTGTATTGAGACTTTTCAGATTCTGACCTCTGCTTAAGGTAGTTGAACATTTTTGACAGATGACTTTGCGCTGATCAATTGGATGTTGTTTAAAAAAATGCCTGACTGCACTCTTTCTAGCATCAGATACCTTTTCAGGCATTGCAGACTGAGCTTTAACCGGATGGCCACGCTGTCCTCCAACAGGTTTTGACTTTGCCACGCGTTTTGGGCCAGATACGGGCCCGGCAGATGGAACCTGTTGCGATGTTGATGCCTGCTGCGGCCCCTCCTCCTCCGCTTCAGAACTACTGCCGCCTGCACCCTGTTCCCCCAATGGCTGCCAATCGGGGTCAACAACTGGGTCATCTATAACCTCCTCTTTTAGCTCGTGCGCAACTTCGTCTGTGTCACCGTGTAAGTCGGTGGTAGAGCGTTCGTGACGGGGCAACATAGTCTCATCAGGGTCGGATTCTGGATCAGTACCCAGCGAGGGCAATGTTGCGGTCTGAGTCAAAGGACCAGCATAGTAGTCTGGCTGTGGCTGTGCATCAGTGCACTCCATGTCAGATTCAACTTGTAATGGGAATGGCCTGTTAACTGCTTCACTTTCTAAGCCAGGGACGGTATGTGTAAAGAGCTCCATGGAGTAACCCGTTGTGTCGCCTACTGCATCCTTCTCTGTTGTTGTTTTTGCTGAAGAGGACAAGGAAGCGACTTGTCCCTGACAGTGAACATCCACTAACGACGCGCTGCTTTTACATTTACCAGTTTCAAAAGAGGAGGCAAAAGAGCTAGAGGCTGAGTCAGCAAGGTAAGCCAAAACTTGCTCTTGCTGCTCCGGCTTTAAAAGCGGTTTTCCTACTCCCAGAAAAGGGGGCGTTCGAGGCCTTGTGTAGCCAGACGACGAACCTGGCTCCACAGCTCCAGACTTAGGTGCAATATTTTTTTCCCACGACCACCTGATGCTCCACCACTACCACTACCCTCATTACCAGCTGACAATGAACGCCCTCGGCCATGACCTCTTCCACCAGACTTCCTCATTGTTTTAAAAACGTAACCAAACTAACGGTATTTGTTGCTGTCAAACAACTTACACGGTGAGCTATAACTTCAGTATGATTTAGATACCCCTTTACAGGTGGGTGAGACCGCAAGGAAAAGCAGGCACAATGTTACACACTCTGTTTTTGGTGGCACCAAATGAGAGAGATGCCACACACGCAGGACTGTCACTCAAGCACAAATGTCAATATTAATCTCCCACTGTTTTTTTTTATTTTTTCAGGGAGAATTTAGAAACCCCCCCAAAAAAAATGATTTTTTAAGGAAGAATTTAGACAACAAATTAAAAAAAAGTGATTTTTTTTCAGAGAGAATTTAGAAACCAAATAATAAAAAAAAACAAATAGGCTTTCTATGGCCCACTATCTAAGAGAGAGATGGCACGCTCAGGACTGGCACACAAGCCCAAAGGGCAATATTAATCTCCCACTGTTTTTTTTTTTTCAGGGAGAATTTATAAAACCAATTAAAAAAAATAAATAGGATTTCTATGGCCCACTATTTGAGAGAGAGATGGCACGCTCAGGACTGGCACACAAGCCCAAAGGGCAATATTAATCTCCCACTGTTTTTTTTTTCAGGGAGAATTTATAAAACCAATAAAAAATAAATAAATAGGCTTTCTATGGCCCACTATTTGAGAGAGAGATGGCACGCTCAGGACTGGCACACAAGCCCAAAGGGCAATATTAATCTCCCACTGTTTTTTTTTTTTCAGGGAGAATTTATAAAACCAATTAAAAAAATAAATAGGCTTTCTATGGCCCACTATTTGAGAGAGAGATGGCACGCTCAGGACTGGCACACAAGCCCAAAGGGCAATATTAATCTCCCACTGTTTTTTTTTTCAGGGAGAATTTATAAAACCAATAAAAAATAAATAAATAGGCTTTCTATGGCCCACTATTTGAGAGAGAGATGGCACGCTCAGGACTGGCACACAAACCCAAAGGGCAATATTAATCTCCCACTGTTTTTTTTTTTTCAGGGAGAATTTAGAAACCCCACAAAAAAAAAACAGAAAAAAAATTAGGCTTTCTATGGCCCACTATGTGAGATGGCACACACAGGGATGGCACTCGAGCAGAAATGCCAATCTTAATCTCCCACAGCTTTTTTTTTTAGGGAGAATTAAAAACAAAACACACAGGGACTGTCCTACAATTACTATCTCCGTGCAGTATTCTCAGCCAGGTATGGCAGGCAGCAATAAGGAGTGGACTGCTGCACAAATTAAATAAAAAGTGTGGACAAACAAACAAGATAGCTGTACAGAAAGGAAGGAACATCAGGATTTGTGCTTTGAAAAAAGCAGTTGGTTTGCACAGCGGCGTACACACAGCAATGCAGCTATCAGGGAGCCTTCTAGGGCAGCCCAATGAGCTACAGCGCTGAGGAAAACAAAATGTAGCTTCCACTGTCCCTGCAAACAAAGGTGGTGTTGGACAGTGGAAATCGCTACAGCACAAGTGGTTTGGTGGTTAATGGACCCTGCCTAACACTATCCCTGCTTCTGACGAAGCAGCAGCAACCTCTCCCTAGGCTCAGATCAGCAGCAGTAAGATGGCGGTCGGCGGGAATGCCCCTTTATAGCCCCTGTGACGCCGCAGACAGCAAGCCAATCACTGCAATGCCCTTCTCTAAGATGGTGGGGACCAGGACCTATGTCATCACGCTGCCCACACTCTGCGTCCACCTTCATTGGCTGAGAAATGGCGCTTTTCGCATCATTGAAACGCGACTTTGGCGCGAAAGTCGCGTACCTCATGGCCGACCCCGCACAGGGGTCGGGTCGGGTTTCATGAAACCCGACTTTGCCAAAAGTCGGTGACTTTTGTAAATGAACGATCCGTTTCGCTCAACCCTAGTCAGTACTAGGGTTGAGCGAAATGGGTCGGCCATTTTCAGAAGTCGCCGACTTTTGGCAAAGTCGGGTTTCATGAAACCCGACCCGACCCCTGTGTGGGGTCGGCCATGAGGTCGGCGATCTTCTGAATCTGGTATCGGAATTCCGATACCGAGTTCCGATATGTTTGCAATATCGGAAATCGGTATCGGAATCCATATTTAAGTGTAAAATAAAGAATTAAAATAAAAAATATTGCTATACTCACCCTCTGACGCGCCCTGGTACTAACCTATTAGTTATATACTCACCCTCGGACGCGCCCTGCTTCTTTCCGGCAGCCTTCCTTCCTAAGAATCAGCGCTTGAAGGACCTTCGGTGACGTCGTGGCTTGTGATTGGTCGCGCGAGCGGTCATATGGGCGGTCGCGCGACCAATCACAAGCCGCGACGTCATCTAAGGCCCTTCACGCGCTGATTCTAAGGAAGGAAGGCTGCCGGTTAGTACCAGGGCACTTCAGAGGGTGAGTATAGCAATATTTTTTATTTTAATTCTTTATTTTACACTTAAATATGGATCCCAGGGCCTGAAGGAGAGTTTCCTCTCCTTCAGACCCTGGGAACCTTTGGAAACCCAATGCACTGCATTGGGTTTCGTGTTTCGGCCGACCCCGACCAGGACTTTTTTATAGGATCGGCCGATTTCACTCGACCCGACTTTTGAAAAAGTCGGGTTTCGTGAATCCCGACCCGATCCTATAAAAGTAAAAGTCGCTCAACCCCAGTCAGTACACAGCTGCCATCATTCAAATTGTTTCTAATTGATTAACCACATATAAAGTCTAGCTGTTCTAGAAGGATTTTCTTGAAAATGTCTTACATTTTACAGCAAAAGCCGTTGTCTGTAAAAATCTTGCAAAACAGCAAATAGATCTCATTATTGAAAGTGGTCAGTCAAGAATAAGGTACAAAAAAATTGCAATGCACTAGACATACACTGAAACAGTCTAAAGAAGTGACTTAAGTTAGACATAACAGTGACATTATCTAGAACTTGATGTCCCTCAAAAATTTAAGAAAAGACAAGAAGAAAATTGTCTGGTCCCTGAGATAGTATGGCAAGACAAAGAAAAATGAAGGAAAAAACATTCAAGCCAGCTATATTTTCAAAACCCTGCATTACATTTGGCAAAAGCTTGTAGGAAAGCAGTCTGAAGAGACCAAGGTTGCACTGTTTTGTCATAATTCCTAAAGGTATGTTTGGTGCAAAGCCAACATTATGCATCACCAAAAGGACACCATACTCATAGTAAAGCATGGTGGAAGCAGCATTCTGCTTTATAACTATTTTTCAGAAGTTGGCACTGGAGCTGTAAAAAAAGAAGGGGGAATCATGAACAATTCAAAAAATCTGTTCATTTTGCAAAAAACCTCCAGGAATTTGCTAAAAGCAGAAGTTGAGGAATTTCAACTTTCAGAATGACAATAATAAATCTACAAAAGAATGGCTATGATAAAATAAAGCAATTGTGAAAGTTGCAAATTTAATGCATTTGGAATTTTTATTTCCGCTTTCAAATGCATCACAGAAAAAAATGAGTGAGGTCAAAAAAAGCCATCATGATGATATATTGACAAAAATCTGAAAAAGAAAAGGGTCTTGGAAGAAAAGGAGGAAAAAACGAAAATGAAGGGGAAAAACACCCAGGGGAGAAAGGGTTAATGTACAGTGTTCAAAAAAATAAAGTGAACACCTAGTGAAATCCTACATCCTAGATATCTGAATGAAATATTCCAGTTTTAAAACTTTATTCATTACATAGTGGAATGTGTTGAGAACAATAAAACCTAAAAATTATCAATGTAAATCACTAATAATGTCCCATGGAGGTCTGGAGTTGGAATGTTGGTAAAAATCAAAGTGGAAAATGATGTTACAGGCTGATCCAACTTCAGTGGAAATGCATCAAGACAAGGAAATGATGCTCAGTAGTGAGTGTGGCCTCCACGTGCCTGTTTGACCGCTCTACAATGCCTGGGCATGATCCTGATGAGGCGGCAGATGGTCTCCTGAGGAATCTCCTCTCAGACCTGGAATAAAGCGTCCGCCAACTCCTGGGCAGTCTGTTGTGCAATGTAACATTGGTGGATGGTGCGAGACATGATGTCCCAGATGTGTTCAATCGGATTCAGGTCTGGGGAACAGGTGGGCCCGTCCATAGCTTCAAAGCCTTCATCTTGCAGGAACTGCTGACACACTCCAGCCACATGATGTCTGGCATTGTCCTGCATTAGGAGGAACCCAGGGCCAACCGCACCAGCATATGGTCTCACAAGTGGTCTGAGGATCTCCTCTCGGTACCTAATGGCAGTCAGGCTACCTCTGGCAAGCACATGGAGGGCTGTGCGGCCCTCCAAAGAAAAGCCACTCCACTGTATTACTGATCCACTGCCAAACCAATCATGCTGAAGGATGTTGCAGGCAGCAGATCACTCTCCACGGTGTGTCCAGACTCTGTCACATCTGTCACATGAGCTCAGTGTAAACCTGCTTTCATCTGTGAAGAGCACAGGGTGCCAGTGGCAAATTTGCTAATCCTGGTGTTTTTGTGGCAAATGCCAAGTGTCCTACATGGTGTTGGGCTGTGAGCACAACCCCCATCTGTGGATGTTGGGCACTCAGACCATTCTCATGGAGTCGGTTTCTAACCGTTTGTGCAAACACATGCACATTTGTGGCATGCTGGAGGTTCAGGGCTCTGGCAGTGCTCCTCCTGTTCCTTCTTGCACAAAGGCTGAGTTAGCGGTCCTGCTGCTGGGTTGTTGCCCTCCTACATCCCCCTCCACGTCTCCTGGTGTACTGGCCTGTTTTCTGATAGTGCCTCCAGCCTCTGGATAATACGCTGACAGGCACAGCAAACTCTCTTGCCACAGCTCACATTGATGTGCCATCCTGGATGAGCTGCACTACTTGAGTCACTTGTGTGGGTTGTAAAGCCTGTCTCATGCTACCACAAGTGTGAAAGCACAACCAACATTCAAAAGTTACAAAAACATCAGCCAGAAAGCATTAGTACTCAGATGTGGTCTGTGGTCCCCACCTGCAGAACTACTCCTTTATTGAGTGTGTCTTGATAATTGCCAATAATTTCCATCTGTTCTCTATTTCATTTGCACAACAGCATGTGAAATTGATTGTCAAACAGTGTTGATTCCTGAGTGGACAGTTTGATTTCACAGAAGTTTGATTTACTTGAAGTTATATTCCGTTGTTTAAGTGTTTCCTTTATTTTGTTGAGCAGTGTGTATAGATTTGCAGTGGCTTGTGAAAGCATTTATCCCCTTTGTATTTTTTGCTGTGTCACAACCCAGGATTTAACTTTTTTTAAGGTTTACATCAGTTCATTTAAAGAACAAGCCTACATTTAGTGAACATTTTATTTTATTTTTACTATAAACCAAACAACAAATAGAACAAAATAGCTAATAACTTCAGTGTGCATAACTATTCATCACCCTATTTGATCCCATAAATTTAATTTATTCCTATATTTTTCTCGCTTCACCATCTTAGACTACCAAGCGCTGATGCATCACGTACAAATTAAAGTGCAAAAATATTTAAAGAAAGATAGTAATGTAAAAAATAGATTAAAACCCAAGGGGGTGAATACCTTTGCAAGCCAATGTAGACTGGGAGGTCATAAAATGTCCTGTAGGGGTCCAAATAGTTATGTCCATATAGTGTAGATACAGGTCCTTCTCAAAAAATTAGCATATAGTGTTAAATTTCATTATTTACCATAATGTAATGATTACAATTAAACTTTCATATATTATAGATTCATTATCCACCAACTGAAATTTGTCAGGTCTTTTATTGTTTTAATACTGATGATTTTGGCATACAACTCCTGATAACCCAAAAAACCTGTCTCAATAAATTAGCATATTTCACCCATCCAATCAAATAAAAGTGTTTTTTAATAACAAACAAAAAAACCAACAAATAATAATGTTCAGTTATGCACTCAATACTTGGTCGGGAATCCTTTGGCAGAAATGACTGCTTCAATGCGGCGTGGCATGGAGGCAATCAGCCTGTGACACTGCTGAGATGTTATGGAGGCCCAGGATGCTTCAATAGCGGCCTTAAGCTCATCCAGAGTGTTGGGTCTTGCGTCTCTCAACTTTCTCTTCACAATATCCCACAGATTCTCTATGGGGTTCAGGTCAGGAGAGTTGGCAGGCCAATTGAGCACAGTAATACTATGGTCAGTAAACCATTTACCAGTGGTTTTGGCACTGTGAGCAGGTGCCAGGTCGTGCTGAAAAATGAAATCTTCATCTCCATAAAGCATTTCAGCCGATGGAAGCATGAAGTGCTCCAAAATCTCCTGATAGCTAGCTGCATTGACCCTGCCCTTGATGAAACACAGTGGACCAACACCAGCAGCTGACATGGCACCCCACACCATCACTGACTGTGGGTACTTGACACTGGACTTCAGGCATTTTGGCATTTCCTTCTCCCCAGTCTTCCTCCAGACTCTGGCACCTTGATTTCCGAATGACATGCAAAATTTGCTTTCATCAGAAAAAAGTACTTGGGACCACTTAGCAACAGTCCAGTGCTGCTTCTCTGTAGCTCAAAAGTGGCTTTACCTGGGGAATGCGGCACCTGTAGCCCATTTCCTGCACACGCCTGTGCACGGTGGCTCTGGATGTTTCCACACCAGACTCAGTCCACTGCTTCCTCAGGTTCCCCAAGGTCTGGAATCGGTCCTTCTCCACAATCTTCCTCAGGGTCCGGTCTCCTCTTCTCGTTGTACAGCGTTTTCTGCCACATTGTTTCCTTCCAACAGACTTACCATTGAGGTGCCTTGATACAGCACTCTGGGAACAGCCTATTTGTTGAGAAATTTCTTTCTGGGTCTTACCCTCTTGCTTGAGGGTGTCAATGATGGCCTTCTTGACATCTGTCAGGTCGCTAGTCTTACCCATGATGGGGGTTTTGAGTAATGAACCAGGCAGGGAGTTTATAAAAGCCTCAGGTATCTTTTGCATGTGTTTAGAGTTAATTAGTTGATTCAGAAGATTAGGGTAATAGGTCGTTTAGAGAACCTTTTCTTGATATGCTAATTTATTGAGACAGGTTTTTTGGGTTATCAGGAGTTGTATGCCAAAATCATCAGTATTAAAACAATAAAAGACCTGACAAATTTCAGTTGGTGGATAGTGAATCTATAATATATGAAAGTTTAATTGTAATCATTACATTATGGTAAATAATGAAATTTAACACTATATGCTAATTTTTTGAGAAGGACCTGTAGATAAGGGGATATACAAAGGCTACATAGAACATACAGTACAGACACATGCATATTTCTGAAAAGTGATGAAAGCATCATGTTCATTTCTCATTGCAATCACTGACAAGTTACTGAGGTTGATGTGGATAAATATACCTGTAACTGCATTCTTCCTGCATGGATTATTCATGCACAGTTCTGCTATTCCGTCTTCTCCTTTGTGGAGCAGAACAGACCCTCCTGAGTACTGGGCCAGCTTCTTCTTTACTTCAGCTTCATTAAAGCCATGGCTGCTATTATATAGACTCCTGTACAGACACCATCTCGCTTCTCTTCTCTTCTTCACATATCTGAACATGGGAAGTGCCATGTCTAGAACTAATGGAAGATTTATTGCTCAAAAATGGAAAGGTACCTACATAATGGAAGTCATGCATCATTTTTAAGCAAAAAACATTAACCCTGTGTTGCTTAGGCACTAAACATTATGAATGTAACAACACCAATTATGTGTAGCATTTTTTATATTTTTTTTATAGAGGATTTTGTATCTGGAAATCTTGTATGTTTTCCATTCGGTTTATGAATTTTTTTGGTCCTTCTGAGGGACTTTGTCTCATTACTTGCATAATACTCATTGGTATATAGACCTTCTTTTCCTATGTAAATGAAATACACATCTTTTCTGATGTTATTGTCCAGGCTTGGGGAAAAAAGCCAGCAGTCACTTTATGTGACTGCAGACTGACAAATTGTGACAATGTGCGGTGAGCACACTGTCATGAATCCCCAATACCTTTGGTGCAATTGTGTCTTCAAATGTCCGCATGTGTGTGATTTTCCTGCTTGCAGTCCTGAGCAGACAAGACTCATCTTGCTTCTCTCAATACACTACTATTAAAACAAGCTGAACAAGTCTAGTGGGCATGTGCCAAGTTGCACTTTTTGGTCATTATTCATAAAGTTATGTTTGCCACAAAGCCAACACCGCTTGTCACCAAAAGGACACCATGCTCACAGTATAGCATGGTAGAGGCATTATTATGCTTTAAGGCTATTTTTAGACAGGTAGTGTGGTGAGTAGTGTTGAGCGATACCTTCCGATATCGGAAAGTATCGGTATCGGTTTGGATCGGCCGATATTCAAAAAATATCGGATATCGCCGATACCGATACCCGATCCCAATGCAAGTCAATGGGACCAAAATATCGGAATCAAAATAAACCCTTTCTTTCCTTGTAGGTTCATTCTACATGAAGGAAAACAACTAAGAATAATGTAGGATGTATTGGGGGAGGTGGCGGAGACATTAAAGGCAATGAGGATTAGCCCAATCAAATAGAATAGCATGATTTTTTTTTTTTTTAAAGACGTTCGGATTGAAAAAGATATTGACTATGTAAATTTTTTTTTATTTTGTCAGATATTGATGTTTCACTATTCCACGACCTTCCCCTTCTTTTTTTTCCTTTTCCCACACTTTCATCTTCATCATCATCAGCATCTTTGACATCAACTTCTTCACCTTATTCATCTTCTTCTTCATCTTCTACCTATTTTTTTTTTTTATTACATTCTTCATATTCATTTTCTTCAACTATTATTATTCTTCCTATTCTACATATTCTTTTTATTCCACTGTTATTATTCTTCCTATTCTACTTCTTCATCATATTCTCATTTGTGACAGGCATTCCCGTAGTTGTTATCTATAAAAGTTGGAAGATTACACCTTCCGTTCTGCCAGTCACAAAAGTTACATTTGTCCGCGTTCAGTTTGGCCTGCAGCATCAGGCTTTATCCAGGGGCACCACGAGGAGGAACGGACTCACCCCCATACACTGCTTAGTCTTCTTCTGCATATAATTTAGATAATATCTTTTGCTCTGATATTAAGTGTTATGCTTAATGTTCTTCTGCTCTTTGTTCTGCAGCCTCTTGTTCTTCTGCTTCTCGGTCTTCCATGTCGTCGTCTCCAGGGTCGTCGTCTTCAGTGTCGTCATCTCCGCCGTCGTCATCTCCGCCGTCGTCGTCTCCGCCGTCGTCGTCTCCGCCGTCGTCGTCGTCTCCGCCGTCGTCGTCGTCGTCATCGGGGTGGTCTTCCGGGTCGTCGTCGTCGTCGTCATCGGGGTGGTCTTCCGGGTCGTCGACTTTAGGGTCTTAAACTTGGAAATGTAGCAGAAGGTACAAGAAGGCTGAGAAAATGCCAAGAACCAGCTGATGGAACTGGAACTCGGATGGCTACCCGAAGGTTCAAGAGCCTATGGAACTACCGAGGACCAGCTGACGTTACTGGAACCCGGTTACTAAGCAGGAGGTACCCGTGCTAAAAAGCACTACCAAGGACCGCCTGACGTTGGCGGAACTCGGATACCCAGAAGGAGGCACCTAAGCCAAAGGCTCTGCCCGGAACCAGCTGATGTTACTGGAACCAGGATGGGGAGCAGAAGGTACAAGAGCAAAAGACACTGCCGAGAACCAGCTGACGGTACTGGAACCCGGATGGGTAGCCGAAGGTCCAAGAGCCAATGGAACTACCGAGGACCAGCTGACGTTACTGGAACCCGGTTACTAAGCAGGAGGTACCCGTGCCTGAAAGCACTACCAAGGACCACCTGACGTTGGTGGAACTTGGATACCCAGAAGGAGGCACCTAAGCCAAAGGCTCTGCCCGGAACCAGCTGACGTTACTGGAACCAGGATGGGCAGCAGAAGGTACAAGAGCAAAAGACACTGCCTAGAACCAGCTGACGGTGCTGGAACCAGGTGGTGGACCCGAAGGCCCACAGGAGTGGAGAGAACAGCTAGGCCGCGAGGCAGCCGCAGTTACCGAACCCCAACAGTCCTACAGGGGGAGCTGGGCCTACTGGCACTACAGAACCAGCCTTGACTACCAGTTCACGCAGCCCACATAGGAAGCTCCTAAACTGGAGGCACCCTGGAGTTGGCTAACTCGACCGCACCACGACGGGGCAAGCATAGGCGTCTCAGTGAAGTTGACACAACCCGGAAACAGCTGACGGTGCTGAAACCAGGCTTGGCACGAGGGAGTACCTGTGACAAGAACACTGCCGAGAACCAGCTGGCGGTGCTGGAACCCGGATGCGTTGCCCCAGTGTGCAAGAGCCAATGGCACGACCGAGGACCAGCTGACGGTGCTGGAACCCGGTTACTAAGCTGTAGGTGCCCGCGCTTAAAAGCACTACCAAGGACCGCCTGGCATTGGCAGAACTCGGATACCCAGGAGGAGGCACCTAAGCCAAAGGCTCGGCCCGGAACCAGCTGACGGTGCTGGAACCAGGTGGTGGACCCGAAGGTCCACAGGAGAGGAGAGAACAGCTAGGCCGCGAGGCAGCCGCAGTTACCGAACCCCAACAGTCCTACAGGGGGAGCTGGGCATACTGGCACTACAGAACCAGCCTTGACTACCAGTTCACGCAGCCCACATAGGAAGCTCCTAAACTGGAGGCACCCTTGAGTTGGCTAACTCGACCGCACCACGACGGGGCAAGCATAGGCGTCTCAGTGAGCTTGACACAACCCGGAAACAGCTGACGGTGCTGAAACCAGGCTTGGCACGAGGGAGTACCTGTGACAAGAACACTGCCGAGAACCAGCTGGCGGTGCTGGAACCCAGATGCGTTGCCCCAGTGTGCAAGAGCCAATGGCACGACCGAGGACCAGCTGACGGTGCTGGAACCCGGTTACTAAGCTGTAGGTGCCCGCGCTTAAAAGCACTACCAAGGACCGCCTGGCGTTGGCGGAACTCGGATACCCAGGAGGAGGCACCTAAGCCAAAGGCTCGGCCCGGAACCAGCTGACGGTGCTGGAACCAGGTGGTGGACCCGAAGGTCCACAGGAGAGGAGAGAACAGCTAGGCCGCGAGGCAGCCGCAGTTACCGAACCCCAACAGTCCTACAGGGGGAGCTGGGCCTACTGGCACTACAGAACCAGCCTTGACTACCAGTTCACGCAGCCCACATAGGAAGCTCCTAAACTGGAGGCACCCTTGAGTTGGCTAACTCGACCGCACCACGACGGGGCAAGCATAGGCGTCTCAGTGAGCTTGACACAACCCGGAAACAGCTGACGGTGCTGAAACCAGGCTTGGCACGAGGGAGTACCTGTGACAAGAACACTGCCGAGAACCAGCTGGCGGTGCTGGAACCCAGATGCGTTGCCCCAGTGTGCAAGAGCCAATGGCACGACCGAGGACCAGCTGACGGTGCTGGAACCCGGTTACTAAGCTGTAGGTGCCCGCGCTTAAAAGCACTACCAAGGACCGCCTGGCGTTGGCGGAACTCGGATACCCAGGAGGAGGCACCTAAGCCAAAGGCTCGGCCCGGAACCAGCTGACGGTGCTGGAACCAGGTGGTGGACCCGAAGGTCCACAGGAGAGGAGAGAACAGCTAGGCCGCGAGGCAGCCGCAGTTACCGAACCCCAACAGTCCTACAGGGGGAGCTGGGCCTACTGGCACTACAGAACCAGCCTTGACTACCAGTTCACGCAGCCCACATAGGAAGCTCCTAAACTGGAGGCACCCTGGAGTTGGCTAACTCGACCGCACCACGACGGGGCAAGCATAGGCGTCTCAGTGAAGTTGACACAACCCGGAAACAGCTGACGGTGCTGAAACCAGGCTTGGCACGAGGGAGTACCTGTGACAAGAACACTGCCGAGAACCAGCTGGCGGTGCTGGAACCCGGATGCGTTGCCCCAGTGTGCAAGAGCCAATGGCACGACCGAGGACCAGCTGACGGTGCTGGAACCCGGTTACTAAGCTGTAGGTGCCCGCGCTTAAAAGCACTACCAAGGACCGCCTGGCGTTGGCGGAACTCGGATACCCAGGAGGAGGCACCTAAGCCAAAGGCTCGGCCCGGAACCAGCTGACGGTGCTGGAACCAGGTGGTGGACCCGAAGGTCCACAGGAGAGGAGAGAACAGCTAGGCCGCGAGGCAGCCGCAGTTACCGAACCCCAACAGTCCTACAGGGGGAGCTGGGCCTACTGGCACTACAGAACCAGCCTTGACTACCAGTTCACGCAGCCCACATAGGAAGCTCCTAAACTGGAGGCACCCTTGAGTTGGCTAACTCGACCGCACCACGACGGGGCAAGCATAGGCGTCTCAGTGAGCTTGACACAACCCGGAAACAGCTGACGGTGCTGAAACCAGGCTTGGCACGAGGGAGTACCTGTGACAAGAACACTGCCGAGAACCAGCTGGCGGTGCTGGAACCCAGATGCGTTGCCCCAGTGTGCAAGAGCCAATGGCACGACCGAGGACCAGCTGACGGTGCTGGAACCCGGTTACTAAGCTGTAGGTGCCCGCGCTTAAAAGCACTACCAAGGACCGCCTGGCGTTGGCGGAACTCGGATACCCAGGAGGAGGCACCTAAGCCAAAGGCTCGGCCCGGAACCAGCTGACGGTGCTGGAACCAGGTGGTGGACCCGAAGGTCCACAGGAGAGGAGAGAACAGCTAGGCCGCGAGGCAGCCGCAGTTACCGAACCCCAACAGTCCTACAGGGGGAGCTGGGCCTACTGGCACTAGAGAACCAGCCTTGACTACCAGTTCACGCAGCCCACATAGGAAGCTCCTAAACTGGAGGCACCCTGGAGTTGGCTAACTCGACCGCACCACGACGGGGCAAGCATAGGCGTCTCAGTGAGCTTGACACAACCCGGAAACAGCTGACGGTGCTGAAACCAGGCTTGGCACGAGGGAGTACCTGTGACAAGAACACTGCCGAGAACCAGCTGACGGTGCTGGAACCCGGATGCGTTGCCCCAGTGTGCAAGAGCCAATGGCACGACCGAGGACCAGCTGACGGTGCTGGAACCCGGTTACTAAGCTGTAGGTGCCCGCGCTTAAAAGCACTACCAAGGACCGCCTGGCGTTGGCGGAACTCGGATACCCAGGAGGAGGCACCTAAGCCAAAGGCTCGGCCCGGAACCAGCTGACGGTGCTGGAACCAGGTGGTGGACCCGAAGGTCCACAGGAGAGGAGAGAACAGCTAAGCCGCGAGGCAGCCGCAGTTACCGAACCCCAACAGTCCTACAGGGGGAGCTGGGCCTACTGGCACTACAGAACCAGCCTTGACTACCAGTTCACGCAGCCCACATAGGAAGCTCCTAAACTGGAGGCACCCTGGAGTTGGCTAACTCGACCGCACCACGACGGGGCAAGCATAGGCGTCTCAGTGAGCTTGACACAACCCGGAAACAGCTGACGGTGCTGAAACCAGGCTTGGCACGAGGGAGTACCTGTGACAAGAACACTGCCGAGAACCAGCTGGCGGTGCTGGAACCCAGATGCGTTGCCCCAGTGTGCAAGAGCCAATGGCACGACCGAGGACCAGCTGACGGTGCTGGAACCCGGTTACTAAGCTGTAGGTGCCCGCGCTTAAAAGCACTACCAAGGACCGCCTGGCGTTGGCGGAACTCGGATACCCAGGAGGAGGCACCTAAGCCAAAGGCTCGGCCCGGAACCAGCTGACGGTGCTGGAACCAGGTGGTGGACCCGAAGGTCCACAGGAGAGGAGAGAACAGCTAGGCCGCGAGGCAGCCGCAGTTACCGAACCCCAACAGTCCTACAGGGGGAGCTGGGCCTACTGGCACTACAGAACCAGCCTTGACTACCAGTTCACGCAGCCCACATAGGAAGCTCCTAAACTGGAGGCACCCTGGAGTTGGCTAACTCGACCGCACCACGACGGGGCAAGCATAGGCGTCTCAGTGAGCTTGACACAACCCGGAAACAGCTGACGGTGCTGAAACCAGGCTTGGCACGAGGGAGTACCTGTGACAAGAACACTGCCGAGAACCAGCTGGCGGTGCTGGAACCCGGATGCGTTGCCCCAGTGTGCAAGAGCCAATGGCATGACCGAGGACCAGCTGACGGTGCTGGAACCCGGTTACTAAGCTGTAGGTGCCCGCGCTTAAAAGCACTACCAAGGACCGCCTGGCGTTGGCGGAACTCGGATACCCAGGAGGAGGCACCTAAGCCAAAGGCTCGGCCCGGAACCAGCTGACGGTGCTGGAACCAGGTGGTGGACCCGAAGGTCCACAGGAGAGGAGAGAACAGCTAGGCCGCGAGGCAGCCACAGTTACCGAACCCCAACAGTCCTACAGGGGGAGCTGGGCCTACTGGCACTACAGAACCAGCCTTGACTACCAGTTCACGCAGCCCACATAGGAAGATCCTAAACTGGAGGCACCCTGGAGTTGGCTAACTCGACCGCACCACGACGGGGCAAGCATAGGCGTCTCAGTGAGCTTGACACAACCCGGAAACAGCTGACGGTGCTGAAACCAGGCTTGGCACGAGGGAGTACCTGTGACAAGAACACTGCCGAGAACCAGCTGGCGGTGCTGGAACCCGGATGCGTTGCCCCAGTGTGCAAGAGCCAATGGCACGACCGAGGACCAGCTGACGGTGCTGGAATCCGGTTACTAAGCTGTAGGTGCCCGCGCTTAAAAGCACTACCAAGGACCGCCTGGCGTTGGCGGAACTCGGATACCCAGGAGGAGGCACCTAAGCCAAAGGCTCGGCCCGGAACCAGCTGACGGTGCTGGAACCAGGTGGTGGACCCGAAGGTCCACAGGAGAGGAGAGAACAGCCAGGCCGTGAGGCAGCCGCAGTTACCGAACCCCAACAGTCCTACAGGGGGAGCTGGGCCTACTGGCACTACAGAACCAGCCTTGACTACCAGTTCACGCAGCCCACATAGGAAGCTCCTAAACTGGAGGCACCCTGGAGTTGGCTAACTCGACCGCACCACGACGGGGCAAGCATAGGCGTCTCAGTGAGCTTGACACAACCCGGAAACAGCTGACGGTGCTGAAACCAGGCTTGGCACAAGGGAGTACCTGTGACAAGAACACTGCCGAGAACCAGCTGGCGGTGCTGGAACCCAGATGCGTTGCCTATTAAAGATTGTCTTCCTAGAGCCCCAACTAGCGGTGTTGGAGCAAAGGGTAAGCAGGGGGAGATGAGTGTAGGCCGAAGCCTGCACTGGAGGCAGCTTTGTGTCTGCGTTGCGTTTGCAGGACACTTTGCCGGCTACACACTGGGGGAACAGCTGGCGTTGCTGAACCCCACTAACACAATGGCGTGTGTTTTTCTCTGTGCAGCTAGCACTTGCGGGCAAAAACTAGCGATGTTAGAGCCCGTGTTGAAGCAGGAGGAGGAGGAGAGGAGCAGAGTGTAGGCCGAAGCCTAGTTGAACCAATTTCAAAGGAAACCTTTAACCCCCCCCTCAGGTGTTACAAAGTACAAGAGCCACTCCTTCTGCAGCATTAATGCTGCACAAGTAAAAGGTTGCTCTATTAATTTGTCTACTTGCACACGCTGAATGAAAGACATACACAATTTACCCCATTCTACAGTCAAACTGTAGTGGATGCGTGACTTGGTTTTTTGATGGGACGCAGCACAGGTGTCCAAAAGAACGCCTTTGTGCTTGGCGCAGCTTCCTGAGCGTTGTTATTTGCTGTACAGGAGTCTGCGCTCTTGTGTTATCCCTTGGCAATGCCCTGTTAGCGCTGCCCATCTTATGACATCATTTCATGTTGGCCGGTGCGGTTAACGATGGCCATAAATCCCAGACCCACAGTGTCTTTTCATAAAGCCACACTGCGGTGCTGGGATTCGTGGCCTTGAGCAGTAAATATTTTGGCCGCTCACACACGTCCTTACACCTGCTTCAGACTGGGCGGCCTCTGCTGATCCCTTCTCGCATGCCGCGGCCATGAGGCTGCACAGTCTGAAGAAGGCGGAAGGAGATGAGTTAAGACAGGCGAAGATATGCACTGCTCGTGCCCATCAATCACACCCTCGCAATCAAAATAAGTAAGACAACGAGGAGCATTTTATTCAGGCAGGGCGGACGAACAGGCGCAAGTAGCCAACCAATGATGTCAGAAGACGGGAAGCGCTACCAAGGGGGGTGCTGCGTATCATTAGAAAGGAAAGTCACACCTCAGGGACAGTGGAATGGTCTCAAAGAGACACATTTTGTACGTGTTGAGTTCCACGTGGGCAAGGAGAAAACATCAGCCACCTTGTACAAATGCAGCAGTACTGCTGTACAAGGTGGCTGTTATACATAGAAACACCTGGGGGTGGGGGGCAGGCTCCCTTCAATTTCAGTTCATGTGCCTGCGTGGCGTTTGCAGGTCACGTTGCAAGCTACACAGCAGGGGAACAGCTGGCGTTGCTGAACCCCACTGACACATTGACTGGTGTTTTTCTCTGTGCAGATCGCATGTTCGGGCAAAAACTAGCGGTGTTAGAGCCCAGGGTCAGCAGGAGGAGGAGGAGAGGAGCAAAGTGTAGGCCGAAGCCTGCACTGGTGGCAGCTTTTGGTCGGTTGTGCAAGCGTGGCTTTTGCTGGACACGATGCCGGCTACACAGCGGGGGAACAGCTGGCGGTGCTGAACCCCACTAACACATTGGCTGGTGTTTTTCTCTGTGCAGCTAGCATTTCCTGGCAAAAACTAGCGTTGTTAGAGCCCAGGGTCAGCAGGAGGAGGAGAGGAGCAGAGTGTAGGCCGAAGCCTAGTTGAACCAATTTCAAAGGTTACCTTTAACCCCCCCTCAGGTGTTACAAAGTACAAGAGCCACTCCTTCTGCAGCATTAATGCTGCACAAGTAAAAGGTTGCTCTATTAATTTGTCTACTTGCACACGCTGAATGCAACACGTACACTATTTAGCCCATTATACTGTTAAACAGTAGTGGAGGCGTGACTTGTCTTTTTAAAGAAAAGCAGCACAGGTGTCGAAAATAACACCGTTTTGCATGGGCGCAGCTTCCTGAGCGTTGTTAGTTGCTGTACAGGAGTCTGCGCTCTTGTGATCCCTTGGCTATGCGCTGTGAGCGCTTCCTGTCTTATGACCTCATTTCATGTTGGCCGTTGCGGTTAGCGGTGGACATGAATCCCAGACCCACAGTGTGTTTTCAAAAAATCACACTGCGTGGCTGGGATTCGTGGCCTTGTGCAGTAAATATGTTTGACGCTCACACATGTCCTTACACCTGCTTCAGACTGGGCGGCCTCATCTGATCCCTTATCGCCTGCCGCGGCCATGAGGACACCCAGTCTGAAGAAGGCGGAAGGAGATGAGTGAACACAGGCAAACATATGCACTGCACATGCCCATCAATCATACCCTCGCTGTCCAAAAAAATAAGACACCGAGGGGCGTTGTTTCGAGCAGGGGAGATGCACAGGCGCAGCCAGCTAACCAATGATGTCAAAAGACGGGCAGCGCTAACAAGGGTGGTGCTGCGTGTCATTACAAAGGAAAGTCACACCTCAGGGACATTGTAATGGTCTCTAATGAGACACATTTTGTACGTGTTGAGTTCCACGTGGGCAAGGAGAAAAAGTCAGCCACCTTGTACAAATGCAGCAGTACTGCTGTACAAGGTGGCTGTTATACATAGAAACACCTGGGGGTGGGGGGCAGGCTACCTTCAATTTCAGTTCATGTGCCTGCGTGGCGTTTGCAGGTCACGTTGCAAGCTACACAGCAGGGGAACAGCTGGCGTTGCTGAACCCCACTGACACATTGACTGGTGTTTTTCTCTGTGCAGATTGCATGTCCGGGCAAAAACTAGCGGTGTTAGAGCCCAGGGTCAGCAGGAGGAGGAGGAGAGGAGCAAAGTGTAGGCCGAAGCCTGCACTGGTGGCAGCTTTTGGTCGGTTGTGCCAGCGTGGCTTGTGCTGGACACGATGCCGGCTACACAGCGGGGGAACAGCTGGCGGTGCTGAACCCCACTAACACATTGGCTGGTGTTTTTCTCTGTGCAGCTAGCAGTTCCGGGCAAAAACTAGCGGTGTTTGAGCCCAGGGTCAGCAGGAGGAGGAGAGGAGCAAAGTGTAGGCCGAAGCCTGCACTGGTGGAAGCTTTTGGTCGGTTGTGCCAGCGTGGCTTGTGCTGGACACGATGCCGACTACACAGCAGGGGAACAGCTGGCGGTGCTGAACCCCACTGACACATCACCTAGTGTTTTTTCTGTGTAGACAACACTTCCAGGTGTCAACTGACAGTGTTGAAACCCAGGGAATCAAAGAGGAGCAGAGTGTAGGCCGAAGCCTGCAGTGGAGCAAGTGTAAAGGGAACCTTTAACCCCCCCCCAGGCATTTGTTGCTGAAAGAGCCATCTTGTACAGCAGTAATACTGCACATGGAAAATGGTGGCTCCGAAAATAATGCTCCTTGCAAACGCTGAAGTACACACTCATATAATGTGTCCCCTCACACCGTCAAACCATCCCGGAAGTGGGACTTTCCTTTGTAATGTGACACAGCACAGCCGTCATTCCAACCCCCTTGGTGCCGTGCGCCACCTCCTCAACGTTGTTTGGTTCTGTCACGGAGCCCGCGCTGTAATGTTATCCCTTGGCCATGCACAGTTAGCGGTGCCCGTCTTCTGACATCATTTAGGTGTCAGGCTGGCAGTGCCTGTGCGTCAAAGCTGCCCGAGATCAACCTTGCAGTGTCATCAAATGTAATCCCACTGCGGGCCAGGGATCCATGGGCATGCGCAGTGCATATCATCGCCTCTCACTCACCTCCTTCATGCTTCTTCAGACTGTGCGGCGTCACGGCCGTGGCATGCTATTAGGGATCAGCTGACGCCGCCTAGTCTGAAGAAGCATGAAGAAGGGGAATGAGAGGCTAGTATATGCACTGCGCATGGCCATGGATACCAGGCCCACTGTGGGATCACATTAGACGACACTGCGAGGTGGGATTTCGGGCAGCGTGGACGCACAGGCGCAGCCAGGACGACAACAAATGATGTCAGAGGACGGGCAGCGCAAACTGTGCATGGCCAAGGGATAACATAACAGTGCAGGGTCCATGACGGAATCAAACAACGCTAAGGAGGCAGCGCACGGTGCCAAGGGGGTAGCAATGACGGCTGTGCTGCGTCACATTACAAAGGAAAGTCCCACCTCTGGGACGGTTGGACGGTGTGAGGGGACACATTACATGAGTGTGTAGTTCAGCGTTTCCAAGGAGCATAATTTCAAGAGCGACCTTTCCCTTGTGCAGTATTAGTGCTGCACATGGTGGCTCTTTCAGTAACAAACGCCTAGGGGGGGGGGACAGGTCCCCTTACATTTTAGTTGTGCCAGTGTGGCGGTCGCATGACACGTTGCCGGATACACAGCTGGGGATCAGCTGACGTTACTGAACCCCAATAACAGAGGAGCGACTGTTGACTGTGCACACAGCACTTCCAGGCACCAACTGGCGGTGTTAGAGCCCAGGGACAGCAGGAGGAGCAGATTGGAGGTATTACCGCACACACAGCTGGGGATCAGCTGACGTTACTGAACCCCAATAACAGAGGAGCGACTGTTGACTGTGCACACAGCACTTCCAGGCACCAACTGGCGGTGTTAGAGCCCAGGGACAGCAGGAGGAGCAGATTGGAGGTATTACCGCACACACAGCTGGGGATCAGCTGACGTTACTGAACCCCAATAACAGAGGAGCGACTGTTGACTGTGCACACAGCACTTCCAGGCACCAACTGGCGGTGTTAGAGCCCAGGGACAGCAGGAGGAGCAGATTGGAGGTATTACCGCACACACAGCTGGGGATCAGCTGACGTTACTGAACCCCAATAACAGAGGAGCGACTGTTGACTGTGCACACAGCACTTCCAGGCACCAACTGGCGGTGTTAGAGCCCAGGGACAGCAGGAGGAGCAGAGGAACAGAGTGTAGGCCGAAGCCTGATTGGAGCAAGTTGAAAGGGAACCTTTAACCCCCCCCCCAAGACGTTTGTAGCTGAAAGAGCCATCTTGTGCAGCGCTAAGGATGCAAAAGGAAAAGGTTGCTCTTTTAATTATGCTCCTTGCAAACACAGAAGTAAACACTAAAAATGTGTCCCCTTATACCGTTAAACCGTCACGGAGGTGCGAATTTCCTTCGTAATGGGACACAGCACAGCTGTCATTCCTATCCCCTTGGTGCCGTGTGCTGCCTCCTCAGCGTTGTTTTAAGCTGTCACGGAGCCTGCGCTGTTCTGTTATCCCTTGGCCATGCCCAATTAGCGCTGCCTGTCTTCTGACATAATTTGGTGTCAGGCTGTCAGTGCCTGTGCGTCCACGCTGCTCCAGATCCCACCTCGCAGTCTCGTCTAACGTAATCCCACTGCGGGCCTTGGATCCATGGGCATGCACAGTGCATATCCTCGACTCTCACTCCCCTCCTTCCCTCTTCTTTTCGTTGTCACGCCGTGGCATGCTATTAGGGATCAGCTGACGGTGCACAGTCTAAAGAAGGCGGAGGGAAATGAGCGAGAGCCCGAGGGGAAGATATGCACTGCGCATGCCCATGGATCCGAGGCCCGCAGTGTGACTCAATCAGAAGACACTGCGAGGCGGGATCTATGGCAGCGCGGCCGCACAGGCGCAGCCAGCCTGACACCAAATTATGTCAGAAGACAGGCAGCGCAAATAGGGCATGGCCAAGGGATAACAGAACAGCGCAGGCTCCGTGACAGCTTAAAACAACGCTGAGGAGGCAGCGCATGGCACCAAGGGGGTAGGAATGATGGCTGTGCTGCGTCACATTACGAAGGAAAGTCCCAGCTCTGGGACGGTATAACGGTATCAGTGAACACATTTTATAAGTGTTAAGTTATGCGTGTGCAAGGAGCCCAAAAAAAATAGCTACCTTTTCCTTGTGCAGCATTACTACTGCACAAGATGGCTCTTTCAGTAACAAACGACGGGGGGGGGGGCAGGTTCCCTTACATTCAGGTTGTTGTGCCAGCGTTGCGGTCGCAGGACACATTGCCGGCTACACAGCTGGGGATCAGCTGACGTTACTGAAACCCAATAACACTGGGTCGTATGTTTTGACTGTGCAGCCTGCACTTCTGAGCCGCAACTGGCGGTGTTGGAGCCCAGGAATAGCATTTCAGGTGGTAGAAAGATGAACACAGCAGAAGACCTGGATGACACCCAATTAATTAATCAGGCAGAGGAGTGGCAAATTCCTGCGAGATCCAGGCCTGGTTCATTTTCAGGAAAGTAAGCCGGTCAACGTTATCGGAGGATAGTCGCATGCGACGGTCTGTTAGTACACCACCTGCGGCACTAAAGACACGTTCCGATAAGACACTAGCCGCAGGGCAAGCCAGCACCTCCAATGCATACTGACTTAGCTCTGGCCATGTATCCAGCTTAGAGACCCAAAACTTGAATGGGGAAGAGCCGTCGGGGAGTACAGTAAGAGGGCAAGCCATGTAGTCTGTCACCATCTGACGGAACCGTTGCCTCCTGCTGACTGGAGCCGCCGGTGATGGTGTAGACATTTGGGGCGGGCACACAAAAGTGTGCCAGAGTTGTGCCATACTCGGCTTGCCTTGGGCAGAGGCACTGCTTCTGCTCCCTCTTTGGGCAGAGCCTCCCCCACTGCCTCGACGCACTGAGCTGCTTTGTAAAGCACTAGCAGCACTCCTCTCAGTTGGACAGGAGAAGATGATGGAATTCACCAGTGTGTCGTGGTACTCCCGCAATTTACGCTCCCGGGTCAACGCAGGGATGAGGTTTTGGACGTTGTCCCGGTAGCGAGGATCGAGGAGGGTGAACACCCAATAATCAGGCATGTTGAGAATGTGGTCGATGCGGCGGTCATTTCTCAGGCACTGCAGCATAAAATCCACCATGTGCTGCAGAGTGCCAACCGGCCCAGAAACGCTGTCCCCTGCTTGAGACATGATCTCTGCCCGCTCGTCATCACCCCACCCTCGCTGTACACACTGACCACTGGACAATTGTGTCGCTCCCTCCTCTGGACGGAGCTCTTCCTCGTCCATTGACTCCTCCTCATCCTCCTCACAAATTGGCCCCTGCGTACCCCTTTGTGAGGAACCACGTGGCGCTGACTCTCCAGAAGCTGATGGAAAAGGTGACTCCTCATCCTCCACCTCTTCCACCACATCATCCCTTAACCCTTGCAAAGTTTGCTGAAGCAGGCAGATAAGGGGGACAGTCATGCTGACTAGTGCATCATCTGCACTTGCCATCCGCGTGGAATAATCAAAAGGACGCAAAACCTGGCAGACGTCCTTCAGAGTGGCCCACTCTGTGGTTGTGAAGTCTGATCGGCGCTGACTGCGACTTCTTTGCGCCTGATGCAGCTGGTACTCCATAACTGCTTGCTGCTGCTCACACAACCGCTCCAACATATGTAACGTGGAATTCCACCGGGTAGGTAGGTCACATATGATGCGGTGTTCCGGAAGGCGGAATCTGCGCTGCAGAGCAGCAATGCGGGATCTGGCCAAGCTGGAACGCCGCAAGTGAGCACACTCTAGGCGGACCTTGTGCAGCAGGGCATCAAGATCCGGATAGTCCCTCAGAAAACTCTGCACAACCAAATTGAGCACATGTGCCAGACATGGGATGTGAGTGAGGTTGCCAAGGGCCAAAGCTGCCACCAGATTTCAGCCATTGTCACACACTACCATGCCTGGCTGGAGATTTGCTGGCAGTAACCACACATCGCTCTCCTGCTTGATGGCATTCCAGAGCTCCTGCGCTGTGTGGCTTCGATGCCCCAATGAAACTAGTTTCAAGACGGCCTGCTGACGTTTGGCCACGGCTGTGCTCATGTCGGTCATAGGTAAACGTTCACGGGTCCATGTGGGGGTGGACTGTGACGGATCCTGCAGAGAGGAATCAGAGGAACTGGTGTAAGAGGAGGAGTCGATGCGTACAGACTGGATTCCTGCAATCCTTGGAGTGGGCAGGACACGTCCTGCGCCACTCGCACGATCTGTACCTGGCTCAACAACATTAACCCAATGGGCAGTGAGGGAAACATATCGCCCCTGTCCATGCTGACTGGTCCACGCATCGGTGGTGAGGTGGACCTTGCTACTGACGGCGTTCAGTAGTGCATGTTTTATGTTTGCCTCAACATGCCTGTGCAGGGCAGGGACAGCCTGCCTGCTGAAGTAAAAGCGGCTGGGCACCTTGTACTGTGGGACTGCCAATGCCATCAAGTCACGGAAGCTGTCAGTCTCCACCAGCCTGAACGAGAGCATTTCCAGGGACAACAGTTTGGCAATGCCTGCATTCAGAGCCTGTGCTCGGGGGTGGTTGGCCGAGAATGCCCGCCTTTTCTCCCATGCCTGTACTACCGATGGCTGTAGAGTAGACTGGGAGTGTGAGGATGACTGGGAAGGTGGTGCTGTGGGTGGAATTACACAAGGTCTCTGGGAGGAAGCCAAACCAGCTGTGCGTGAGCTGGAGGAAGAGGCAACACGAGCTGAAGAGGTGGTAGCTGCCGCTGTTGGTTGGCCTACATCTTCAGTGTGTTTCTGTAACTCCACCGCGTGCCTGGTCCGCACATGTTTCCACTAGTGTTGAGCATTCCGATACCGCAAGTATCGGGTATCGGCCGATACTTGCGGTATCGGAATTCCGATACCGAGATCCGATATTTTTGTGATATCGGGTATCGGTATCGGAAGTGTAAAATAAAGAATTAAAATAAAAAATATTGTTATATTCACCTCTCCGGCGGCCCCTGGACATCAGCGGGAGGATCCGGCGTCCGGCACGGCTTCTTTCTTCAAAATGCGCGCCTTCAGGACCTGTGGTATGACGTCCCGGCTTCTGATTGGTCGCGTGCCGCCCATGTGACCGCCACGCGACCAATCAGAAGCCGCGACGTCATTCCTCAGCTAAAGTCCTAGAATAAGCGCCTTTTAGGACCTGAGGAATGACGTCGCGGCTTCTGATTGGTCGCGTGGCGGTCACATGGGCGGCACGCGACCAATCAGAAGCCGGGACGTCATTCCACAGGTCCTGAAGGCGCGCATTTTGAAGAAAGAAGCCGTGCCGGACGCCGGATCCTCCCGCTGATGTCCAGGGGCCGCCGGAGAGGTGAATATAACAATATTTTTTATTTTAATTCTTTATTTTACACTTTAATATGGATCCCAGGGCCTGAAGGAGAGTTTCCTCTCCTTCAGACCCTGGGATCCATGAGGATACATTCCGATACTTGATGTCCCATTGACTTGTATTGGTATCGGATATCGGTATCGGCGATATCCGATATTTTTCGGGTATCGGCCGATACTATCCGATACCGATACTTTCAAGTATCGGACGGTATCGCTCAACACTAGTTTCCACATATTTGTGGTATTGAGGTTGCTGACATTTTTCCCTCTTTTTACTTTATGATGACACAGCTTGCATTTGACAAAACAAATGTCATCTGCAACTGTGTCAAAAAAGGACCAGGCACTGCAAGTCTTGGGAGCGCCCTTTTTGGCTTTGGAAAGAGACAGGCTCCTAACGGGTGCCAAAGTGGAGGCTACAGGCTCCGCAGTCTTCCCCCTCCCTCACCCTCTTTGGCCCGTAAGAGGAAGCTCTTCCTCTGAGCTGCTCCCACCACCTTCCTGTTCCTCACGCCACGATGGGTCAAGGACCTCATCATCTCCACTACCCTCTGCCACCAACTGCTCCTCCTGGGTAGTCTCAGCAGCACAGTACGCACGAGAAAGCGGCACCTGAGTTTCATCATCAGATGCGTACTGCGCTGTGGTCACCGGAGGCACTGGCCCACCTGCCTCTTCAGAGTCAGAGAGAAAAAGGTGTTGGGCATCACTGCACACTGCCTCTTCTTCCATTTCTCCAATGCTGCTTGGCTGGCCCCCTGTTTCCAAGCCAAGAGATTCAGAGAACAGAAGTAGAGACGGCTCCTGTCCTGGGCTCTCTGACTGCCTGGCCAATTTGGCAGGTGGTGAAGAGACAGATGGCTGCTCTCCAGTGCTCTGTGCCTGAGAGGATGTGGCACTAACTGAAGTCGATGCCGAGGCGTTAGCTGCCATCCACCCGACAACGGCTTCAATTTGGTCTTCACGCAGCAGCGGTGCACGGCGCTCTCCGACAAAGCTGCGCATGAAGGACTGTTCCCTGCTGAAACTGAGTGACGACGAGTCACCGGCGCCCGCAGCAGGCACAGAATCACCACATCCTCTCCCTGCTCCTCTCCCTGCTCCGCGCCCACGCCCACGTGCCTTACTCCCTGCCCTCTTCATCTTGGTTGACAGATAAAGATAAGCAGAAAAGTACTAAGGCCTTAGTGTGCTTATTCCTGTAATGCTCCTCCTAACAGGTGTAAGAAACACTAATGTTGTAAATTGTGGACTAAACTTTATTATTTTTCAAATGTGGCCTACACAAGTGTTAAGTTGTGTTTGGTGAACTTAACTTTTTTTTTGGTGCAGATCGGGCTACAGAGCTAGTTTAAATCACACGGAGACCGTGCAGACAGCCGTAAATGGCGCTGCAAGGCCAAAAAACCCTCCTCTAGGTTATCCTATATAGTGTTTTTCCACTATTTAGCTGGATACAAGTGGAAAGACACTAATAGGAATTTTTTTTTTCAAATTTTAAACTGGCTGCACTATTTGAAAAAAAGGAAATTGTTTTTCAAGGTATGAGGCAGTAACGCACCCTGAGCTGAATCCAACCGGCTATGGCTGCACACAGACTACAGGGCGAGCTGCGCTCACACAGAGACCGTGCAGACAGCCGTAAACGGCGCTGCAAGGCCCAAAAAAACCCCTCTAGGTTATCCTATGTAGTGTTTTTCCACAATTGAGCTGGAGACTGGTGGAAAGACACTAATAGGAATTTTTTTTTTTCAAATTTTAAACAGGCTGCACTATTTCAAAAAAAAGGAAAATTTTTCTCAAGGTATGAGCCAGTAACGAACCCTGAGCTGAATCCAACCGGCTATGGCTGCACACAAACTACAGGGCGAGCTGGGCTCACACGGAGACCGTGCAGACAGCCGTAAACGGCGCTGCAAGGCCAAAAAACCCTCCTCTAGGTTATCCTATATAGTGTTTTTCCACTATTTAGCTGGATACGAGTGGAAAGACACTTATAGGATTTTTTTTTTTCAAATTTTAAACAGGCTGCACTATTTGACAAAAAAGGAAAATTTTTCTCAAGGTATGAGCCAGTAACGAACCCTGAGCTGAATCCAACCGGCTATGGCTGCACACAGACTACAGGGCGAGCTGGGCTCACACGGAGACCGTGCAGACAGCCGTAAACGGCGCTGCAAGGCCAAAAAACCCTCCTCTAGGTTATCCTATATAGTGTTTTTCCACTATTTAGCTGGATACGAGTGGAAAGACACTAATAGGAATTTTTTTTTTCAAATTTTAAACAGGCTGCACTATTTGAAAAAAAGGAAAATTTTTCTCAAGGTATGAGCCAGTAACGAACCCTGAGCTGAATCCAACCGGCTATGGCTGCACACAGACTGCAGGGCGAGCTGGGCTCACACGGAGACCGTGCAGACAGCCGTAAACGGCGCTGCAAGGCCCTAAAACCCCCCTCTAGGTTATCCTATGTAGTGTTTTTCCACAATAGAGCTGGAGACTGGTGGAAAAACACTAATAGGAAATTTGAGAAAAAATGTGCAGCAGGCTGCACTAAGAGCAAAAAAGGACAACTGTGTGAGGCAGTGTGAACCCCCCCTGAGCTGAATACAACCGGGTATATGGCTGCACACAGACTACAGAGTGAGCTGCACACACACACACACACAGAGACCTTGCAGAACGCTGTTAAAACAGCGCTGCAAGGCAAGAGCAAGGTGAACAGTGAAGAACACACAGCGGTTTGCTAAATTAGCCTTTGGAAAGGAAAATAAAGCAATTAGCAAGCTCAACTGGCCCTCAGTTAGAACACAGCGTCCTGTCCCTAACTGAAATCACAGCAGAGTGAGCGCAAAATGGCAGCAGCGCTTTTTTATAGTGCAGAGTGACATCATTTCAGCAGCCAATCCCAGCCTTGCCAGTACTTACATGCCCACCATGCTAAACAGGATGTGCCCACACTTTCATTCATTCCTCATTGGCTGCTGCGTTCAATTTGAATTCTGGGAACTTCCGATTCCGGTATCCGATACGCGGGAAGTATCGGAATTCGGTATCGGAATTCCGATACCGCAAATATCGGCCGATACCCAATACTTGCGGTATCGGAATGCTCAACACTAGTGGTGAGCACTCTTGCCTGGAGAGTTCCGAGGTGCTGGCAAAGTGTGATAGCAATCCCTTTAGTAGAGTAATGTTCAATAACCGCACACTCTTGATATATGTTTGTGAGAACTTTATTGTGCAGTTACAGGTGCAGCAATATCACAATTCATGAATAAAGAATTGGTGCAGGGATAGAAGAAAGGTGAGGCGACAAGAACATAACGTTTTGACTCTCATAGGGTCTTAGTCATATAGTCGCTGTAGGCAGGGTTCACTGAATGGTTTAAGGTTATTCTGATTGCAAGGGACTTACTTGCAAGGCACAGGTGCACCAGACCTCCCCTGGACCCAGGTGTCCTTTGCAGTCAGAATAAGATTAAACCATTCATTGAACCCTGCCTACAGTGACTATGTGAATAAGACCCTATGAAGGTCAAAACATTAGGTTTTTGTCACCTCACCTTTTTTCTATCCCTGCACCAATTCTATATTCATGAATTTTGATATTGCTACACCTGTAGCTGTACGATAATTTTTTTCCAAGCATCTATCAAGAGTTTGAAGTGATTGAACATTACTTTTGAGATATTTTTTGTCAGTTGCAACTGGAGCTGTAGTCATGATTACAACAGATTTTGTATTTCAAAAGTAAAATGTAGCTCTTTTTTTGAACCCTGCTATGTGCCAAAGCAATTGTTTTCTCACTAGTAGCGCAGCTACGGGGGGGCAAGCGGGGAGGCGCCCCGGGCCCCGTGCTCTCAGGGGGCCCACCTGGAGCTAAGCCACTGTAACTATCGGTGCGCGCAGCTAGCCAATATAGTTACCTTCTGCAGCAGAGCAGTGAGAATCGATCTCCATGCTCTGCCGCTTTGGGGCCCCTGAGCTGCAGTGGGCCCCCGCCTGTCATCGCAGGGTCAGCTGTACCGGCATTTAGCCGATACAGCTGACCGCAATGATGAGGGAAGGAGTGCTGAGCTGCGCTCCTTCCCTCATCATCCCCCTGTCAGCGTCTAATGTCAGTGATGCTGACAGGGGGCGCGATGAGTCACTGCCCGGCACCGAGACGAGTGGGAGCTCGGAGCACCGCAGGAACCAGGAAGAAGAGAGATGAGTATTTATTTTTTTAAGAGGTGCTGCCTTATACTACAGAGTCTGCCTGGGGGGGGGGGTCTGCCTAATACCACAGGGTCTTCCTATAGGGGGGTCTGCCTATGGGGGAGGGCTCTGCCTAATACTACAGGGTTTGCCTATGGGGGCTCTGCCTAATACTACAGGGTCTGCCTATGGGGAGGGCTCTGCCTAATACTTCAGGGTCTGCCTATGGGGGAGGGCTCTGCCTAATACTACAGGGTTTGCCTATGGGGGCTCTGCCTAATACTACAGGGTCTGCCTATGGGGAGGGCTCTGCCTAATACTTCAGGGCTTGCCTATCGGGGGCTCTGCCTAATACTACAGCATCATCCTATAAGGGGTCTGCCTAATACTACAGGGTCTGCCTATAGGTGGTCTGCCCAATACTACAGGGTTTGCCTATGGGAGGTGGTCTGCCTATTACTACAGGGTCTGCCTATGGGGGGTCTGCCTAATACTACAGGGTCTGCCTGTCCGGGGTCTGCCTTATATTACAAGGTTTGCCTATGGGGGGTCTGCCTAATTCTACAGGGTCTGCCTATGGGGGGTCTGCCTAATACTACAGGGTCTGCCTTTCTGGGGTCTGCCTTATATTACAAGGTTTGCCTATGGGTGGTCTGCCCAATACTACAGGGTCTGCCTATGGGGGGGTCTGCCGAATACTACAGGGTCTGCCTGTGGGGTGTCTGCCTTATACTACAGGGTTTGCCTATGGGGGTCTGCCTAATTCTACAGGGTCTGCCTAATGCTACAGGGTCTGCCTATGGGGGTCTGCCTTATACTACTGGGTCTGCCTATGGGGGTCTTCCTAATACTACAGGGTCTGCCTATGGGGGTCTGCCTAATGCTACAGGGTCAGCCTTTGTGGGGTCTACATTATACTACAGGGCATGCCTATGGGGTTCTGTCTTATACTACAGGGTCTGCCTATGGGGGTGCTGCCTTATACTGCAGGGTCTGCCTATGGAGGTGCTGCCTTATACTACATGGTCTGCCTAAAGGGGTGCTGCCTTCTAGTACAAGGTCTGCCTATGGTGGTGCTGTCTTATACTACAGGGTCTGCCTATAGGGGTGCTGCTTTGTACTACAGGGTCTGCCTGCAGGTGCTACCTTATACTACAGGATCTGCCTATGGGTGCTGCCTTGTGCTATAGAGTCTGCCTTTGGGGGTGCATTATACAATATAGAGTAGGCCTATGGGGAGTACATTACACTATATTGAGGACTATCTGGTGCATTATACTATATTGAGGATGATCTGGTGAATTATACTATATGGAGGCTATCTACAGGGGCATCATACAGTTTGGGGATTACAGTGTTGGAGCCATCAGTTTGGAGGCTACTAAGGGGTCAGTATACTGTGTATAAGAGAGCAACATGCTGTGTATAGAGGAGCTGTACAGGAGGCAGACTTGTTACATTATTAAATGTAAAGTGGGCACTTATTGTTATAGGGGAACTCAGGTTACTGTGACTATCAAAGGGGCACACAGGACAATATCACTTTCTAGGGGGCAAAATATGGGCACTGTTTTCTAGGGCACTTGCACCTGGCATTGCTATATTATAGAGGGGTGCCTTAGAATTTAGAGGGTTAAGTAAATAAGGCAGCACACTGCAGCGCTAAAACATGCAAACTTGAAAACACGAAATTTGAACTGCATTACTGCACTAGAAATATGAAAAATGAGAGCTGTTAGCGCATAAAAATGGCTAATTTTTTGTGTACCTGGTAGCCTCTTTACGGCATCTCTCTTATACCGGGTTCTACGCTTGCCTTCCTCGCTGAGAATAAACGTCTCCATCTGAATGGGTGCATGTGAAACCTCATCTTAGACTAAAATTCTCTCTCTCTGTGGAGGGGTATTGGACCTGCTGTAATTAAAACACCTGAAGCTAGGGGGCGGAGTGCACGATCAGAAGGCTAGAGAATACATTTCAAAACAAAAACCTTACCTGCACATCCAAACATAGACACAGTGTGAACAGGTGCTGAACCTAGAGTCGCCAACTCGTATATAGTTAAGTAAATAAGGCAGCAGACTGCAACGCTAAAACATGCAAACTTGAAAACACGAAATTTGAACTGCATTACTGCACTAGAAATATGAAAAATGAGAGCTTTTAGCGCATAAAAATGGCCAATTTTATGTGTACCTGGTAGCCTCCTTACGGCATCTCTCTTATACCAGGTCCTACACTTGCCTTACCTCGCTGAGAATAAACGTCTCCATCTGAATGGGTACATGTGAAACCTCATCTTAGACTAAAATTCTCTCTCTCTGTGGAGGGGTATTGGACCTGCTGTAATTAAAACACCTAAAGCTAGGAGGCGGAGTGCACGATCAGAAGGCTAAAGAATACATTTCAAAAACCTGACCTGCACATCCAAACATAGACTCAGTGTGAACAGGTGCTGAACCTAGAGTCGCCAACTCGTATATAGTTAAGTAAATAAGGCAGCACACTGCAGCGCTAGAACATGCAAACTTGAAAACACGAAATTTGAACTGCATTACTGCACTAGAAATATGAAAAATGAGAGCTTTTAGCGCATAAAAATGGCCAATTTTATGTGTTCCTGGTAGCCTCTTTACGGCATCTCTCTTATACCAGGTCCTACGCTTGCCTTCCTCACTGAGAATAAACGTCTCCATCTGAATGGGTGCATGTGAAACCTCATCTTAGACTAAAATTCTCTCTCTCTGTGGAGGGGTATTGGACCTGCTGTAATTAAAACACTACTACAGGGTCTGCCTATAGGGGTGCTGCTTTGTACTACAGGGTCTGCCTATGGGTGCTGCCTTGTGCTATAGAGTCTGCCTTTGGGGGTGCATTATACAATATAGAGTAGGCCTATGGGGAGTACATTACACTATATTGAGGACTATCTGGTGCATTATACTATATTGAGGATGATCTGGTGAATTATACTATATGGAGGCTATCTACAGGGGCATCATACAGTTTGGGGATTACAGTGTTGGAGCCATCAGATTGGAGGCTACTAAAGGGTCAGTATACTGTGTATAAGAGAGCATCATGCTGTGTATAGAGGAGCTGTACAGGAGGCAGACTTGTTACATTATTAAATGTAAAGTGGGCACTTATTGTTATAGGGGAACTCAGGTTACTGTGACTATCAAAGGGGCACACAGGACAATATCACTTTCTAGGGGGCAAAATATGGGCACTGTTTTCTAGGGCACTTGCACCTGGCATTGCTATATTATAGAGGGGTGCCTTAGAATTTAGAGGGCACACAGAACCACACAGCAGGGGCAGTAAAAGGGTCACATATGGCAGCAGCGGCTCATTATTGGGGTATCAGGGCCAGTATTAGGGACATATACGGCAGCAGCTGCTCAGTATTGGGATATCAACAGCAGTAATAGGGACACATATGGCAGCAGCGGCTCACTATTGAGGTATCAGGTGTAGTAATAGGGACACATACGGCAGCAGAGGCTCAGAATTGGGGAATCGGGCAGTAATAGGGACGCATATGGCAGCAGCTGCTCAGTATTGGGGTACCAGGTGCAGTAACAGGGACACATACGGCAGCAGCAGCTCAGTATTTGCGTATCAGGTGTAATAATAGGGACATACAGCAGCAGCGGCTCAGTATTGGGGTATCAGGGGCAGTAATAGGGACACATACTGCAGCAGAGGCTCAGCTTTGGGGTATCAGAGGTATTAATAGGGACACATATGGCAGCAAAGGCTCAGTATTGGGGTAACAGGGGTAGTAACAGGGACACATACGGTAGCAGAGGCTCAGCATTGGGGCATCAGAGGTAGTAATAGGGACACATACGGCAGCAAAGGCTCAGTATTGGGGTATCAGGGGTAGTAACAGGGACACATACGGTAGCAGCGGCTCAGTATTGGGGTATTGGGGCAGTAATAGGGACACATACGGCAGCAGCGGCTCAGTATTGGGGTATCAGTTGCAGTAATAGGGACACATAGGGCAGCAGTGGCTCAATATTGAGATATCAGGTGCAGTAATAGGGACACATACGGCAGCAGCGGCTCAGTATTGGGGTATCAGGTGCAGTAATAGGGACACATACGGCAGCAGCTGCTCAGTATTGGGGTATCAGGGGCAGTAATAGGGACACATACGGCATCAAAGGCTCAGTATTGGGGTATCAGGGGTAGTAACAGGGACACATACGGTAGCAGAGGCTCAGCATTGGGGTATCAGAGGTAGTAATAGGGACACATACGGCAGCAAAAGCTCAGTATTGGGGTATCAGGGGTAGTAACAGGGACACATACGGTAGCAGCGGCTCAGTATTGGGGTATCAGGTGAAGTAATAGGGACACATACGGCAGCAGTGGCTCAGTATTTCGATATCAGGTGCAGTAATAGGGACACATACGGCAGCAGCGGCTCAGTATTGGGGTATCAGGTGCAGTAATAGGGACACATACGGCAGCAGCGGCTCAGTATTGGGGTATCAGGTGCAGTAATAGGGACACATACGGCAGCAGAGGCTCAGTATTTCGATATCAGGTGCAGTAATAGGGACACATACGGCAGCAGCGGCTCAGTATTGGGGTATCAGGTGCAGTAATAGGGACACATGCGGCAGCAGCGGCTCAGTATTGGGGTATCAGGGGCAGTAATAGGGACACATATGGCAGCAGCGGCTCAGTATTGGGGTATCAGGTGCAGCAATAGGGGCACATACGGCAGCAGCGGCTCAGTATTGAGCTATCAGCGGCAATAATAGGGACACATACGGCAGCAGCGGCTCAGTATTTTCCTATCAGGTGCAGTAATAGGGACACATAGGGCAGCAGCGGCTCAGTATTGGGGTATCAGTAGGATGAGGAGTTGGTGCAGGTTGGAGATAGATGGAGATGGGGCTGGAATATGAGAAGTTAAATGTGTCTTTGTTGTATTCTCTGCAGCTGAGTCATTGCTGAAAGAAGTTGTCATGTCGGTCTGGGCCAGATGGAAAAGACGGGAAAAGTGACGACTCCATCATAAAGAACGTCAGCGGTAAGACATTATCTGTAACTGTGCTGTGAGGGCTGGTATCTACCATTGGCCATATGGCGGTAATATTCAAATTGGTCTTTATATAGAGATTATCTTCAGCAACAGCGCGGTCATCTGCTGAGGTTCTCCTCCACTTTTAGGGCGCATCACCGAGTTGTAATCAAGGTTACCTAGTTAGGGGCCCACTCAGAAGCTTTGCCCCTCTGAACCAAAGCCCTAGCTACATCTCTGTTTCTCACACATAAGGGACATCAGCATGCTTAGAAGTAATAGCACAACAAATTTGGGGGTCCATGTTTTCCCTGTTATCCTTGGAAAAATAAATAGGGTCCCAAAAAAATTTGGAAAAAAATTTAAATGTAATTTTTTTTCACATTCCTGTGAAGCGCCTGAAGGGTTAATAAACTTTGTGAATGTGGTTTTGAGTACCTTGTGGGGTGTGGTTTTTAGAATGGTGTCACTTTAGAATGTTTTCTGCCATATAGTCCCCTCAACGTCACTTCTAATGTGATGTGGATCCTAAAGAAATGGTTTTGTAAATTTTGCGGGAAATGTGAGTAATAGCTGGTCAACTTTTAGACTGTGTGCACACAATGCGGAATTGGTGTGGATCCGCAGCGGATTTTTCGCACAGAAACACTGCAGTTCTGCACAGTGATTTACAGTACAATGTAAATCAATAGCGAAAAGAAAGCTGTGCCAATGGTGCGGAAAAATCCACACTGAATCCGCTGCGGATTGAAGAGAAGTGCATGTCCCTTCTTTTGTGCGGAATTGCAGCGTTTCTGCACCCTTCCATTATGGAAATACGCAGTGGTAAAAACCGCAGAAAATCCGCAAAAAATCCGCATTGCGGGTATGTGCACACGTTGCGTATTCTCTGCGGATCCGCAGCGTTTTTGAGGTGCAGAAATGCTGCAGATCCGCAATTGATTTACAGTACAATGTAAATCAAATGAGAAAAAAAAATGTTGTGCACACTTTGCGGAAACTCCGCTGTGAAAACGCTGCGGTTTAAAAGAAATAGCATGTCACTTCTTTTTTGTGAATCTGCAGCGTTTTTGTACCCATTCCATTACAGAAAACCACAGGGGTAAAAAATGCAGCAAATCTGCAAAGAAAACAACAGCAAAAACGCACAAAAAACGCTGCGGAACCGCACAAAAAATGTGACAAATTCGCAGGTGCGTTTTCTGCCAGGAGAGACAGAATTCGCAACAGAAATTCCTAAGCCTAATCCGCAACGTGTGCACATAGCCTAATTCCGCATCAAAATCCATGGCAAATCCGCACCTGCGGTTTCTCCATATGCGGATTTTGTGGGGAAAATTCTGCTCCCCAATCCGCAACGTGCGCACATAGCCATTAACCCTCTTAATTTTTTTTTCTGTTAGGACGTTATGTTTCAAAAAATGTGTTGTTGTAAAGTAGACATTTGGGAAATGTTTTTTATTAACTATTTTGTGTGACATAACTCTGATTTAAGGGAATAAATATGAAAAATTTGAAAATTGCTAAATTTTTCAAATTTTTGCCAAATTTCCGATATTTTCACAAATAAGTGCAAGTCATATTGAAAAAATAGTATCACTATCATGAAGTACGATATGTAATGATAGAACACAGTCTCAGGAACAAATACAATAAAAAGGAACTCAAACACTGAGTATAAAGCCTGAGCACAAGCAGGAAAATAGAATTTTCCTTGAAAATAAACGTTTACTCATCAAAAAAGGTTTATTTTTATTCTTCAAAAATCATTTAACTAACACAGAGTATGTCCAGTCATCTCTTTACTTCTGTGGAGAATGAATGAAGGAGGTAGGGTTCCATTGGTGCTGCAAGTTTTAATGCATTATGTGTTTTATTGAAAACACATGGACACAGTTTCCGGTTTCACTTCATATACCTATATGAAAGGAATGTTTAAGCAACCACAAATACAACATTGCACCAAAATGAACAAAGGAACAATTTATTCTTATATGTTTAATTTATTTTACCTTCAGAAACATAATAATATCATGCGAACAGAATAAGGCCGGCTTCACACTCAGCGTATGAAAATACGGTCCGTATATTACGGCCGTAATACGCTGAAATGTCCCGAAAATAGTGGTCCGTAGCTCCTCCGTAGGCAGGGTGTGTCAGCGTTTTTTGCGCATGGCATCCTCCGTATGTAATCCGTATGGCATCCGTACTGCGTGGTTTTCTCGCAGGCTTGCAAAACCAACATACCGCTATAGAAATGATCCATGTGTCCCAAAAAGAAAAAAAAATATATATATATACTGTCTATATATATATATATATATATATATATATATATATGTCATTAGACACATATATGTATATATATTAATATTTTTTCCAGCGCTATACAGCTTGAAAGCCGGTAATTCAATTACCGGCTTTTTCTTTCTCCTTCCTAAAACCCGACATGATTTGAGACATGGTTTACATGCAGTAAACCATGTCTTCTCTCCTTTTTTTTTGCAGATTCCACACTACTAATGTCAGTAGAGTGTATCTGCAAAATTTGGCCGTTCTAGCTCTTAAAATAAAGGGTTAAATGGCGGAAAAAATTGGCGTGGGCTCCCGTGCAATTTTCTCCGCCAGAGTAGTAAAGCCAGTGACTGAGGGCAGATATTAATAGCCTGGAGAGGGTCCATGGTTATTGGCCCCCCCCTGGCTAAAAATATCTGCCCCCAGCCACCCCAGAAAAGGCACATCTGGAAGATGCGCCTATTCTGGCACTTGGCCATTCTCTTCCCATTCCCGTGTAGCGGTGGGATATGGGGTAATGAAGGGTTAATGCCACCTTGCTATTGTAAGGTGACATTAAGCCTAATTAATAATGGAGAGGCGTCAATTATGACACCTATCAATTATTAATCCAACTGAATGAAAGGGTCAAATAAAACACAAACACATTATTTAAAATTATTTTAATGAAATAAAAACAATGGTTGTTGGAGTATTTTATTCTACGGCCAATCCAGTCACTGAAGACCCTCGTTCTGTGAAAGAAAAAACATAATAAACCAACAATATACTTACCCTCCGCAGATCTGTAACGTCCAACGATGTAAATCCTTCTGAAGGGGTTAAAACATTTTGCAGCAAGGAGCTTTGCTAATGCAGGCTGCTCCTCGCTGCAAAACCCCGGGGAATGAGTCTAAATATAGATCAATGAGCTATATTTAGCTTCATTTGCGGTGAGGCGCCCTCTGCTGGATGTTCATAGATCGTGGGAACTTGCCTAGAAAGCCTGGGAGCTTTCTAGGAAATTTCCCACGATCTATGAACATCCAGCAGAGGGCGCCTCACCGCAAATGAAGCTAAATATAGCTCATTGATCTATATTTAGACTCATTCCCCGGGGTTTTGCAGCGAGGAGCAGCCTGCATTAGCAAAGCTCCTTGCTGCAAAATGTTTTAACCCCTTCAGAAGGATTTACATCGTTGGACGTTACAGATCTGCGGAGGGTAAGTATATTGTTGGTTTATTATGTTTTTTCTTTCACAGAACGAGGGTCTTCAGTGACTGGATTGGCCGTAGAATAAAATACTCCAACAACCATTGTTTTTATTTCATTAAAATAATTTTAAATAATGTGTTTGTGTTTTATTTAACCCTTTCATTCAGTTGGATTAATGATGGATAGGTGTCATAATTGACGCCTCTCCATTATTAATTAGGCTTAATGTCACCTTACAATAGCAAGGTGGCATTAACCCTTCATTACCCCATATCCCACCGCTACACGGGAATGGGAAGAGAGTGGCCAAGTGCCAGAATAGGCGCATCTTCCAGATGTGCCTTTTCTGGGGTGGCTGGGGGCAGATATTTTTAGCCAGGGGGGGCCAATAACCATGGACCCTCTCCAAGCTATTAATATCTGCCCTCAGTCACTGGCTTTACTACTCTGGCGGAGAAAATTGCGCGGGAGCCCACGCCAATTTTTTCCGCCATTTAACCCTTTATTTTAAGAGCTAGAACGGCCAAATTTTGCAGATACACACTACTGACATTAGTAGTGTGGAATCTGCAAAAAAAATGGAAAGAAGACATGGTTTACTGTATGTAAACCATGTCTCAAATCATGTCGGGTTTTAGGAAGGAGAAAGAAAAAGCCGGTAATTGAATTACCGGCTTTCAAGCTGTATAGCGCTGGAATAAATATTAATATATATACATATATGTGTCTCACTGACATATATATATATACCTATTCTATGTGTACACATTTATTCTACCTATTCTACTGTAAGCTGTCAGTGTGATTTTACTGTACACTGCACTGAATTACCGGCTTTTCTCTCTAACAGCGCTGCGTATTTCTCGCAAGTCACACTGCTTGTCCGTGTGAAATCCGTAATTTTCACGCTTCCATAGACTTTCATTGGCGTATTTCTTGCGCAGTACGGTGACAAACGCAGCATGCTGTGATTTTGTACGGCCGTAGAAAGCCGTACAATACTGATCAGTAAAATACGGCAGATAGGAGCAGGGGCATAGAGAATAATTGTGCCGTATTTTTTGCGAGTTTTACGGACGTAGTTTCTGCGCTCTTACGTCCGTAAAACTCGCAAGTGTGAAGCCGGCCTAATACTTTCAGGATCTTTCCAAGTATGGAGACTTGGCAGAAACTAAGAATTTTAACACCTTAGTGACCAAACGTCTTTTTACTGACCTGAGATATAAGAATACCGTTATTTGATAGGTGAAAATGAAGCAGCTGTGAGCTGCATACTATAGCTGATACCCTGCTGCTACACTCAAGATTTGTGTTGGCAGCTACCATTACTTTTTAACCCCTTTAATGCTGCTGTCAATAATGACATTGGCGTAAAGATGATTAACAGAGTGTGTGGGTTCACTCTTTAACCCCATTAGCAACTTGAGATTGAAAATGTGTAATTCTGATTGTTGCTATGGCAATCCAACATTTTAGTGATACAGATATCATTTCTCATTTCTGTCATTCCGCTTTGTGTTAATAAGTCACTTAAAGGCACAAAAATCAATATAAGACATCACAGGAAATAAGCAGCCAAAGTTCAAATAACATGTCCAGACACAAAATGTCAACAGGATGCAGCATGTACTCAATGATAAAGACAGGAATAGCACAGATACAAAATACTAAAAAAAAACACTTACTAACCCACCAAACATCCGTGGGGTGACTGTCAAAATGTACACAGGTCTGCATAGGGTGTAATTTCCACCATTATATGAGATGATCTTCTGTCCATATAGCAGCACTAGATTGTGGCCCGATTCTAACGCATCGGGTATTCTAGAATATGCATGTCCCTGTAATATATGGACAATGATGATTCCAGAATTCGCGGCAGACTGTGCCCGTCGCTGATTGGTCGAGGCAACCTTTATGACATCATTGTCGCCATGGCAACCATTATGACATCATCGTCGCTGTGCCCGTTGCTGATTGGTCGAGGCCTGGCGGCCTCGACCAATCAGAGACGCGGGATGTCTACGTCCTTTATGACATCATCGTCGCTGTGCCCGCATCGGGTATTCTAGAATATGCATGTTCCCGTAGTATATGGACAATGATGATTCCTGAATTCGCGGCAGATTGTGCCCGTCGCTGATTGGTCGAGGCAACCTTTATGACATCATCATCGCCATGGCAACCATTATAACATCTACGTCGATACTGTGCCCGTCGCTAAATCAGACGCGGTATGTCTACGTCCTTTATGACATCATCGTCGCTGTGCCCGTCGCTGATTGGTCGAGGCCTGGCGGCCTCGACCAATCAGAGACGCGGGATTTCTACGTCGATGCTGTGCCGGTCTCTGATTGGTCGAGGCCTGGTGGCCTCGACCAATCAGAGACGTGGGATTTCCAGGACAGACAGACATACAGACAGACGGAAAAACCCTTAGACAATTATATATATAGATATTAGCAACGCCCTTTAAAGTCACTTCAAAACTGACTTGTCCCTAAAAAATAAGCTTTGTAAATTCCCTTTAAAAAATGAAAACATGCTACTAATTTTTCTTAACTTTGTAATATCCTAACCAAATAAAATCACATTTTACAGATGGTGCTGATGAAAAGCAGACATGGGGAAATGTTATTTATTAACTATTTTGTGTTTTATGACTATTAGAGATGAGCAAACTTGTTCTGAAAATTTCGCCAATCTCAAATTCGGCCTGAGCACATTCGGATTAGTGTTCAGTTTCATAAGCAGTTTTCTTCAAAGTCGGCAAAATTCGGTCACAGTTCGGTAAATCATTGTGTTTTCACTAATGCTTTTGTTATTACTTTGGCTAGGATAGTGGTGCTGTATGATGAGCTGGTGGGATGGGGAGACGTGTTTGATGAGAGGAGGGATTGTGGGGAAGTTAGAGGAGTAGCGAGCTTTCTTTCTCCTTAGCTTTATGTGTGTTGATTCCGGCAGCCAATCAGGATACTGAAACTCAATCAAAATGTCAAACCACAATACACCCCTCAAAGGATAACCCAGGGTGCCAGGAAATACGTAAGTGGTAAAGTGCCACAATACATAAAAACCAAAGTGAAGAAATAGCACCGAAAAACCAAAAAATCATATAAATATATAAACTTTATTACAGAAAAGACATAAATCTAGATAAAAATAGAGAAATACAGGGAAATGACAAGAAATCACACCTAAAAGGATGACAACGTAGTCCCCAACAGGCAACCATATAATCAATAGATGAAAAAATGAAAATAAGGTAGTAAAACCCGTACTGGTGCTGCAAAAAGTGCAATCTGAAAGGGAGCTCAAGTAACAATACATCCACATATTAGCATAGTGCACCAATGGATGTGCGGTATAATAAGTGCCAGAAGGGAAGCCTCATACAGAGAAAAGTGCAGCAAGCACACAGACTAAGGTAGTAAACAAATAATAATGTAAACTCCTAGTTACCTATGGGACCACGATGCCATCCACCCCAACGCGCGTTTCGGCAATGTGCCTTCTTCCGGGGGCATGGCATCATGGAGTGTGGTGGGCATTAAAAAGGGTACCGCGTCCAATCAGCGATATAGAGGTGTGCAACCCTTGTAATGGCGCATGCGCCGTCAGTTGACATCCAGGAGCAGGGACAACACCGAGGGCGTCAGACGAGGAGGACGACCGCGCCAAACAGAACCGCCCACATGCTAACCACGTGATCGGCACAGACAGCGCGGGTTCCCCCAAGCCAGAGAGACGCCACCAACGTTACCCGGCAACGGAGCGCCGACGCGCATGCGCACAGGGTAAGTAAGTACAAGCAGAGAAAAAAAACAAGCTCCGAACAGGCAATGATATAGGGAAGTGGATGACAAAGGAAACAAACTTGGTAGAACAATACCATGAATAAAGAAGTGCAGCGTGCAGAAATACATCTATAATTATATAAAAATCTAAGGTTTGACAAAAATAATATCATCTCAAACAAGGGGACACCATATGGAAAAACCCATATGAAAAAATCAATATAGGGAGAACAAAAGAGTGCAAAGTGTAATGATGAAAATATGATAATTTGCTACAAAAAAATATACAAGCAATATTAATATTATACTATAGCAGATAATAAAGTGCAATCCGCATAAAGAGTGTTCTTGTGATAATAAAATCGTGAGACGTCATGAGTCCAAAAACAATCCACAGCACCTGTCAAAGCCGAAATGGGGACACGGATAACCTAAAAAAATATAAAAGAAAACAACATATTAATAAAAACCAAGATTAAAAGTAGCAATATAGATGCCAATTAAAAAGACATGAGAAATGAGATCAGAGAAATGGGGCAAAACTAATTGTTTCATTGAGACCATGGGGTTGTAAAGTCTTGAGTTTCCAGATCCAGCGGGATTCTTTCTGCGCCAAAAGGCGACTCAAATTGCCACCCCGTAAATTAACTAACAAGCGATCTATCCCCTTGATCCTAAATCCAGTGGGATCACAAGAATGGTGTACCTTAAAGTGTCTTGGAATGGTCTTAAGGCTATCCACATGGTCCTCTTTCGCCGCTGCCAAAATATCCCGAACGTGTTCACGAGCCCTAATCTTCAGAGCACGGGTTGTGAGTCCAATATATATTTTGTTACAAGGGCATGTCCCATGGTACACTACCATCGTGGTCAAGCAATTGATTGAATGCGTGATAGAGAACTCACGACCATCTGATGATAGGAAGTGGGTTGCATGCTCAATGTTTGGGCAAGCTATACAACCGCCACAAGGTTTGCAACCCCACCGAGGACGATCAACCCTTGGTACATTTGGGAAAATTGGACGGGGACTAACAGGTGCCAAATAACTCCTCACCAAATGATCACCTAAATTCTTAGATCTACGGGCTGCCACCGAGGGGTAAGGAGGCAAATACTGCTTCAGCACAGGGTCAGCAAGCAAAATCGGCCAGTGTTTACTCAAAATATCAGACATCTCTTTCCACCTAGAATGGTATTGGGTAACCAATCTCACCTGATTCGTGGTTTTAGTCCGTTTGGATGAAAAAAGGACTTGGTGCCGATCAGAGTGTTTGGCCCTGTTGTATGCTTTCTTGACACTCCTTCTACTGTATCCGCGATCCAAGAAGCGATTTTTTAGATCATTAGCCTGTATTTCAAACGTTTCATCAGAGGAACAAATCCTTCTAAGGCGGAGAAATTGGCCAGTGGGGACGGCTCCAATAACATGGGAAGGATGGGAAGAAGAAGCGTGTAGGACCGCATTAACGGCTGTCTCCTTGCGGAAAACACTGGTTGTCAATAGGCCGTCCATCCCTCTCTCCACCAAGACGTCTAGAAAATCAATACGGGAAAAATGGAACTTGTAAGTGAGATGTATATTCAAATTGTTATTATTGAGTTCCCGAACAAAAGACTGTAACTCAAGAGGTGTACCGCGCCAAATCAAAAATATGTCGTCGATGAAGCGGGTCTTGGTGGAGAGAGGGATGGACGGCCTATTGACAACCGGTGTTTTCCGCAAGGAGACAGCCGTTAATGCGGTCCTACACGCTTCTTCTTCCCATCCTTCCCATGTTATTGGAGCCGTCCCCACTGGCCAATTTCTCCGCCTTAGAAGGATTTGTTCCTCTGATGAAACGTTTGAAATACAGGCTAATGATCTAAAAAATCGCTTCTTGGATCGCGGATACAGTAGAAGGAGTGTCAAGAAAGCATACAACAGGGCCAAACACTCTGATCGGCACCAAGTCCTTTTTTCATCCAAACGGACTAAAACCACGAATCAGGTGAGATTGGTTACCCAATACCATTCTAGGTGGAAAGAGATGTCTGATATTTTGAGTAAACACTGGCCGATTTTGCTTGCTGACCCTGTGCTGAAGCAGTATTTGCCTCCTTACCCCTCGGTGGCAGCCCGTAGATCTAAGAATTTAGGTGATCATTTGGTGAGGAGTTATTTGGCACCTGTTAGTCCCCGTCCAATTTTCCCAAATGTACCAAGGGTTGATCGTCCTCGGTGGGGTTGCAAACCTTGTGGCGGTTGTATAGCTTGCCCAAACATTGAGCATGCAACCCACTTCCTATCATCAGATGGTCGTGAGTTCTCTATCACGCATTCAATCAATTGCTTGACCACGATGGTAGTGTACCATGGGACATGCCCTTGTAACAAAATATATATTGGACTCACAACCCGTGCTCTGAAGATTAGGGCTCGTGAACACGTTCGGGATATTTTGGCAGCGGCGAAAGAGGACCATGTGGATAGCCTTAAGACCATTCCAAGACACTTTAAGGTACACCATTCTTGTGATCCCACTGGATTTAGGATCAAGGGGATAGATCGCTTGTTAGTTAATTTACGGGGTGGCAATTTGAGTCGCCTTTTGGCGCAGAAAGAATCCCGCTGGATCTGGAAACTCAAGACTTTACAACCCCATGGTCTCAATGAAACAATTAGTTTTGCGCCATTTCTCTGATCTCATTTCTCATGTCTTTTTAATTGGCATCTATATTGCTACTTTTAATCTTGGTTTTTATTAATATGTTGTTTTCTTTTATATTTTTTTAGGTTATCCGTGTCCCCATTTCGGCTTTGACAGGTGCTGTGGATTGTTTTTGGACTCATGACGTCTCACGATTTTATTATCACAAGAACACTCTTTATGCGGATTGCACTTTATTATCTGCTATAGTATAATATTAATATTGCTTGTATATTTTTTTGTAGCAAATTATCATATTTTCATCATTACACTTTGCACTCTTTTGTTCTCCCTATATTGATTTTTTCATATGGGTTTTTCCATATGGTGTCCCCTTGTTTGAGATGATATTATTTTTGTCAAACCTTAGATTTTTATATAATTATAGATGTATTTCTGCACGCTGCACTTCTTTATTCATGGTATTGTTCTACCAAGTTTGTTTCCTTTGTCATCCACTTCCCTATATCATTGCCTGTTCGGAGCTTGTTTTTTTTCTCTGCTTGTACTTACTTACCCTGTGCGCATGCGCGTCGGCGCTCCGTTGCCGGGTAACGTTGGTGGCGTCTCTCTGGCTTGGGGGAACCCGCGCTGTCAGTGCCGATCACGTGGTTAGCATGTGGGCGGTTCTGTTTGGCGCGGTCGTCCTCCTCGTCTGACGCCCTCGGTGTTGTCCCTGCTCCTGGATGTCAACTGACGGCGCATGCGCCATTACAAGGGTTGCACACCTCTATATCGCTGATTGGACGCGGTACCCTTTTTAATGCCCACCACACTCCATGATGCCATGCCCCCGGAAGAAGGCACATTGCCGAAACGCGCGTTGGGGTGGATGGCATCGTGGTCCCATAGGTAATTAGGAGTTTACATTATTATTTGTTTACTACCTTAGTCTGTGTGCTTGCTGCACTTTTCTCTGTATGAGGCTTCCCTTCTGGCACTTATTATACCGCACATCCATTGGTGCACTATGCTAATATGTGGATGTATTGTTACTTGAGCTCCCTTTCAGATTGCACTTTTTGCAGCACCAGTACGGGTTTTACTACCTTATTTTCATTTTTTCATCTATTGATTATATGGTTGCCTGTTGGGGACTACGTTGTCATCCTTTTAGGTGTGATTTCTTGTCATTTCCCTGTATTTCTCTATTTTTATCTAGATTTATGTCTTTTCTGTAATAAAGTTTATATATTTATATGATTTTTTGGTTTTTCGGTGCTATTTCTTCGCTTTGGTTTTTAGGATACTGAAACTATCCACAACATCATGCACAAGGTTTTCTGTGATTGGCTGCCAAAATCACATGTCCCTAGCTATATAAAAAGCAGACACCTTGCTTTGCTATAGCCATTTTCTCAATAAAACAGTGTTGAGAAGCAACTCCTGCTAGTGCTGCTAGTGAACTTGTCAGTTAGCTAGATTAGATCCTGTCCTGTGTAAAATCGATCTTCCAGCATCTAATTAGGTTGTGCAAAAACTGTATGGCGGTCTCAGGAGGCCCCATTTGCTACTACAAATTGTCGGTGCTAAAACTGTTTAAGTGACATCTCAGAATGCCAGATTTCCACAAAAAATGTTAGGCTTAATGTTGGTATGCAGCCTGGAGGGCCAATTTGCTAATCCAAATTGTTTGTGATAAAACTGTGATTCATTGAGAAGTCAGAAGGCAAGATTTCCTTGTAAAACAGGTGGCTGACAGATGTGGGCTTAAGGTTGTGAAACAGCAAGTTATAGGAGGGGAAGAGTATATACAGCATGAGTGGGAAAAAGTGAGGATATGGTGGAAGGGGGAGTAGGATTGATGTTTGACAAGTATGTGAGTTAGGTGTTAATGAAAGCTCAACTGAATAAACATTGTCTTGCCATATCCAAAGACCACTAACAACATCTATTGGACGGGCTACTCCATTCTTTTTTTTTGGCAGTCGGACAGTGGTACTCCTTGTAGATGAAGACCAGAAAGAGCATGTGCTCCAGTAGATGGAAAATGCTGCTTCAAGTGGACTCTCCTCCTCTTCCTCCACCTTAACATCACAAACAGTACAATTCTCAGAAACAGCACCCCAATCACCCTGGTTTCCCCCACGTCTCAACTTTCTAAACTCCCAATTAACTGTGGGGAACCACAAATGAGCCACTCTGCAGAGCTGTTCACATATTCTATTCAATGGGCATCACAGGTCTGATCCAAAGATTCTCAGAATCCAGAGAAGTAAGGCATGTGTACTGATTCCCATCATTTTTTCATGTTGGATCTGCGGCCAGATAAAGTAGGGTCCGAGCAGAATCCAGACCCTTCTTACGAAATGGTAACCAATGGGTGGAGGTGATCCTGATAAGACGCAGATGCCAGAGGTGCACACGGTCTGCACTGCACTTTCAGGGCAGGAAGAGGAGGAGGGTGACTCTAGGGGTGAGGAGTGTGATAACAGAGAGGATGATAATGAGGTTGTATATCTCAGAGGTACACAGCTGAATAACTTAGCAGAGAAAGTGGATTAGGAGGAAGATGAGAATGTTACATTGTGGCTTCCCACCAGTCACGAGTGTGCAGATTGCAGGGGTGGCAAGGGCTGCCTAGCCTGGGCATTTTTTGAGACTGCAAAGGATGGCCTTACACACGTTGTCTGTCAAATTTGCAAAAACGAAACTCAGTAGAGGCAAAAATTGCAATAATTTGACAACTACATGCATGAACCAGCACATGCGGGATCAACATGCCTTAGTGTGGGAATCTCATTGTGAAAACAAGCAGACTAGCGGGCCTTGCCAACCACTGGCCGTCCCATAATCCCTATCTGCTGTTTCTTCCTCCTCCATTACCATGATAAGTATTCTCACAGAGATCTTCGACCACAGAAGAAAGACCTGTTTATTCCCTACAGTTGGGGTGAGTGAGAGCATATCAGCCATTAATGAAGTAGACATGACTGCTGGTTTTGTGTCACCTAGCACAACATATCTTTCTTAATCCACCACAACATCTCTGCCTGCACCTCACTCACAGTCCAGCAGTTTGTCCTGTTCTCCACACTCCAGCCTTTCTCAGCAAAGTAGCCCTTTCTCAGTCCTGAAGTTGTGGTCACATAAAAGAATGTTTCCTCCTACACATGGCAATGATAAGAGCTTGAACTCCACCATTTTCACTCTATTGGCCATGGACATGCTGCATTTCCACCTGGTGGATACAGACGACTTTAGAAAGATGATGGCCATTGCAGTCCCAGAGTACCAGTTGCCAAGTCGCCTTTACTTCTTTAAAGGGAACCTGTCACCCCCAAAATCAAAGATAAGACCACCAGCATCAGGGGCTTATCTATAGCATTCTGTAATGCTGTAGATAAGCCCCCGATGTATCCTGAAAGATGAGATAAAGAGGTTAGATTATACTCACCTGGGGTGGCGCCTCCCATCTTCTTACGATGACATCCTCTTCTTGTCTTCACGCTGTGGCTCCGACTCCGGCGTACTTTGTCTGCCCTGTTGAGGGCAGAGCAAAGTACTGCAGTGCGCAGGCGCTGGGAAAGGTCAGAGAGGCCCGTTGCCTGCACACTGCCATACTTTGCTATGCCCTCAACAGGGCAGACAAAGTACGCCTGCCCCGGAGCCGCAGTGTGAAGACAAGAAGAGGATGTCATCCTATGAAGATAGGAGGCCCCAGACCACGATGCCCATTGAACCGGACCACAGCGGGAACGCCCCTGGGTGAATATATTTTAACCTCTTATTCTCATCTTTCAGGATACATTGGAAGCTTATCTACAGCATTCCTGAATGCTGTAGATAAGCCCCTGATGCTGAGGGGCTTAGCTCATCTTCGATTTTGAGGATGATAGTTTCCCTTTAAGGAAGCTGTGCCTGCGCTACACCAGCAGGTCGCCAATAACACCCGTTCCCTGAAAAAAATCTATGTCTGCCAGGGTGCATTTCACTACTGACACCTCGATGAGCAAACATGGGTAGGGGCGTCACATCTTACTGACTGGGCAATGGGTGACTCTAGCAGCTGTGGAGGTAGGAGGTCAAGGGGCTGCTCCACAAGTGAATCCCCAAAGCTTGTGGGACAAACCTCTGTATTTAACACTTCCTCCACTGCTTCTGCCTCCTCCACCTCCTCTAGGGACTACACCTGTGCCCTCAACCTCTTCCTTAATCAGATACGTGTTCCAACAGTGATGATACCTGAGCCAGGCAACATACTAGATACCGAGAGGGAGATCAAGCACTAGGTAGTGCCACACAACCCCTCACCACGAAAGAGAACCAACTCCACACAAGCCATAGGAAATAGGAGTACACAAGGAGCATATAGGTAGTTAAATAGTAATAATATTTTATTAACTAACATAATTAACATTACATTTTAAAGTGCAATCACTATACATAATATATACTTAAATACAGTACTCAAGGATGGAAAAAGTGAGTGGGTATGTTAGGAGTCGAGTTTCCTCTGCTACACAGGGGGAATCTCGATCCGTGTCTGCTGCGGTCTCCCATTCGGTATCGGCCGCAGTGGGCTCTGCTCAGCGGAGACGTCCCTCCCAGCGTCTCGCTGAGGCTGATTCGGTGCATAGGGTCACTACTGCCTTTTCTGCCTTTCCTATGGTACCCTGCACTGATCTGCGGCGAGCGAGCCTCTCTGGGACTAAGTCCTTGTTTACTCACACTGAGCATGCCCAGGGCAGGGTCTCCCATTGGAGGTCGAGGGCCACATGTTCGCTCACATGCTCAGGTGCTGCAGTACATTCCATTGGTCCTCCTGGAAGGTCCTGAAAGGGCAAAACATGCTCAGGTACTGCAGCACTTTCCATTGGTCCTTCTGGAAGGTCCGGAAAGGGCAAAAACTTCAGTAGCAGCTTCCTGTGCTGCAACTATATAACTGCGCATGACCGCACGGCCATGCGCTAGTATTGTCTTGAAAATATGTGTGTGTGTAGATGGATGTATGTCAAAGGATGAAAGCTCCTAAATATCCCTCCCTAGTGTTGTTGACTGTTTGCGGATGATGGTAGCTATCTAGCGCCCGACTAGCCATCAGCACAAAACACACATAACAGCGTCTAGTTGCTGTGACCGCCTGTACGGCGCCGTGCGCTTTCCTTACCCAAGCCTGGGTGGTTAGCGGCGTCCGTTTGTGCGGCACCGCACGCACTCTCGTGCCTTTATTTACTATTTCGATAGTTTCCTTACACACCCAGTTGCGGTGTTGTGCCAGCAGTGGTCTAATCGGACTTCAATCCTAGTTGGGGTTGTGTTCGCTGACTTATTGCTCGCGCTCTATGTGACGCAACAGGATCGCTTCCTTCACGCAGGGTGAAGTTAACCCTTGTATGTATACTTATAGTACCGCCATATAGTCCGTCTTACTCAGCAGCAGGTATTTTCCTGCACGGTGGATCCCGGGTTGCGAACGCACCAATTCCATCTAATAAACTATATATTTGGTGCGTTCCGTCAACCCTAACAGGGTATCCCTCGGTGCGCACCATCTAAGGAGCCAACATGCAACCCAAAGGGTGGAAGAGATCTGCTGCAAAAAGATCCATGCCACACTTATTCATATAAAATGCCAGCTGGCGTGAAGTGACAGGTAAATAACAAGCGGCTCTTACCAATAGGGCACCAAGACGGGGCACACCGGATGGGATCCACAGGCCAAAACCCCCGACGCGCGTTTCGCCCACAGGTGAAGTTGCTTTATCAAGGGGAGATGCCCGGAGCTGTAACTGGCACCCTTAAATGCCACCGGCCTAAAGACATGTGACGAGTCACATGCTGCGAGTCGGCCAATGCATGCGGGGTGAGTTGGCGCATGCGTGCGCTACCCGCCGAGTCCAACGTCACAGAAGGCGTCATACCCCGCGCGGGCGCCTGGGAAGGAAGGCACGCGTGAGGCAGAAAAGACGGCGCCGCAACGGAGGACAAGGAAGGAGACACAGCGCATGCGCGCTCCCGCAAACCACCGACCCCAGGTAAAAGTCAGGAACTCCTAAACAAAGAGTCCTGCTCCAAATTGGGGAACAGAATCAGCCCAAATAGCAGTTGAATAACAGTGAAATACATGGTAACACATGAATGAAAAGACAGCTGGTATACAGAAATGGGACAAATCTCCAGCCGCAATAATACCATAATACAAGCGGCATAACACATAATAAGTAGGAGACTTGATGGTCACATTCATGTTGGTTACAAAGAATAATAACTGCAGCATGATGGGAAGTTTCTGCTGAGGCCGGTAGCAATATAGAAATAAGGGAATGCCAGAAGTTCGGACATCAATGGGTTGCTGCTAAAAAACATACAAAAAATACACATGAGTAAAATACTTAAAAACAAATTAGCATATAAAACCTGAGATCCTGAATGGGGACCCACTCAGGGGGAAGATTGTACGGAGAGCAAGGGGTGATCACAGGCGGAGAAACCATAACAAAAAGGAAAATTGCATGAAAAATATATACAGAGGATCGTAGGACCCAATAGAAATTAATTGCCAAAAAGGGAGAAGAGGAAGAGGGAAGCAGGGGGAACTAAACTGCACCAAAGAGTAAATCAGAGAAAGGAGGAGAAGCTTAAGGACTCATTGAGTCCTTTGGGTGTCATAGTATCCACCCGGACGATCCAGCCAGCCTCACGCTGGGCCAGGACCTTTTTATAGTTGCCGCCTCTCACTCCTAGATGAATGCTTTCGATGCCCCTGACCTGGAGAGTCCCCGCATCACAATCATGAAAATGCTTAAAGTAGCGGGGAATTGTCTTCAGGTCAGAGGCATTGTCCACCATCCTAGCGGCACGTATGTCCCTCACGTGTTCACGGACATGTATCCGTAACTCCCTGGATGTTAAGCCAATATAAATTAGGGAGCATCCGCATGTAGCATAGTACACAACATTAGACGTGCTGCATGTGATGCGCTGCCTATTAAAAAACTCTTTTCTACCGTCAGAGGATTTAAAAGTTGTGGCTCGCACCATATTAACACATGCCACACAGTGGCCACATTGGATAGAACCCAGCGTGGGACACCTAGTACTAAAAGGGTTGGTTATGGATGTGACATAATGGCTGCAGACCAACAAACTACCCAAATTCAGGGATCTTTTGGCAGTCATTGGTGGAAATTCACCCAAGGCCTGCTCCAGAGAAGGTTCGGTTTTCAGGACCGACCAATGCCTTTTTAGTATGTTTCTCATATTCAACCATTCATGGTTGTAAGTTGTAATAAACCAAACTTTTTCTCCATCTGTCCCTCTCCTCCGTCCGCTGTTGTTAGTATATAGGAGATCTCTATGGGGCGTTCTTCTGGCCCTTTCCAAACCTCATTTGATGCTTCTATGACTGTATCCACGGTCTTTAAAGCGTCCCTCGAGGTCAACCACCTGCGCAAAAAATCTGTCATCAGTCGAGCAGATCCGCCTCATTCTAAGGAACTGTCCGACCGGGATGTCCCCAATGGTGGTGGGATTATGTGCAGAATCAGCATGTAGTAGAGCGTTAACTGCTGTTGACTTCCTGAAGACGTCAGTCTGGATCCGACGACAATTGTCGATCTCCAGCCTGACGTCCAGAAAGTCGATAAACTGTGGGTCAGAATTATATGTCAACTTAATATTGAAAGGATTCTCATTCAGTTGACCCATGAAGTCCCCGAGCTGCCGCGCTGTTCAACCCCACATAAAGAGAACGTCGTCTATATATCTAAACCAGCACAGCACATGGTCCACGGCTTGAACCCCCCCGTCACCAAAAATATATCTCTCCCATGAGCCCAGGAAGAGATTGGTGTATGAAGGGGCACAGGCCGCGCCCATGGCTGTGCCGCGTTTCTGCAGGTAAAATGCGTCCTTAAAGGTGAAAAAATTATGGGTCAGGGCGAAGCGCAGCAGCTCGAGGACTAAACCACACATGGGGCCGCCCAGGTCGGAGACTCCCAAGAAGAGGGGGAATGCGGCTAAACCTTGTTCATGATCGATACACGTGTACAGAGTTTGCACATCGGCGGTGACCAGGAAGACACCGGGGTCCACAAGGACACCGTCAACCCGTGTAAGGACGTCCGTCATGTCCTTAACATAAGATGGTAATGTATCGACCAGAGGCTTTAAGTAAAAATCGATGAATTTGCAAATGAGGTCACATAGACCCTCAATGCCTGACATGATCGGACGTCCCGGTGGGTTGACGGGGTCCTTGTGGACCTTGGGAAGCAGGTAAAAGGTTGGTATCCTTGGGGACCTCACTGTTAAACCTTCCAGAATTTTCCTATCTATAATCCCCTCCTCAACGGCCCTGCCCAGGATGGCCTGTAGCTGAGACGAAAAGGAGGACAGAGGGCTATGGGTTAATTTTATGTACGTAGAGGTATCCCTCAACTGACGAAATGCCACTTTTTCATATTTATCGCATGGCCAGATCACTATGTTCCCACCCTTGTCAGCTGGTTTAATAACAATATCCTCAAGGGCCTGCAACTCTTTAATGGCCTTTCTCTGCTTAGATGTAAGATTATCAAATTTGCGTCTTGAGGATAAATGTCTGAAGTCCTCAGTGACCGGACGAGTAAATATGTCCACTGCGGGGCATAGTGACAAGGGAGGGAACCTAGTTGATCTGGGCATGCATGCAGGTGGAAACCTACCTTGAGGGTTACTTGATTGTTCTTCTAATAGATCCTCCAAAGCCTGCAATGCCTCCCTCTCCATCTAAGATAGATGCTCCTGGGCAGGGTTACTCCTATGGTGTAATTTTTTTAAAATAAGTTTTCTGGAAAAAAGATGGAGGTCCTTCATAGTTAGAAAATAATTGAAAGAATTAGTAGGTCAAAAACTTAACCCCTTACTCAGGACCTCAATCTGAATATTCAAAAGGGGCCGTGTTAACAAATTTAATACCTGGAGGCCCTCACTGCTGCTTGTCCCCTGTTGTTTACCTGTTGTCATAGCCTTAGAGGTCTGTCATGTGACAATCTTTTTGGTATGTAGATTGGGTCCAGGTTGTTCACCCTTTGCTTCCATGCGTGAGGTGTTCGCCTTATCAGAGGAAGCGTTGGATCTGCTTGATCTGGAGTGTGACCTGGAGCTTGAATAATTTCTAAAGCGGGGACGTGACCGGTCACCCGTACCCCGCCATCTATAAACATTAGAAGTCTGCTTATCTTGTACATCACATTTAAATTTCTTAGATTTCAAGCCTTGAATCTCATTAACCCATTTCTGCAATACAATATCCATTTCGTCATTCAGTTTTTTTAAGGCATCCCCCGACATCTCTTTTTTAAGTTTTGTTTGGACAACCTCAATCTCAGTCTCTATTGCGTCAAGTTTAGATGAATCCAGGCCCTTAAGTAATGTCATAAACCCAATAGAGCAGGTGTTGGAAAGTTCTTCGCACCTATTTTTGAAGTCCTCATCCGTAATGGGAAATGACGGAAAAACCTAGACTCTAAGTCCACGGGGGATCAACCCCCCTTCCAAATATTTTTCAAGAAAGGCGTGATTCCACCACACCCTTGTCCTTTTTTTTAAAAGATCCTTAAAGTGTCCGATAGTCTCCTGTAGGTCACCACTTGACCCCTCCAAACCCCCATTAAAACCATCCTTGAATGTATCGTTGATTTGAGCACGCCATGTCGAGTCTCGTGCTCGGAAGTCCATTATAGACCTGAAATAAGCTGTGATAAACACAGAAACAATGATGATACCAGAACAAGGCAACATACTAGATACCGAGGGGGAGATCAAGCACTAGGTAGTGCCACACAACCCCTCACCAAGAAAGAGAACCAATTCCACACAAGCCATAGGAAATAGGAGTATACAAGGAGCATATAGATAGTTAAATAGTAATAATATTTTATTAAATAACATAATTAACATTAAAATTTAAAGTGCATTCAATATACATAATATATACTTAAATACAGTACTCAAGGATGGAAAAAGTGAGTGGGTATCCCTTCTATCTGCACGTGTTCCAACAGTGCAGATAGAATATTCCCCACCTCTGAACTGCACAGCCATGGCTCACCACAATCAGGCAATGTTTAAATTAATATGTCTTCGACATCGCAGTAACATAGCTTAAGAGTTGTGGACAGATATCCAGGCAGTGTTAGAGCAATGGCTGTTTCCACTAAACCTGAAGCCAGGGAAGGCAGTGTGCGATAATGGTGCAAACCTGGTGGTGGCCCTACGTCGTGGCAACCTCTCATATGTGCCTTGCATGGCTCATGCCTGGATGCACTGCTGTAGAGAGCATGATCACTGTTTGCTCACTTCTGATGATCACACCCCGCAGGTTATAGACTTGCATCGCTACTGAGGTCTTTCGACCTACCAGTTAATTGTTTGATTAGCAATGTTCCGACACAGTGGAATTCCACTTTGCACATGCTACAGTGGCTGTGGAAGCAGCGACGAACCCTAGTGCAGCATGTCCTTTTGCATGGTTTGGCAAATGCAATCAGGATGTGGTGCAAATCACGCTTGCAGAGTGGGCACAGGTGATAAACCTCTGCATCCTTCTGCACAGTTTTGGAATGGCTACTAAGATGGTTGGCGCTGCTGATGCTGACAACAGCATCACTATTCTGGTCATCTACATGCTGGAGCAGACTTTGAAAAGTCTGCGTGAGGAAGTGATGGTCCCAGAGAAAGAGTTGGAAGCAGAGGAGGATACGAAAGGGATAACAATTTCTCAAATTTATATACTGTTATCACACTGGTGAATGCCATGGGAGGGTGGCTTACAGCGATGAAGGGGAGCTCATACTACGAGACAAACTGTTAGCAAAAAAACATTAGGAAGAAATTTGTTTGGAACAAATTGAGGAGGGCGAGGTGATGGACTCGCATAAGTCAGAAGATGTAGAAGATGATGATACGCTCTCTGCTTTCCGTGGTTGATGGGAGAGGACAGAGGAAGCAATCTTGAGTGTTACCCCGCCACCCACAAATCTGGTACTTGGCTTCATAGAATCATCTGACACATGATATCCCCTTATTGCTGCACTATATTCAACACAATGCCCATATTCTTAGGGTTAGAAATAGTGCTGAATAGAGCAAATTTAGTACCCCTCTGGAAAGGGATGTGCGCATGCTGGAGTTTCAAAATACGCTTGTAGGTAATCTTAAGAGTAGTTTTCCCCAAGACAGCAGTGAGGCACACATTGTGGATCCCAGCTGTAAATGTCCAACCCCAGGACCGTCAAGGTGTTATCGCCAAAACATAAGCAGCACTGGCTTAAGTGGCAGAAGCAATTTCTGTAAGTCATTTAACACATTTTTTAGAATAGCCCGTTCTCCAGCAGAACAGCGTATAAGTCTGACACGTTGTGATCGACTTGAGAGGATTTTGCAAGAGCATCTGGAGCTCAATATCAAAGCCATCAGGGGAGGTTGGACTATTTACATTTTGGTCTTCAAAAATGGAAGAGTGGCCTGAGCTTGCCTTTCACGCCTTGGAGGTTGTGTCATGCCCAGCAGCCATTGTTCCTCTAGAACGTACCTTCAGCGCTGCTGGTGGTATCCTGACAGATAAGCACATCCGACTGCCCAATCAAAGTGTAGACCACCTAACTTTCATCAAAATTAACAAGTCAAGGCTCTCCAATGATTTTTGCACCCAAGTTGTAGATTGGGAAGACTGGAGTCTCTCCCAGCTAAGAAGGCTTACACTGCTCCCTTAACCACCAGGTCCTCATTACAACTTAAATTTCAAGTTGTAAATTCTGGGCCAGACTACCTCATGCTTGGACCTCATACTTGGACCATGCTTGACTGCTGCGCCATTATAAAAGTTTTACTGTGGGTCAACTGATGCCACTTTTCATGGTGTCTGCCCCTAATTTGAGCTTTTTTCCCCCTGAAGGTGTTGTCTATGTTTTTGGTTTGTCCTCTCATTGAATTCAATGATGTGAAGATACGTTCGATGAGCTGTTCAGTGTACTATTCGGTGAACATTGATCCATTTAGCGAAACCGAACCGAACCTTGAATGCTCATCTCTATTGTTGAGGAGACGTAGCTGTTTCTTTTCCTAACTTTCTAACAGACAATTACAATCATGTAAAACCTTACATATTATAAAAAATGTGCAGAGTTTTAGTAATACATACGCTGGAGTATTACAGATGCCATGTCATATTTGCAGAACCCTTAAGTATCAGAAGAGCTTCCTATTTTACAAATTATACCCTTTAGTGAATTTATTTAAGGATATAATGAGCATGTTGACACTACAGGTGTTTCAAAAAATCTTAACATCGGGCAGATGAAGATAAACATATTTCCAATAAAATTTTGTTTTAGTTTCAAAGTTTTCATTTTCACAATAACTAGATAAAATTGGCCCCATAATCTATGTGAGGGGTTGGCCCTGTTAGGAGTCGAGTTTCCTCTTCTGCACAGGGGGAATCTCGATCCGTGTCTGCTGCGGTCTCCCATTCTGCATCGGCTGCAGTGGAGCCTGCTCAGCCGAGACGTTGCTCCCAGCGTCTCACTGAGACTGGTACTGTGCAAAGGGTTACTACTGCCTCTCCAGGCTCTGCTATGGTACCCTGCACTGATCTACAGCGAGCAGGCTTTTCTGGGTCTAAGTCCTGCTTTGCACACACTGAGCATGCCCAGGGCAAGAGTTCTCAATGGAGATCTAGGGTCACATGCTCAGGTACTGCTGTAAATCCATTGGTCCTTCTTTGAAGGGTCCTGAACGTGCTGCAGCTATATAAGCTTCGCATGACCGCACGGCCATGCGCTAGTATACTATTGTTATCGTGTGTGTTGATGAGTGCAAGTCATTCCTTAAAAAAACCATCCCTTGTGTATGACTGTTCGCGTAAGGTTTATGGCTGCAATCTAGCGCCCGGCTGAACTCACAGCCTTAACATATGAAGCAGCGTCTAACTGCTGTGACCGCCAGTGCAGCGTCGTGCGCTATTAGTGCGCTTACCTTACCCAAGTCTGGGTGATTAGTGGCGTCCGCTGGTGTGGCACAGCATACACTTCTGTGCATAATAGTTACCTCTGATACCCCTATTGTGGTGTCGATGGCAAGAGGTCTACACTAACTCTAATACTGTGTCCTGGGATAGAGTTCTGTAGTTCCTTGCTTGCGCTCTCTGTGCGGTACAGCGACCCTGTGACTTAACAGGGATCGCTTCCTTCACACAGGGTGAAGTTAACCCGTGTGTGTAATCACATTGTACCGCCATATAGTGCCGCCATTCACTTAGCAGCAGGTTCTTTCCTGCACGGTGGATCCCGGGTGGCGTACGCACCAATCTTACTTAATAAATATATTCAGTGCGTTCCGCCAACCCAAACAGACCCACTCAGCTATTTCTCAAGGTAAAAAATATATACACAGAAAGTGCATACACACCCGCGCTACGTCCAATAATGCTTATACGAGATCACGCTACCAATATAAGGTTTACCTGAGTGGAATGGACGATTTTGATAGTGGCACAGACCAAAACAAGAACGGCATAAGTATATTTACTAAAAGAGAAAAATGAGGGTATTAATTAAATATATAAAAGATTGATCTATATAGGTGCATGCATCTATACACACATTGATAGCGTTGTTCCTAAATCGAGAGTTGGACTGCTTGAACTCAGGGCGTTTGTATGGGAGAATAATGCACTCTGAAAGAAAGGAACACCCAAATATGCTACTCAGTAAATATCACATCCTATCCTCATAATAAAGTTTAAAAGTACCTAAAATACCTGTACTGAAAATGCGCTGATGCACAGTTCCCAGATCGTGCGCTGCTTGATATATTGCAATAGGTAACTGCTGTGACGTTCACCAGACCTTTAGGCAGCGCTGAGACAGATATTGTGGAAACAATCTTCCATAAGAAAAAAGGGGGGGGGGCTAGTTACCGCTGCCACTTGTCTATTCAGCTTGATATGATGGTATACAGAAGTCTCAGACGGCGCTGAGGGAGCAGTCAAACTAGCGGTAATCTGTAAGATAAAACTACTTAGCCAACGGGTTTCTGGTTCTTAGTAACCTTCGGCGTCTGTGTGTGAAGGTCTTCTGCGCACGCTGTCCCAGCCGGTGACAGGCGTGCGTGTAGCTAGAAGATATTTACCGGAAGCAGAGAAGGACCTGCAGGAGGACCTTCGGTATCCGGGTTTGCGGGTCACGTGATCGCCAGTCACGTGATGCTTCTCTGTAAAGGTACGGGGCGTAGTGGGAGCCAATAACCTATGCGTTTCGGAATTACTACGGATTCCTTCGTCAGGGTTGGCTCCCCATGCGCTGGTCATCCTTAAATACACATATAGCACGTGTAGCATAATTTATTCATAATTTATTCAAACCCGAATAACTCCACCTCATTATTCAAACCCTTTGGTTTTAAGGTGTCTAGTTCGAAAATCATGCGGGTTTCTTCACGTGACATACGCTTAATAAAGTCACCATTCCTCCAATCTTTTTGCACCACTTTGATACCTGTTATTTTCACTCCAAGGGTGGATCCCTTATGGTACTTTGAGAAGTGCCTGGACAAGGGATGTAAATCGTATTTATTGCGGATATTGCGTAAATGTTCATTAATCCTTTTGCAGAGGGGTCGTTTTGTGCGACCCACATATTGTTTTTTTACATGGGCATTCAATCACATAGATTACCCCCTTCGTTGTGCACGTTATGAAGTCTGTGATGTCAATTTGTGTACCATCATGGGATAACACGTATTTCTGTTTAGTTGGGACCAATGATTTGCACATCTTGCATTTTTTACATGGAAAAAAACCCTTTATTATCTGATTGAATGGTCCCTTTATATTATTTTGCCTTTTAGGGGTTTTTTACCGTTGGTGCAATTGTTAGACCCAAACTACGTGCTTTTCTAAAAACAAATTTAGGTCGTGCTGGTAATTTATCTCCAATTATTTTATCATCTTTTAAAAGATCCCAGTGTTTATTAACAATCTTTTTTAGCAGTCTGATGTTAGAGTTGTACTGGGTGATGATTGGGATGGAGATCTGGTTCTGTTGTTCATGGAAAATACCATTATTCATCATTGGCTTATCGCATAAGAAGTCTTCCCTTGGTATCTCCTGAACATTATTCCTTACTTCTGTTAAAAATTGGTGGTCATAACCTTTATTTAGGAATTTTTTGATTAAAACATCTGTTTCCCTGGTGTAATTCTGGGAGCTGGTGCAATTACGGTGTGACCTAACAAACTGACTGCGAGGCACATTGAGCAGCCATGTTGGAAGATGGCAACTCTTTACAGATATAAAACTGTTAGAGTCCGTTGGTTTTATATAAGTGCATGTTTGAATGCGATCCTCTGAAATAAAAATGTTCAAGTCTAAAAAATGTACGCTCTCTCTGCTTGTTGTGGCCGTGAATTCAAGATAAAAATCATTTTTATTAATATCATTTAAAAACTGGTGTAGAGAGTCGTCATTACCCTCCCAAATAAAAAAGACATCATCGATAACACGAAGCCATAGGGCAAGACCCGCGCACAGCTCGCCATTTTGATAAACGTGGGTGGACTCCCATCTTCCCACATATAGATTTGCGTAGCTGGGCGCGAATCTGGTCCCCATGGCTGTACCCCACTGCTGGGTGTAGTAGTCCTCCCCATATTTGAAATAATTGTTTATCAGAATAAAAAGAGCACATTCCTGAATAAAATCTACTTTCTCAGAAGAGAGAGATTGTGACGCGTTTAAAAAATAACCCAAAGCTTCCATACCTTTATCATGTTGAATAACTGTATACAATGATGTAATGTCAAGGGTACCCATGATGTAGTTATTTTTCCATTGTAGTTTATCCAGCACTTGTAAAATATGTTTACTGTCTTTAAGGTATGCTGGTAGGGAAGGCACTAATTTCTGTAGGAAACTGTCTACATAATGGGATAAGTTTGAAGTTAGATTTCCAATTCCTGAAACAATTGGTCGACCCGGTGGATTTATGGAGTCCTTATGTATTTTTGGCAGATGGTAGAATACGGACATTCTTGTGTGTGGTGTGTATATATATTCGTATTCTTGTTTGTTGATAAAACCATTATCTAACCCTTTGGTTAACAGTTGTTTTAGCTCATTTGTGCACTTTATGCTGGGATCATTCAACAGTTTCTTGTAAATTTTTGTGTCACCCAGAAGGCATTGTGATTCCTCTTCATATTTATATTGATCTAAAATAACAATCCCTCCCCCCTTATCGGCGGGGCGGATAATAATGTCCTCTCTTTGTTGAAGTGAATGAATTGCACTAATTTCTCTCCTAGTGAGGTTTTGTTTAACCTGATTACATTTCTTTTTACTAATTTTCTTCAGGTCATGGATCACATTACTTTGGAACGCTTCAAAGGATTCTGAGTATTCATTGATGGGGTTAAATTTTGATTTAGCACGTAAATTAGTAAAGTCTCCTACTTGTGGTTCGACATATAGTATTGGTGATCCTTCGTCAACAGGGTTCTTTTTAATAAAATACTTTTTCAAGGCTAGCTTTCGCATAAATTGTTTAATGCCTATGAATGCTTCAAATTTGCCAAATTTAGATGTTGGAGCAAACTTTAATCCTTTTATTTAGGAGAGTAACCTCATTATTTTTCAATGTATATGAACTCAAATTAAAAATTTTTGGGTTTCCTCATTTATCTCTTTGTGTTTTTTCTTCTTTTTTTGGGAGAGTTTCCCCCCTCTACAGCCTTTGAAATGTTTGTTCTTTGGCCTACCCGAAAAAACTGATTGATAGTTTTACATCTTCCTGATGACAGCTGTTTACTGGTACTAGGTATCGGCCGTGGCCTTACCAATGTGCTGGTCTGAGGTTCTGATGTATCTCTGTTCGACGTTAATAATTCTTCTACTCTGTCAAGTGTTTCGAAACGATTTTGAGTTACAATTGGAGGTGTGACCTGGATGTTAATATGAGGTTCATTACTAGTTTCTGTGGTTAATGTAGCTTCACAACGATCAGACCCAGTTGGTGTGACACTGGGACTTGGTGACGGGTGTACAGAAAAGTCATCCTCTGATATAGAGGAATGACTTGCGTCTATCTGGTCAATTATCTCAAACTCTTGTCCAATTCTAGATTCAAAAGGCGGGACCATATCACGTCCAAACTTTCGCTTCTTTTTTTCAATAATTTCTTTCTCCTTATTATTTATATGATTTTTTATACTAGTTGAGAGGTTTCTAATATCTGGGTGGCTTTTATACGGATCTATCTCTTTAAAAAGTGTAGAAATTTCATTTTTACTTATTAGTAGTTGGTCTCTCCGTTTGTTAATAATAAATGACATAGCTTGTTTTGAGAATGTTTTAAGTAACAAGTCCCATTCTTTAAGGGTATCTTCATCGCCTATGTCACCAGACAATGTTTTTTGTATTATTAATCCCTTTGGGATGCAATCAAAGGCCAAGTACCGCTCCAGTGTAACAACCTCCCAGAGATCCCTCATTTCTTTTAGTAATAATTGTTCTAGACGTTTTAGTTTTTCTTTAATGGTGCATATATTAGTATCGCAAATACTAGTGGGAACTCGTGATTTCCCTAGATTGAAGAATGATTCTATATAGTGTATACGATCCTTCCTGTCGTCCCACAGGATGCTCATAGTGAAATTATATGTGCCGTATCAGTATATATGGTAAATTCTATGATGGCAGTGAGATCGCGATAGCACGTTGTTCTGCTGCCAGCTAATAGCGTGATATAGAATAAAGCATGCAAAAAATATAGGGGGATAGCGGCGCTGTAAAGTTTGACAAGGGCGGACTGCAGCAGGTGGACCCCTATATCACTACTAGGGTGGAAGACTATAAAAAATTAAAAATATATACACAGAAAGTGCATACACACCCACGCTACGTCCAATAATGCTTATACGAGATCACGCTACCAATATAAGGTTTACCTGAGTGGAATGGACGATTTTGATAGTGGCACAGACCAAAACAAGAACGGCATAAGTATATTTACTAAAACAGAAAAATGAGGGTATTACTTAAATATATATAAGATTGATCTATATAGGTGCATGCATCTATACACACATTGATAGCGTTGTTCCTAAATCGAGAGTTGGACTGCTTGAACTCAGGGCGTTTGTATGGGAGAATACTGCACTCTGAAAGAAAAGAACACCCAAATATGCTACTCAGTAAATATCACATCCTATCCTCATAATAAAGTTTAAAAGTACCTAAAATACCTGTACTGAAAATGCGCTGATGCACAGTTCCCAGATCGTGCGCTGCTTGATATATTGCAATAGGTAACTGCTGTGACGTTCACCAGACCTTTAGGCAGCGCTGAGACAGATATTGTGGAAACAATCTTCCATAAGAAAAAAGGGGGGGGGGCTAGTTACCGCTGCCACTTGTCTATTCAGCTTGATATGATGGTATACAGAAGTCTCAGACGGCGCTGAGGGAGCAGTCAAACTAGCGGTAATCTGTAAGATAAAACTACTTAGCCAACGGGTTCCTGGTTCTTAGTAACCTTCGGCGTCTGTGTGTGAAGGTCTTCTGCGCACGCTGTCCCGGCCGGTGACAGGCGTGCGCGTAGCTAGAAGATATTTACCGGAAGCAGAGAAGGACCTGCAGGAGGACCTTCGGTATCCGGGTTTGCGGGTCACGTGATCGCCAGTCACGTGATGCTTCTCTGTAAAGGTACGGGGCGTAGTGGGAGCCAATAACCTACGCGTTTCGGAATTACTACGGATTCCTTCGTCAGGGTTGGCTCCCCATGCGCTGGTCATCCTTAAATACACATATAGCACGTGTAGCATAATTTATTCATAATTTATTCAAACCCGAATAACTCCACCTCATTATTCAAACCCTTTGGTTTTAAGGTGTCTAGTTCGAAAATCATGCGGGTTTCTTCACGTGACATACGCTTAATAAAGTCACCATTCCTCCAATCTTTTTGCACCACTTTGATACCTGTTATTTTCACTCCAAGGGTGGATCCCTTATGGTACTTTGAGAAGTGCCTGGACAAGGGATGTAAATCGTATTTATTGCTTATATTGCGTAAATGTTCATTAATCCTTTTGCAGAGGGGTCGTTTTGTGCGACCCACATATTGTTTTTTACACGGGCATTCAATCACATAGATTACCCCCTTCGTTGTGCACGCTATGAAGTCTGTGATGTCAATTTGTGTACCATCATGGGATAACACGTATTTCTGTTTAGTTGGGACCAATGATTTGCACATCTTGCATTTTTTACATGGAAAAAAACCCTTTATTATCTGATTGAATGGTCCCTTTATATTATTTTGCCTATTAGGGGTTTTTTACCGTTGGTGCAATTGTTAGACCCAAACTACGTGCTTTTCTAAAAACAAATTTAGGTCGTGCTGGTAATTTATCTCCAATTATTTTATCATCTTTTAAAAGATCCCAGTGTTTATTAACAATCTTTTTTAGCAGTCTGATGTTAGAGTTGTACTGGGTGATGATTGGGATGGAGATCTGGTTCTGTTGTTCATGGAAAATACCATTATTCATCATTGGCTTATCGCATAAGAAGTCTTCCCTTGGTATCTCCTGAACATTATTCCTTAGTTCTGTTAAAAATTGGTGGTCATAACCTTTATTTAGGAATTTTTTGATTAAAACATCTGTTTCCCTGGTGTAATTCTGGGAGCTGGTGCAATTACGGCGTGACCTAACAAACTGACTGCGAGGCACATTGAGCAGCCATGTTGGAAGATGGCAACTCTTTACAGATATAAAACTGTTAGAGTCCATTGGTTTTATATAAGTGCATGTTTGAATGCGATCCTCTGAAATAAAAATGTTCAAGTCTAAAAAATGTACGCTCTCTCTGCTTGTTGTGGCCGTGAATTCAAGATAAAAATCATTTTTATTAATATCATTTAAAAACTGGTGTAGAGAGTCGTCATTACCCTCCCAAATAAAAAAGACATCATCGATAAAACGAAGCTATAGGGCCAGACCCGCGCACAGCTCGCCATTTTGATAAACGTGGGTGGACTCCCATCTTCCCACATATAGATTTGCGTAGCTGGGAGTCCACCCACGTTTATCAAAATGGCGAGCTGTGCGCGGGTCTGGCCCTATGGCTTCATGTTATCGATGATGTCTTTTTTATTTGTAGGGTAATGACGACTCTACACCAGTTTTTAAATGATATTAATAAAAATGATTTTTATCTTGAATTCACGGCCACAGCAAGCAGAGAGAGCGTACATTTTTTAGACTTGAACATTTTTATTTCAGAGGATCTCATTCAAATATGCACTTATATAAAACCAATGGACTCTAACAGTTTTATATCTGTAAAGAGTTGCCATCTTCCAACATGGCTGCTTAATGTGCCTCGCAGTCAGTTTGTTAGGTCACACCATAATTGCACCAGCTCCCAGGATTACACCAGGGAAACAGATGTTTTAATCAAAAAATTCCTAAATAAAGGTTATGACCACCAATTGTTAACAAAAGTAAGGAATAATGTTCAGGAGATACCAAGGGAAGACTTCGTATGCGATAAGCCAATGAAGAATAATGGTATTTTCCATGAACAACAGAACCAGATCTCCATCCCAATCATCACCCAGTACAACTCTAACATCAGGCTGCTAAAAAAGATTGTTAATAAACACTGGGATCTTTTAAAAGATGATAAAATAATTGGAGATAAATTACCAGCACGACCTAAATTTGTTTTTAGAAAAGCACGTAGTTTGGGTCTAACAATTGCACCAACGGTAAAAAACCCTAAAAGGCAAAATAATATAAAGGGACCATTCAATCAGATAATAAAGGGTTTTTTTCCATGTAAAAAATGCAAGATGTGCAAATCATTGGTCCCAACTAAACAGAAATACGTGTTATCCCATGATGGTACACAAATTGACATCACAGACTTCATAACGTGCACAACGAAGGGGGTAATCTATGTGATTGAATGCCCGTGTAAAAAACAATATGTGGGTCGCACAAAACGACCCCTCTGCAAAAGGATTAATGAACATTTACGCAATATCCGCAATAAATACGATTTACATCCCTTGTCCAGGCACTTCTCAAAGTACCATAAGGGATCCACCCTTGGAGTGAAAATAACAGGTATCAAAGTGGTGCAAAAAGATTGGAGGAATGGTGACTTTATTAAGCGTATGTCACGTGAAGAAACCCGCATGATTTTCGAACTAGACACCTTAAAACCAAAGGGTTTGAATAATGAGGTGGAGTTATTCGGGTTTGAATAAATTATGAATAAATTATGCTACACGTGCTATATGTGTATTTAAGGATGACCAGCGCATGGGGAGCCAACCCTGACGAAGGAATCCGTAGTAATTCCGAAACGCGTAGGTTATTGGCTCCCACTACGCCCCGTACCTTTACAGAGAAGCATCACGTGACTGGCGATCACGTGACCCGCAAACCCGGATACCGAAGGTCCTCCTGCAGGTCCTTCTCTGCTTCCGGTAAATATCTTCTAGCTACGCGCACGCCTGTCACCGGCCGGGACAGCGTGCGCAGAAGACCTTCACACAAAGACGCCGAAGGATACTAAGAACCAGGAACCCGTTGGCTAAGTAGTTTTATCTTACAGATTACCGCTAGTTTGACTGCTCCCTCAGCGCCGTCTGAGACTTCTGTATACCATCATATCAAGCTGAATAGACAAGTGGCAGCGGTAACTAGCCCCCCCCCCTTTTTTCTTATGGAAGATTGTTTCCACAATATCTGTCTCAGCGCTGCCTAAAGGTCTGGTGAACGTCACAGCAGTTACCTATTGCAATATATCAAGCAGCGCACGATCTGGGAACTGTGCATCAGCGCATTTTCAGTACAGGTATTTTAGGTACTTTTAAACTTTATTATGAGGAGAGGATGTGATATTTACTGAGTAGCATATTTGGGTGTTCTTTTCTTTCAGAGTGCATTATTCTCCCATACAAACGCCCTGAGTTCAAGCAGTCCAACTCTCGATTTAGGAACAATGCTATCAATGTGTGTATAGATGCATGCACATATATAGATCAATCTTATATATATTTAATTAATACCCTAATTTTTCTCTTTTAGCAAATATACTTATGCCGTTCTTGTTTTGGTCTGTGCCACTATCAAAATCGTCCATTCCACTCAGGTAAACCTTATATTGGTAGTGTGATCGCGTATAAGCATTATTGGACGTAGCGCGGGTGTGTATGCACTCTCTGTGTATATATTTTTTATTTTTTATAGTCTTCCACCCTAGTAGTGATATAGGGGTCCACCTGCTGCAGTCCGCCCTTGTCAAACGTTACAGTGCCGCTATCCCCCAATATTTTTTGCATATTTCTCAAGGTAGACACCGGAACGTTTCTTGTAGTAAATCACCTACTGGTTTATTATAGACAGCGTAGACCATAGCAGAGTTCAGAAAAATAAGAAGAGTCTTTCTGGCATAACAGTAAAACAAAAAAAGATAAAACATGACAAAGTCCTTTTGTCTGAGAGATTCACCTTCTCAGACGACCAGGTGTGTTCAGCTCCGCCTAGAGCCACCATTTGGAGAGTTGCTCTGTCTAAGCCACAACATCCACTGACTCTCAAGTCAAGCTATTTAATCCAGACCATATGATTATCATATGACCATGATATCATCCCAGGTCCCATCAGTACACTTGCCATTGTCAGCTTTGCAGGTGTAGATATAGTGGGCACCCTTCCACCCACTCTATGGATGCCCACAGAAAACTAGCCCATGTCTGCAACTTTAATTTAACTCTCTCAACATGTAGTGCACTGGAGGAAAACATCCTGGTTTCACATGATTGACGCTATTATACGCAGTGACACATATCTCTCCTCATACACTGTACCAGTGACCCTGTCACATCTGTTACACATTTTTTTCTGAATATGGCAATACTTAATATACGATCACTGCAGTATGGTTTGTGCACATGGCGAGGTTGAAAAGGTAGAGACCGTATTTGACACACAGATTTTCCTGAAATAACTTTCCATTTGAAAAGATCCAAAGGTATAATAACTGCATATGCCGCCCTCAAGTTAAACCATTTTGGAAATTCTGGAAATTCAACTATGGTTTGTGACAGGATCACAGGCACTGTAATTGAAGGGAGATATGTGTCACGAAGATTGCTTTCTTCCATGATCTGAAACCCATACGTTTCTCTCTAGCATGCTATGTGCTTATGGGGGTTAACCAGACATTATCAGGGACTGGTTTTCGGTTAGTAGGTGAGAGATTAGTGGGCCGCCTACTCACCATATCTCCACCTCAAGGGAGTGGCTGGGGATTTAAATGTGCAGCCAGGTTTTTTTCTCTGTGTTATGTTTTGGAGAGGAGAGTCTCCAGACATGGCTCCAGGAGGAGCTGAAGACATATGGTGGTTTGAGTGGGCGAAACCTTCAGATATATGGACTTGCTGTGATTTTTCTTTTGTTTTGCCATTATGCCAGAAAGACCAGGCTTATTTTGCTGAACCATGCTATGGTTTATGCTGTCCCGTTATAAACCAGCAGGTGAGTTAACTAAGAAGCATTTCTGTGCCTACTTCTGAAAGCAGCTGAGTGAGTCAACCCCTCACAGGGTGTAGTGACTATTTTGACTGTGTTTTCTAGAAATAAGCACAATATGAGGTTGAGAGTTGAAATTGCAATTTTGCCAGTTTAGTGCCCAATGCATTGTGCCCAGCCTAGGCTTCTGGAGACATATACCCTATAAAAATACTAAATGGGATTTCCCATTACAGTAATGACAAACATGTGGATCATTACTGCGGTTTAGGCACTCTGTGGTGCTAAGCAGGTGATTTTGCTAGATTTTATTTGTTTGCCATGATGCTTTACAGGAGCCTTTGTGCTACCAATAACATGGAATCCACTCAAATTTAAATTGATAGATGGCAGACATAAGAGGGGACTTGTTTCTGTGTGTTGAGGTGGTCTTTATTGGTACTATTTTGAGGTATATAGCAGTTTGTATCTCTTTTAAGGCTCAGATCATATTTGTCCTGTGCTGTACATTGTGCACTTACGTCACCTTTTTGTCTAAATCTGTGAAATGCATGATTCAAGCAAAACCGTTTACTCTAGCATGTTGCATGTTGAAAAGATAAATGTTATTGCATCATTATTTGTGGTGTGAATAATACCCAAAAAGAGTTTGTTATACAGTACTTTCAGCAGTCAAAGGATTTGAGCCAGATGAACATGTAGTTAAGAGAGAAACAAACAGGACATTGCTGAAAAGATGATTGAAAGCTGAGAGAAATGTATGGTGAGGCAAACTTAGTAGGCCATAAAAGATATAGAGTGATTATGTCACAGGGGTTCGCTGGGCTACTTGAGCAACCCGGATTAGATTGCAGCAATGGGCAGAAGCCACAAGAGAAGAAAACGTTTATAGAACAGGGTGCACCTCTAAATGAAAAATAATAAACAGGGCGCTCCATCAAGTAAATTAACCCCTTAAGCCCCAAGGGTGGTTTGCACGTTAATGACCGGGCCAATTTTTACAATTCTTACCACTGTCCTTTTATGAGGTTATAACTCTGGAACGCTTCAAAGGATCCTGATGATTCTTACACTGTTTTCTCGAGACATATTGTACTTCATGAGAGTGGTAAAATTTATTCGATAAGCTTTGCATTTATTTGTGAAAAAATTGAAATTTGGCAAAAATTTTGAAAATTTTGCAATTTTCCAACTTTTAATTTTTATGCCCTTAAATAACAGAGATATGTCACTCAAAATACTTAATAAGTAACATTTCCCACATTTCTACTTTACATCAGCACAATTTTGGAACCAAATTTTTTTTGTTAGGGAGTTATAAGGGTTAAAATTTGACCAGCAATTTCTCATTTTTACAACACCATTTTTTTTAGAGACCACATCTCATTTGAAGTCATTTTGAGGGGTCTATATGATAGAAAATAACCAAGTGTGACACCATTCTAAAAACTGCACCCCTCAAGGTGCTCAAAACCACATTCAAAAAGTTTATTAACCATTCAGGTGTTTCACAGAAATTTTTGGAATGTTTAAATTAAAAATGAATATTTAACTTTTTTTCACACAAAATTGACTTCAGCTCCAATTTGATTTATTTTACCAAGGGTAACAGGAGATAATGGACCCCAAAAGTTGCTGTACAATTTGTCCTGAGTACTCTGATACTCCATATGTGGGGGTAAACCACTGTTTGGGCGCATGGCAGAGCTCGGAAGGGAAGGAGCGCTATTTGACTTTTCAATGCAAAATTGACTGAAATTGAGATGGGACGCCATGTTGCGTTTGGAGAGCCCCTGATGTGCCTAAACATTGAAACCCCCCACAAGTGACACCATTTTGGAAAGTAGACCACCTAAGGAACTTATCTAGATGTGTGGTGAGCACTTTGACCCACCAAGTGCTTCACAGAAGTTTATAATGCAGAGCCGTAAAAATAAAAAATCATATTTTTTCACAAAAATGATTTTTTGCCCCCAATTTTTTATTTTCGCAAGGGTAAGATAAGAAATTGGACCCAAAAAGTTGCTGGGCAAATTGTCCTGAGTATGGTGATACCACATATGTGGGGGTAAACCACTGTTCGGGCGCATGGCAGAGCTCAGAAGGGAAGGAGCGCCGTTTGACTTTTCAATGCAAAATTGACAGGAATTGATGGGACAACATGTTGCATTTGGAGAGCCACTGATGTGCCTAAATATTGAAACCCTGATGCAATTTTGGAAAGTACACCCCCTAAGGAACTTACATAGATGTGTTGTGAGAGCTTTGAACCCCCAAGTGTTTCACTACAGTTTATAACGCAGAGCTGTGAAAATAAAAAATATTTTTTTCCACAAAAATTATTTTTTAGCCCCCAGTTTTGTATTTTCCCAAGGGTAACAGGAGAAATCTGACCCCAGAAGTTGTCCAATTTGTCCTGAGTACGCTGATACCCCATATGTGGGGGGAACCACCATTTGGGCGCATGGCAGAGCTCGGAAGGGAAGGAGCGCCATTTGGAATGCAGACTTAGATGGATTGGTTTGCAGGTGTCACATTGCATTTGCAGAGCCCCTAATGTACCTAAACAGTAGAAACCCCCCACAAGTGACCCCATATTGGAAAATAGACCCCTCAAGAAACTTATCAAGATGTGCTGTGAGAACTTTGAACCCCCAAGTGTTTCAGTACATTTTATAACGCAGAGCCGTGAAAATAAAAAATCATTTTTTCCCACTAAAATGTTTTTTTAGCCACAATATTTTTATTTTCCAAAGGGTAACAAGAGAAATTGGACCCCAAAAGTTGTTGTCCAATTTGTCCTGAGTACTTTAATACCCAATATGTTGGGGGTAGACCCTTGTTTGGGATGGGAGAGCTCGGAAGGGAAGAAGCACTGTTTTACTTTATCAACGCAGAATTGGCAGGAATTGAGATGGGATACCATGTAGCGTTTGGAGTGCCCCTGATGTGCCTAACTTCTAACTGTAACCCTAGCCCTAACCTTAACCCTAGCCCCAACCCTAACCCTAGCCGCAACCCTAGCCCTAGCCCTTACTCTAACCCTAGCCCTAACCTTAGCCCTAACCTTAATCCAAGACCTAACCCTAACCCTAGCCTAACCCTAGCCCTAAGCCTAACCCTAGCCTTAACCCTACTCCTAACCCTAGCCCTAACCCTAACCCTAGCCCTAACCCTAATGATAGCCCTAACCCTAACCCTAACCCTAGCCCTAGCCCTAACCCTAGCCTTAACCCTATCCCCAACCCTAGCCCTAGACCTAACCCTAGCCCTAACCCTAACCCAGCACTAACCCTAGCCCTAATCCTAACCCTAGCCATAACCGTAGCCATAACCCTAGCCCCAACCCTAGCCCTAACCCTAATGGGAAAATGGAAATAAATACATTTTTTATTTTATTATTTTTCCCTAACTAAGGGGATGATGGAGGGGGTTTGATTTACTATTTATAGCAGGTTTTTTTAGCGAATTTTTATGATTGGCCGCCGTCACAGACTAAAAGACGCTTTTTATTACAAAAAATAGTTTTTGCGTCTCCAAATTTTGAGAGCTATAATTTTTCCATATTTTGGTCCACAGAGTCATGTGAGGTCTTGTTTTTTGCGGGACGAGTTGACGTTTTTATTGGTAACATTTTCAGGCACGTGACATTTTTGATCACTTTTTATTCCAATTTTTGTGAGGCAGAGTGACCAAAAACCAGCTATTCATGAATTTCTTTTTGGGGGGCATTTATACCATTCAACGTTTGGTAAAATTGATAATGCAGTTTTATTGTTCGGGTCAGTACGATTACAGCGATACCTCATTTATATCAATTTTTATGTTTTGGCGCTTTGTTGGCGCATTGTTTTTTGCCTCGTTTTTTTTTTTCCACGTTCACTGAAGGGGTTAACTGGCAGGGCAGTTTTATAGGTGGGGTCATTACGGAAGCGGCGATACTAAATACTTTATTGTTTTTTTTTATTATTTAGATAAAGAAATGTATTTATGGGAACAATATATATATTTTTTTTTTATTAAGGAAATTTTTTTTTTTTACACATGTGAAAAATTTTTTTTTTTACTTTATAACATTGCCCCGAGGGGGCATCGTGTTATAGTGACAGATCGCTGATCTGACACTTTGCACAGCACTGTGTCAGATCAGCAATCTGACATGCAGGGTTGCAGGCTTACCAGCGTGTGCTCGGAGCAGGCGCTGGTAAGCCACCTCACTGCATGACCCGGATGCAGCCCCGTGGCCATTTTGGATCCGGGCCCTGCAGGGCCTGCGTTGCTCCGAGGGTCTCAGGGAAGCACACAGGGAGCCCCCTCCTTGCCCGATGTTTCCCTATGCCGCCGGAACGCTGCGATCATGTTTGAACACAGTGTGCCGGGGGTTATTGTGCAGCTCCCGGCACATAGTGTCGGATGTCAGCTGCGATAGTCAGCTAAAACCCGTCCGTGATCGGCTGCGCTCCCCCCATGAGTGCGGCTGATTGCGCTCGACGTACCATCCCGTCACTGGGAATTAAGTCCCAGGTCACCTCGACGAGATAGTACGTCCAATGGGATTAAGTGGTTAAAGGAATATACATGGAGAAAAAAGAAAAAAAAATACATAAACGACGAGCACACCTAAAGCTGATAAAAGTACATATATTTATTAAACACCAAAGAAAATACAGGTCCTTCTCAAAAAATTAGCATATAGTGTTAAATTTCATTATTTACCATAATGTAATGATTACAATTAAACTTTCATATATTATAGATTCATTATCCACCAAATGAAATTTTCAGGTCTTTTATTGTTTTAATACTGATGATTTTGGCATACAACTCCTGATAACCCAAAAAACCTGTCTCAATAAATTAGCATATCAAGAAAAGGTTCTCTAAACGACCTATTACCCTAATCTTCTGAATCAACTAATTAACTCTAAACACATGCAAAAGATACCTGAGGCTTTTATAAACTCCCTGCCTGGTTCATTACTCAAAACCCCCATCATGGGTAAGACTAGCGACCTGACAGATGTCAAGAAGGCCATCATTGACACCCTCAAGCAAGAGGGTAAGACCCAGAAAGAAATTTCTCAACAAATAGGCTGTTCCCAGAGTGCTGTATCAAGGCACGTCAATGGTAAGTCTGTTGGAAGGAAACAATGTGGCAGAAAACGCTGTACAACGAGAAGAGGAGACCGGACCCTGAGGAAGATTGTGGAGAAGGACCGATTCCAGACCTTGGGGAACCTGAGGATGCAGTGGACTGAGTCTGGTGTGGAAACATCCAGAGCCACCGTGCACAGGCGTGTGCAGGAAATGGGCTACAGGTGCCGCATTCCCCAGGTAAAGCCACTTTTGAACCATAAACAGCGGCAGAGGCGCCTGACCTGGGCTACAGAGAAGCAGCACTGGACTGTTGCTAAGTGGTCCCAAGTACTTTTTTCTGATGAAAGCAAATTTTGCATGTCATTCGGAAATCAAGGTGCCAGAGTCTGGAGGAAGACTGGGGAGAAGGAAATGCCAAAATGCCTGAAGTTCAGTGTCAAGTACCCACAGTCAGTGATGGTGTGGGGTGCCATGTCAGCTGCTGGTGTTGGTCCACTGTGTTTCATCAAGGGCAGGGTCAATGCAGCTAGCTATCAGGAGATTTTGGAGCACTTTATGCTTCCATCGGCTGAAATGCTTTATGGAGATGAAGATTTCATTTTTCAGCACGACCTGGCACCTGCTCACAGTGCCAAAACCACTGGTAAATGGTTTACTGACCATGGTATTACTGTGCTCAATTGGCCTGCCAACTCTCCTGACCTGAACCCCATAGAGAATCTGTGGGATATTGTGAAGAGAAAGTTGAGAGACGCAAGATCCAACACTCTGGATGAGCTTAAGGCCGCTATTGAAGCATCCTGGGCCTCCATAACATCTCAGCAGTGTCACAGGCTGATTGCCTCCATGCCACGCCGCATTGAAGCAGTAATTTCTGCCAAAGGATTCCCGACCAAGTATTGAGTGCATAACTGAACATTATTATTTGTTGTTTTTTTTGTTTGTTATTAAAAAACACTTTTATTTGATTGGATGGGTGAAATATGCTAATTTATTGAGACAGGTTTTTTGGGTTATCAGGAGTTGTATGCCAAAATCATCAGTATTGAAACAATAAAAGACCTGACAAATTTCAGTTGGTGGATGATGAATCTATAATATATGAAAGTTTAATTGTAATCATTACATTATGGTAAATAATGAAATTTAACACTATATGCTAATTTTTTGAGAAGGACCTGTACATTTAGAAACATAAAAAAAAACCACACATGTTTTTATAAATTACATCCAATAAATCCTCAATACACAATAAACCAGACTTGCGCTTGAGTTCTGACATGCATCCCTAAAAGCAGTAAACAATAGAAAGCAAAAAAAATTCTCCAAAATTCAAAAAATATATTGTTTTCAGAAAGTACCAAAAGGAAATCCCCCTTGCAAATGGTCACATATAGTCTCATGAAATGGTTTCCATAAAGGATTATGTGGAGAAACAACATGAAATCTGATATACATATGTCAAATAGTACAAGTGGATCACAGTGTGAAGAAGGGGGTGCATGGTACCTTGTAAAAGAGAAGGATAAATGCTGGAACCATGTAGAGAACATAGCAAGAAATTTACAGACACCCATAGGATTTGTGAAAAAACATGGAAAAGCATTGTCAAAAGCATTGAGGATGTCAGTAGGAGATACCCCACATGTATCAAAGTGTAGAACAGCTTCCTCTGAGTAAATAAAATGTTTGTGGGTAAAGTGTAAACATTTTTTCTTCACTGTCCAATCATATAAAATTCTGTTACACACCCATGGTGTTAATATGATCACTGCACAATTGATGGATTCACTGAGAGGTGTAGTTTGCAAAATGATGTCACTAATGGAGGGTTTTTCCTGTTCTGGCACATCAGAGGCTCTACCAATGTGATATGTCAACCTCAAAACATTTCAGCAAAATATGGACTCCAGTGGCCATTCGTCCCTTTTGAGCTTTGCACTGTGCCTCAAAATTATCCCGAAACAAGGAGGTCATAAAGTAGGGCTCTACCATAAACAATATATGAAAACCGAAAAAGAATGGATACCTGAACAGAATAAAAATCTCAATAATTTTATTGCATAATATTTTAAGAAATAATAGCAAATGCAATAAGAAAAAGACAATTTAAAAAATGACATTTTAAAAATAGGAGGCGACACCAAAGTGCTACGTCCGAGCAGGGAGAAAATGAATGAGCCACTCACTGGAACTGAGCAAAGTCAATAATAACTAATATCCATAATGGGGGTTTGAGTACAGATCATATGATAAAAACAGCATTTAAAATAAAAAGTTATATATAAGGGTTCATTTATCAAAAATATATGCAATCATAGTGATATGTTTGTCAACCATATGTAACTACACCCCAATAGAGTAATTCTATTATAGGAAAGTAATTGCAGAAACTCAGTGTACACTCAAATTTCAAAGTGAATGAGTAATATACATGAATTCAATAAAGTGCATTGTGCCATAGTGCCATGAGGCATGGGGGAGTAGAGGGAGGATCAAACAATTCAAACCATATGAGAGACACCAGGGACACAAACTAAAGGCAAATGCAAATGACAATACAAAGCCCAGATAAAGAGACCTGCAAGGGACGTGGAAGTATGGAAACCCCTGTGCCTCAAAAGTAGTTTTTGACCACATATGGGGTATCTGTGTACTCAGGAAAATTGCACAACAAATTCTATGGTCCAATTTGCTCCTTTTACCCTTGTGAAAATTAAAAATTTGGGGCAAAACCAACATTTGAGGGAAATATGTATTTTTTAATTTTCACAATTCAATATTATAAAATTCTGTAAAGCACCTGGGGGTTTAGAGTGCTCACCACAAATCTGGGTATTTACCTTGAGGGGTCTAGTTTCCAAAATGCATTACTTGTGGGGCGTTCCACTGTTTTGGTACATAAGAGGCTGTCCAAACCCAACATGGCATTGCCTAAAAATTCCAGCCAATTTTGAGTTCAAAAAGTCAAATGAGCCCAAACAGTAAAGTCATCCACGTGAAAATGGAAAATTTGGGGCTAAAAACATTTTTGTGGGAAATGTGACTTTATTTTCTCAGCTCTACATTATAAACTTTTGTGAAGCACCTGGGAGTTCAAGATGTTCACCACACATCTAGATAAATTACTTGAGGGGCCTATTTTCCAAAATGGGGTAAATTGTAGAGATTTCCACTGTTTAAGCATATCAAGGGATCTCCAAACACAACATGGTGTCCACTCTCGATTCCAGACATTTTTGCCTTATAAGCGTCAAATGGTGCTGCTTCCTTTCCAATCCCTGCTATGCATCCAAACAGTAGTTTTCCATTACTTATGGGATATTGGTATACTCAGGAGAAATTGCGTAACAAATTTTGTGGTCCAGATTCTCCTGTTACTTTTGTGAAAATAAACATTTTAGGGCCAAATTAATTTTTTTCCTTCCACATTGCATTAATTCCTGTGAAGCACATGAAGGGTTGATATACTTCTTGAATGTGATTCAAGACTGTTTGGGGTGCAGCTCTTTGAATTGTGTCACTTTTGGGTATTTTCTGTCAATTAGTCCCCCCAAAGTCACTTTAAATGTGAAGTGGTCCCTAAACAAATGTTTTTTGTTGGAAAAATGATGCATCGCTGGACAACTTTTAACCCTAACTTCCTAACAAAAAAACACTATGTTTCAAAATTGTGCTGATGTAAAGTAGACATGTGGGAAATGTTATTTTTTGACTATTTTGTGTGACATAACTCTGTAGTTTAAAGACATAAGAATTCAAGTTTTGTAAACTGCAAAATTTTTAACATTTTTCTCCAAATTTCCTTTTTTTCACCAATAAGCGCAAGTCATATGGAAGAAATTTTACCACTGTCATTGTTAGGGTTGGCAGATTGCGCTAAATAAAATAAATAATAAAACGTAATCGCAACCCGAGGTCCGCCATGCAGAGATTGAAAACTGCTGCTAGCAAACAATGACAGAACACACGGCGAGCGATTACTTGTACACACTGGGTTAACTCCACTCAGTGTGAACAGGATGCTGAGTTCCAAACTCTGTTACTCCATAGGAAGGAACAGTACAAATGATCACTAAATGCACTGTCCTGTTAAAAGTCACAGGACAAGCACATGAACTGAACTCGCACACAGAAATGAAACAGATGCTCTGCAACTGAGCTGTGTCACTCGCACACAGAAACTAAACTGATGCTCTAAAACTGAGCTGTGTCACTCGCACACAAAAACGAAACCAATGCTCTGCAACTGAGATGTGTCATTCGCACACAGAAACGAAACCAATGCCCTGCAACTGAGCTGTGTCACTCGCACACAGAAACAAAAGAGATGCTCTGAGCAAAATACCCTGACTAGCGTTGAGCTTGCTCTGAAACTCTACTGTGCTAACCGCACACAAGTGGGTAACAGATGCTAAATGACTAATTGTCCCCACTGATGCTAGCTGCCTGCCTACATGTACAGCATGGAGGTTAGTCAGACATACGACACTTGCAGACAGAGTGGAAGGGTCTACATTCACTTGCCACACACAAATGATACTAGAGCACCCATGGGCTCAATTGGAAGTCTTTTAAACCCAAAGCTCCACCCCAAACACTCACACCCAGCCGGCCATGACATCGCCCGAGGGCCAATCCAAAGCTGCCACATCACCAGGTCTGGAGACGTCCGACCACCAATAGGAAGACACCACATCACGGACATGCTCAGTAAGGTGATTTCTGGACTTGTAAGGTCTCCACTGCCTATCGCTGGTTACTGTACTGAGCCCTGCCATGCGCTCAAATGCTATAAACTTCTGTGAAGAGTCTGGGGGTTCAAACTGCCCACCACACAGCTAATTAAGTTTGTTAAAGGGTCTAGTTTCCAAAATTGGGTCACTTGTGGGGGTTTTCCAATGCTTAGGCACATCAGCGGCTCTTCAAACGCGACATGGCGTCCACTCTCAATTCTAGCAAATTTTGTGTTCAAAAAGTCAAAAGGCGGTCCATCCCTTCCGAGCCCTGCCGTGCACCCAAACAGTGGTTTTCCCCCGCATATGGGGTATCTGCATACTCAAGTGAAATTGCTCAACAACTTTAGTGGATCATTTTCTCCTTTTACCCTTGTGAAAATAAACAAATTGTTGCCGAAAGATCATTTTTCTGACTAAAAAGTAAAATGTTCATTTTTTCCTTCCACGTTGCTTCAGCTACTGTGAAGCACCTGAAGGGTTAATAAGCTTCTTGAATGTGGTTTTGAGTACCTTTAATGGTGCAGTTTTTGGAATGGTGTCACTTTTGGGTATTTTCTGTCATATAGACCCCTCTAAGTGACTTCAAGTGTGAGGTAGTCCCTAAAAAAAATGGTTTTAGAAATTTTATTGAAAAAATGAAAAATCGCTGGTCAAATTTTAACCCTTATGACTTCCTGACAAAAAAAATGTTGGTTCCAAAATTGTGGTGATGTATAGTACACATGTTGGAAATGTTATCTATGAACTAATTTTTGTGACATATCTCTCTCTGATATAAGGGCATAAAAATTAAAAGTTAAAAAATTGCTACATTTTCTAAATTTTCTCCAAATTTCCATTTTTTTTTCACAAATAAACGTAAGTCATATCAAAGAAATTTTACCAGTATCATAAAGTACAATATGTAATCAGAAAACATTCTCAGAATCACCGGGATCCGTTGAAGCGTTCCTGAGTTATGGCCTCATAAAGAGACAGTGGTCAGAATTGAAAAAAATGGCCTGGTCAGGAAGGTGAAAACAGGATTTGGGGTGAAGGGGTTAAGTTGATTTGATCGATATCATATTTTCGCACAAGCACAAGACAATGCATAGATCTAAAACACTATTCTGTAATAAAATCCACTGGGCATTCATTGATCTTCTTAATCTAAATATGATTTAGGCTCATGAAATGTTTTTATATATGCCTTTTAGCCTAAAGGTACCGTCACACTGAATGATATCGCTAGCGATCCGTGACGTTGCAGCGTCCTGGCTAGCGATATCGTTCAGTTTGACACACAGCAGCGATCAGAATCCTGCTGTGATGTCGTTGGTCGCTGCAGAAAGTCCAGCACTTTATTTCGTCGCTGGACTTCCTGCTGACATCGCAGAATCGGCGTGTGTGACGCCACTGTGCTTTCCGGCCGCTGTGCTTACACAGGGCAGAGAAGCAGAGCGCCGAGGGACAGACAGCGGAAGGTAAGTATGTAGTGTTTTTTTTTTTTTTACTTTTACGCTGGTAACCAGGGTAAACATCGGGTTACTAAGCGCGGCCCTGCGCTTAGTAACCCGATGTTTACCCTGGTTACCGGCATAGTTGGTCGCTGGAGAGCTGTCTGTGTGACAGCTCTCCAGCGACCAAACAGCGACGCTGCAGCGATCCGGATCGTTGTCGGTATCGCTGCAGCGTCGCTTAGTGTGACGGTACCTTTAGAACGCCTGCTGATAAGGCTCTTCCAATCTGCAGTAATCCTATCACAGAACTGATTGTTTCATTATTGTTGTTAGTTGTTATGCTAATGTTACTGGATGTCTTAAGGTACCGTCACACTTAGCGACGCTGCAGCGATACCGACAACGATCCGGATCGCTGCAGCGTCGCTGTTTGGTCGCTGGAGAGCTGTCACACAGACCGCTCTCCAGCGACCAACGATGCCGGTAACCAGGGTAAACATTGGGTAACTAAGCACAGGGCCGCGCTTAGTAACCCGATGTTTACCCTGGTTACCATCCTAAAAGTAAAAAAAAAAAAACAGTACATACTTACCTACAGCCGTCTGTCATCCAGCGCTGCGCTCTGCACTCCTCCTGTACTGTCTGTGAGCACAGCGGCCGGAAAGCAGAGCGGTGACGTCACCGCTCTGCTTTCCGGCTGACCGACGCTCACATCCAGTACAGGAGGAGAGCAGAGCGCAGCGCTGGAGGACAGACGGCTGTAGGTAAATATGTACTGTTTGTTTTTTTTTACTTTTAGGATGGTAACCAGGGTAAACATCGGGTTACTAAGCGCGGCCCTGCACTTAGTTACCCAATGTTTACCCTGGTTACCAGTGAAGACATCGCTGAATCAGTGTCACACACGCCGATTCAGCGATGTCTGCGGGGAGTCCAGCGACCAAATAAAGTTCTGGACTTTCTGCAGCGACCAGCGACAGCACAGCAGGGGCCTGATCGCTGCTGCCTGTCACACTGGACGATATCGCTAGCGAGGACGCTGCAACGTCACGGATCGCTAGCGATATCGTCTAGTGTGACGGTACCTTTAACTTTAGCATATCTGTCTGATGCTGAAAACGTTTAGTAGAAGATTATTGGAATTTAAATTAAAAAAGATATTTTGACAAGAGGTGTACTTTGTAAAAATGCAAACATACATGTTTTACTTGCAGCAAACAGACATTATAAGTGGAGATGAAGTTAACTCGTAAATTTTAAATTTGACGGGAAATTTTACTCAAAAAAATTTGATGTGAATTGAAACTATTCTATCAGAGAATCAAATTGATTATTTTAACTGCACACTGATCAAACTATGACCAAAATGTGGGCATAGTGTGATAGTATTCTCTTGAATAAATAGATGTAAAAAATGTCTCCATCTTCTCCATTCGGTCAGTCTGTCGAAATCAGAGTGCACTTAAGTGACATGCGAGTCATTTGTCCAAAGACAAATCAGAATTGTGTATGGCCCCATAGACTAACCCTGAGCAGAGTGCGATCCAATGGTTTGCAGCATTGCGCTCAGACCGAAAATACGCTGTTTGCACCAGCCCTTAGGCTCTGGGGTCTCTCTACATGTCAAAGCATAAGTGACAAAATAGGTAAGGGGCAAGGTGGATATAAAATATCAAAAATTCTTAAAACCTTCTGAACCCTAAATAGAGTTCAGCAAAATGGCATCTGGATGTCATGATGCTGGATATGAGCCAATCAAATAGAAAAAATATTGTGGCAAATTTGATTCACTTTAAATCTATTCATCAATTGCAAATTATTAGGGATGGGCGAACATGTTTGATGATACCTAGATATCACTCAGATGTGATCGGCACTCAATGAGCACTGGCTGGTGTTCTGATTTGAAGCTCGATTCCCTGCCCCGCTTTTCGGCGCCATTTACACAGCCAATAAGCATGCAGGCATTACCTACCAGTCACTGTAATACTGTTACCATCTTGGTTGTGGCATTACTGTATAGGGTATACTATTATCTGATATGTGAGGTCACTAAAAAGACAGATTGGCCACTAAGGGGTTAAATCCTTTTTAAAGCTTTGCCTTATATACAGTGGGTACAGTCAGTATTCAGACCCCTTTAAATTTTTTACTCTTTGTTTCTTTGCAGCCATTTGGTAAATTCAAAAAAGTTATTTTTTTTCCTCATTAATGTACACTCTGCACCAAATCTTGACAAAAAAAAACAGATATGTAGCAATTTTTGCAAGTGTATTAAAAAAGAAAAACTGAAATATCACATGGTCATAAGTAGTGTTGAGCAATACTTTCCGATATTTGAAAGTATCGGTATCGGATGGTATCGGCCGATACCGGCAAAATATCGGATCTTGCCGATACCGAGTTCCGATACCAATACAAGTCAATGGGACACAAATATCGGAATGTATCCTCGATGGTTCCCAGGGTCTGAAGGAGAGGAAACTCTCCTTCAGGCCCTGGGATCCATATTAATGTAAAAAATAAAGAATAAAAATAAAAAATATGGCTATACTCACCCCTCCGAAGAACGATGGCTGTCACCGGTGCAAGCGTCCGCCTCCGTTCCTGAGAATTGCAGAGAGTGAAGGACCTTCGATGACGGCGCGGTACCTGACCGTGACGTCACCGAAGGTCCTTCACTCACTACAATCTCAGGAACGGAGGCGGATGCTTGCAGCGGTGACAGCCATCGTTCTTCGGAGGGGTGAGTATAGCCATATTTTTTATTTTTATTCTTTATTTTTTACATTAATATGGATCCCAGGGCCTGAAGGAGAGTTTCCTCTCCTTCAGACCCTTGGAACCACACGCACCGCACACTCCGATACCGATATCACAAAAATATCAGAACTCGGTATCGGAATTCCGATACAGCAAGTATCGGCCGATACCCGATACTTGCAGTATTGGAATGCTCAACACTAGTCATAAGTATTCAGACCCTTTGCTCAGTATTCAGTAGAAGAACAATTTTGAGGTTTTACAGTCATAACTTAGTCTTCTTGGGAATGATGCAACAAGTTTTTCACACCTGGATTTTGGAATTCTCTGCCATTCTTTATTGCAGATCCTCTGCAGTTCCGTCAGGTTGGATGGTGAATGTTGGTGGACAGCCATTTTCAGGTCTCTTCAGAGATGCTCAGTTGGGTTTAGGTCAGGGCTCTAGCTGGGCTAGTCAAGAATGGTCACAGAGTTTTTCTAAAGCCACATCTTTGTTATTTTAGCTGTGTGCTTAGGGTCATTGTCTTGTTGGAAAGTGAACCGTCAGCCAAGTCTGAAGTCCAGAACACTCTGGAAGAGGTTTTCATCCAGGTTATATCTGTACTTGTCCAAATTAATGTTTCGTTCAATGGCAACCAGTCATTCTGTCCCTGCAGCTGAAAAACACCCCCATAGAAAGATGTTGCCACCACCATGTTTCACTGTTGGGATTGTATTGGGCAGGTGATGAGCAGTGCCTGGTTTTCTCCATACATACTGCTTAGAATTATCACCAAAAAGGTCTATTGTCATCTCATCAGACCAGAGAATCTTATTTCTCATAGTCTGGGAGTCCTTCATGTGTTGTTTTTAGCAAACTCTATGAGGGCTTTCATATGTCTTGCACTGAGGAGAGGCTTCTGTCAGGCCACTCTGCCTACTGCATCTCTGGGGCCACAGTGATCTTTGGGTTCTTCTTTACCTCTCTCACCAAGGCTCTTCTCCCACGATTGCTCAGTTTGGCTGGATGGCCAGATCTGAGAAGACTTCTGGTGGTCCCACACTTCTTCCATTTAAGGATTATGGAGGCCACTGTGCTCTTAGGAACCTTTAGTACTGCAGAAAGTCTTTTGTAACTTGGTCAGATCTGTGCCTTGCCACATTTTTGTCCCTGAGCTCTTTGGCCAGTTGCTTTGACCTCATTTGGTCTTACATGCACTGTGAGCTCTGAGGTCTTATATAGACAGGTGTGTGCCTTTCCAAATCAAGTCCTATCAATTTAATTAAACACAGCTAGACTCCAATGAAAGAGTAGAACCATCTCAAGTAGGATCACAAGGAAATGGACAGCATGCAATTTAAATATGAGTGTCTGAGCAAAGGGTCTGTATACTTATGAATATGTGATATTTCAGTTTTTCTTTTTTAATAAATGTGCAAACATTTCTATATTTCTGTTTTTTTTTCAGTCAAGATTGGATGGAGAGTGTACATTAATTAAAAAAAATGAACTTTTTTGGATTTAGTGAAAAATTTAAAGGGCGGCACGGTGGCTCAGTGGTTGCACTTCATGTCCTCAGAACTACCAACCCTTATCCTGGGAGACTTCAACATCCCCATTAACAGCCCCACTTCCACATCTGCATCCCAGCTTCTGTCACTAACC